>NW_024423786.1:42527791-42605745 GCF_017311325.1 Ursus maritimus | reverse complement strand
AGGGTGGGGGGTAACTCTGCACAGCCCTTGGAGGGAACTCTGCCCAGAAGGGTGCACGTGAGTTGGTGCAGGGCATGGGCCCCGGCTCTGGGATTCCGAAACCCACAGTGTTTCTGGATGGTACCGAGATGACCCCAGCAATTAGATTTCCTCTCCCTAAACACGGTGCCTTCCTGTCCGCCTCGGATAGGCCCCCTGCCCGTGTCTGGCCACATCTATGTGCTCTCCATTAGCTCTGTTCCCTGTGAGCTTTCGTTTCCCTTTGCCCTGGCGCCCTGTGCCCACCCGTGTCCCTCCCGTCTGGGAACTGAGAACAGCCGTGCCCGCACAACCTCCCCAAAGCACCGCTGAAGGGGACACATGGGCTCCTGGTCAGCACACATGCTTGACAAACGAGAAGTTTCCATTTCTGTGTTGTTTTCGGGGTTTTGTTGCTAAGAGAGAAGGAATGACTGCAAAGGGAAAATGAGAAAAATAAGTTAATACCGTTGACCCTTGAACAACCTGGGATTTAGGGGTGCTGACCCCCCTCCTCTCCCCATGCAGTTAAAAATTCACAGATAACTTTTGTGTCCCCAGAAACTTAACTGCTCATAGCCTACTGTTGACCAGAGGCCTAACTGGTAACAGAAACAGTCGATGAACACTATTTTATGGGTTGTATGTGTTATATACTATAGTCTTAACAATAAAGCTAGCTGGAGAAAAGAAAATGTTAGGAGGCAAAGATAATCATAGGGAAGAGAAAATACATTTACGGTGCTGCACTGTATGGACCAAACCCGTGATGTTCACGGTCAACTGTAATATGCTTCTTAGGTTATATTGACAATGAAATAAATTATAAATCTGATTAGGAAAAAATGATGGCAGAACTGAACATGACGTCTTGCTCTTAAACCCTGAGTGGGCTTTCTGAGCTCCTGGCCAGGTCCTTTTGGGATGTAAGGACCTCCTTCCTTTTCGAAGTGTCCGCCTGGACCCCATGGGAGTAAAGAGATTTATTTGTGGGGGGTCCCTGGGCATTGCCGGGGAGGGCTGGTGAGTGTCACCAGTGAACCCCTTTAGCTCTGGGAGACATTTGGATTTTAAAGATTTTATTTATTTATTTGAGAGAGAGAGAGAGACAGTGCATGTGGAGGGGAAGGGGCAGGGGGAGAGGGAGAGAGAATCCCAAGCAGACTCCCTGCTGAGCACGGA
Source organism: Ursus maritimus (assembly GCF_017311325.1). Lineage (NCBI taxonomy): Eukaryota > Metazoa > Chordata > Mammalia > Carnivora > Ursidae > Ursus > Ursus maritimus. Next base: position 42,604,545 of record NW_024423786.1, on the reverse strand, counting down.
GCCCGACATGGGGCTCAGTCCCACGTCCCTGAGATCATGACCTGAACCATAGTTGGAGGCTCAAATCACTGAGCCGCCCAGGCGCCCCGACATTTGGATTTTAAAGCTAAAAGAAACTTGAGCAAACGGTGCACAGGCTCCCCCACATTTAGCCCACGGTCTCCCGTGCTTTTTAAATCCCTGCCCTGATCTGAAAAACAAATGCAAACCAGAAAACCCTCATGATTTGGTAATTACAAAATCAATATGATACCTAAAGACAAAGGGATCAGGCATTGGTTTCTCTTAAGCAGAGCACATCCTGCCTTCCTCCTGCTCCCCAGGGGTGCTCATGGCCAGCTCGAGGTGTCCTTGAAAATGACAGACCATTCCTCATTTTATGACTGAGGCCCCCAAGCCCAAGAAAGCCAGGACCCAGCTTGGGTCTCCTGAGACCCAGCCAGGTCTGCGTGCTCTCTTTCTACCAGCTCTTGAACACGGGTTCCCAAGCAACCAGGCATTTTGGGGCACGCGGTGCAGTCGGAGGGCAGGTGTTGCAAGAAGGCCAAACATTAGCCCGGTAGGAGCTATAATAGGGCCAGGGCCAGGGCACAGATGGCCAGGTAATGGCAAGTACAGTGGATGGAGGTTTTCTGGCTTGTTCTTGATGGAATTGGCTTGCTGGCCTCCGAGCTGAAACGGTATCTTTTTGTGTCCTATCTCCCGTCCAATGTCCTGTCTCTTACCCTGGACCTTCTGAGCCCAGCTGCCTGGGGAACAGGGACACTGATCCCGTGGCTGCCTTGCTAGGAGGGAAGCAGGCATTAACAGCCATAGCCATCATCATGTGATAGTGTTTTGTTTTCAAAATCAGTGTCCCTTTCAGAGAAAGAGACAATTTTCCATACTATCTTTCCATTTCTCTGTTTTGTTTACTATTCCAGAGTGCCTAATTCTGAGTGTCAGATTTGCTCGAAATAAAGATTTAATCCTTTCTAGAGCTGTCATAAGTTGTGACCTCTGGCAAAATGCAAACTCCAGTAGTTTAAAAAGAGTATACTAGTGGCATGGTCTGAACTACGTGACGATCGCATGAGTACCCACCACCCTAGTACGTTTTATCAGCTATAACATGTGATTGGCATTACATCTTATGCTCCGTAAGAAAGAAAAATGGTGTCAAAGGCACCATTGATTGTAAGACATTTGTGGGGCCAGTTTCAGCATTTGTGGGGAAACTGCATCTTTGGGGCATCTGGGTGGCTCAGTTGGTTAAACGTTCGACTCTTGATTTCGGCTCACGTCATGATCTCAGGGTCTGGGGATCGAACCTGAGATTCTTTGTCTCCCTCTGCCTGTGCCCCTCCCCCAGCTTGTGCTCATTCCCTCTTTCTCTCTCTCTCTCTCAAATAAATAAATAAAAATCTTAAAAAAAAGAAAGAAAGAAAGAAAATGTGCATCTTTCAATCAGTAGAAGATGGGGTATAAGTATGATGTGGAATAAAATATTAATAGTGACCTCCCTGGGTGTTTACATTGATTATGGGAAACTGTTGTTGTTCTTCGTGCTTCTTCATATTTTCCAGAATGACTATTATCATTTTGGTAATCATAGAACAAAACACCTGATAGCAGGGTTATGTCAGCATTTATTTACATATCTTCTGTACACCTGAGTGCCTTGGAAGGGATGGTCTTATGTTTCTGCAACTTTTCAATTTATGGGCAGGCTTCCAACGTGAAGGTAATTGAGCGGAATGTCCCCTGGGATCACTGTCCCCATTTTTTCCCCCCTTATTAGACCAATAAAAGCTTTCAGTCTTGCTCCCACGACTCTGCTTTCCCGGAACAAAACCACCTTTCCAGGCAAGGGTAGCCTAGAGTCGCAGATTGGGCCGAGTACGGGGTGCGGCTGTTCCGCTGCTTGCTCCCTGTCCTGTGGGTACAGGACAGCCCCGCTTGTGTCCTGTCTACCCAGGGGCAGTGAGGCGACCTGAGTGGCCTCTGGGAATACGAAGCAGCCTCATCCAGACAGATGACTGCCGTTGGGAGAGTCTGTCCTCTGTCATCTGCATTCTTAGGGGTGGGGTGGGGACATTTCAGAACCTGTGCTCACCCCCTCTTGGAAGTTAGTGGAATTAGAACTGTTCTGCCAGAGAAGGGGTTTGCTTGGGTCTGAAGTGAGGAAAAAGGCTGCTAGGTGTGGCCAGAATTAATGGGGACAAGAGGAGATTCGCCAAAATGGCTGCCACCGTGCTTCCTAGTTTCCTTCCCTACGTCTGTCCCTGGTGGTTGCACCCAGAATACACTTCCTTCTGTCCAGCTACTTGGAAGCTATTTAATAGCACTTGGCGTGTCCCTCTCTTTGCCTCGGCTCTGAGATGCACACTTGATGTTCTTTCGTGTGGGCTGCTTGGCACCTCCTCTCCTCTGACCCCCGCAGTCCCAGGAGCACGCACCTTGTTGGTGAGTCCCGTATCATCAGTAGGGTGCCTTGCTTAGACCGATTATCTCCCTTCGGGGTTAACAACACCTTTGCTGGAATTGAGACTCTTGCATAACACGACTGTATTTGCAAATAAATGTTTTGCCTTGAGATGCCACAGCAAATGGATTTTGCTAGAAATACACATCACCTTTCAGAAGAGAGGTGAAAACACAGCTATCAGAGGGAAGCGAGCACGGTAAACATCATGCCACGTGAGCTCTTTAATGCAGAAATCCTTGTGTGCAACTTCATGCCACAGTCCACGCAGGAGAGGGAGACGAGGCTGTGGGGGAGTTGATCCCTCTAGAATATTCTAGAGGGGACATCTAGAGTTTCTAAAATCATCTTACTGCCTTCAGCATTTATTTTCCTTTATTACACCTCAAATACACACTGTGTCTTCGGTGTGATTGCGCTGAAACAATCTCAAACATAAAAATAAGGACATCTCGGCAACACGATTAAGTTTTGAAAAAAGTGCATACGAATTTATAATTCAAACAGAATTGCTACTCAGATCACACTGATTCCGAATGGAGGCAGAATGGAAGAGAAAGATTTAATGACAAGACTTAATTAAAATGGGCACTTTTTAAAGTCTTGTCATTAAATCTTTCTCTTCCATTCTGCCTCCATTCGGTGTCCAGCTCTCCGGGCTCTGGTTTCTGGACTCTCTCCCTTAGTAGCTAATATGTCCACTTCATTTCTCAGTTTGCCTAAACTTTTTTTTTTTTTTTTTTAACCAAGGTCTTCTAAAGTGTATCATGTTTTTAAAACCGCTTCCTCTGGAATTCTTACTTGTGGTCGTGCCGCGCCTTGTTCTTAATGCTTTAGCCCACATACTGTCCTCTCTTGGGAGGTATGGATTTATTCCTGGCATTATTTTTGCTTCTTTGAAGAAAGAGTCCAATTAGCCATGTTATATTTAATTCTCTTTTTATCCCAAGCTTTTTAGTGTTATTTCATCTTCGTCTTTCTCATTCCCGACGATGTTTGGGATCCCCGAAGCTTTTTTTTTTTTTTTTTTTAATTGGATGCGCGCGTCAGCCCATCTCTTGTTGGTTCACGTTCTTAAACTCTGGCTCCTAGAGTTTGAGACCCACTAATGTACAGTCCTGTTTCGACTTCTTCAAGCATCTGCGTTCAGACGGTGCACCTGTGGAGCGACAGTGGCTGTATTTTCAGCCCTACCCTGCTGAAAATGATTATAAGCGCCCTTTGCAAACCACAGTACTTCTGTGTGTGCTGAGTAATAACCACAGGGCAACAGTACCATTTGCCTCGAGGTATTAGTACAGTCATTATTTATAAAAATGGACTGAGAAGCCCATCCATATGGTTAATTTCTAGGTTTTGCAGGTGGAAGGAGTTGTCTTTTGTTTAATTTACGTCAAGATACCTGAAAACAGCACGGGGGAGGGGGCGCAGAACAATAAAGGAGATCTGGGTAATTCATTATTTGGGGTCTGCCGTGGCCTTGGTTGAGTGAGCCAGTTTTTTTTCATTTATTAAGTGAGGGGAGTTGAATAAATTCATGGCTGCCAAACCGCGCCGAAGCCTTGGGATTGATGGAGAGGGACCAGAGGACGGTTTAGCTTTTAGCTTTTAGCGCTTACATATCGGGTTCCCTCTGATGCCCTTGGAAAAGTGATTTCACTGCACTTTTTAAAAAGAGTCTCAAAACTTGCTCTTTCCCCAGGTTTGGGGATTCCGTGAACCGGTAAGATTTCCTCGCATTGAGTTGGCCAGGGTGGGAAAAGGAGGCACTGCCAAGTGTTTGCCAAATGTAAGGACAGGAGACGAGATGAATTCCATCGACTATTACCGTGATTGCCCCCAAGAGGAGGAAGGATTTATGATCTCAACCGAAACACCCAAAAAAGGAGATAAACATAGCCTACTTTTTAAAAAAAAATTTTTTTAAAGATTTTATTTATTTGACAGAGAGAGAGACAGCCAGTGAGAGAGGGAACACAAGCAGGGGGAGTGGGAGAGGGAGAAGCAGGCTCCCAGTGGAGCAGGGAGCCCGATGCGGGGCTCGATTCCAGGACCCTGGGATCGTGACCTGAGCCGAAGGCAAATGCTTAACGACTGAGCCACACAGGGGCCCCCATAGCGTACTTTAGATTGAACAACTGCAGCATCATAAATATGTCCATAAATACCCATAAATACCCCCACATTGCTCCTGGTCTGGCGGAGATGGGGGGGCAGCAGCGCAGGATGAAGGAGAGGTCCTTGGGGGCTGTGGGGCTGTGCTGTCTAAACCCCTGTTCATCAAAAGTCAGTGATGCATCCTGTGTCTGTGGGGATGAAACAGGGCTTGCTGGGTTGCTCTCAAGATGTTGATTTCATTTGGTTTGTTTTTTAAAAGTTCTTCTGGTTTTTAAAAATAGTCATAGATTTTGTTGAGGTTTTAAGCAGGTGTCCTTCCTCCTCCCCCTGGTAATTAGCATATCAAAACATTCACATTTCATTCTATTCAAATCTTTTGTCCTCCCTGAGATCTGAATATTTTAAGCAAAGCACCTCCAACCAGAAGTGTTTCAGCCTTGACAATTCAGTCTAGAAGAAAAACACTGTAAGAAGTCTTGTGTACTTACATGGTGGCTCGGTAATGCAGGGGAAGGGTGGGGTGTCAGGCGCAGTCAGCGTTGGACAAAATTCAGTCAACTCTGAATTTTCTGTGGCAGGAAAGGCTAATGTGGGCTGTGGAGCTAATCTTCCAATCATGTAATGTGGGTTTTATCTGATGGAAAGACGTCAGATCCCGTGAGACCACATGTGGGTTTGCTTGGAAGTTAAATGGAACTTACTGATTATTGGAGAGGAAATGCCGGGGGTCGTTTTCAGAGTTTATAATGCACTAGTTACGTGCCTGGGGGCATTTAAGAACCCCTAAATTGTTCCATAAATTGAAAAGCTTTCTATAACATGCAGCTTAATCAGAAGATTGATTACTGGTTTATTAATATAGTCTTGTGATATTAATATGTAATTAATCTATTCAAGATTTTATACTTTTGTGGCAGTGATATCAAGGGAGTACGGTATCAGCTAATATTCTTCAGGATGTTGAAACTTTTTAAATCCATTAGTCTTAGTGAGGAAACATGGTTGCAAACAACTTCAGCCACAAACAAATGGATCAGAAGAGGATCGGGTTGCTCACAGTTGGTGGAAGGCCAGAGACCCAGACTTCGGCCAGATTCAGGACACGGCTAAGATCTTGCCCAGGAAAGATCTGGTTAAGCCATCACTGCTGTCAGTCCCAGGATCTTCGGCCTCTCAGGTCTGCTGTGGCATTTAAACCAGTTGCCCGAGTGCCTCGGGGTCCCCCCCTCTCCCCGGCAGTGTTCCAAGACTGTCCTGAGCCCCTGCTGTGATTGGTTACGCTGTTTCGCTTCCACAGAGGAAGAGAGTGGGCCCGGGAAAGCTTCCATCGTGGGTGGTGGGGCCCTGCCACTCACCCGTAGAGGATGGCCCCCAGGAAAGAAGAGCCTGCAGGTGCTGGGCAGCCGACGCAGTTCAGGTTCACTGTGCCACTGGGGAGAAAACTCGAGGAAAGTGCGTCCTAGTTAAATGAGGCCTGGGTCGTGTACTCAGGACCGGAGTTTTGGGCCGGGCTCCAGTTAGCTAAGTGATGGCGGGCAGATTGCTGAACCTCCCGGGGCCTCTGTCCTCATCTGTACAGAGCGGGGGAATTGTACTGACAGCCTCAGCCCCATGACTCCATGACGAGAGGCTTCTTTCCAGCCATAAAATTTAAAAATAAATGAGATAATAGACGCAGGCAGAGCTGTCGTAAGCGTCTGTTCCAAGTTCGAGAAGGGGGAGTCGACACCGTCTGAAACCCAGACATGGGAGAGCTGAACGTAAGCACTTGGATGGCAGGGTGGTCATGGGGTAGCAGGTATAGGAGGGGACGGGCTTTGAGCGCTGCTTTCCCAGTGCACACCCCCGCCCCGTCCTTGTGGGGTGCACCAGGGGAAATTGCTGAGACTCGTATTCTCGTCTGCGAGGTGGACTGGTGCTGGGTTGTGCTGTCGTGAGCGTGACACGTGCCTTGTCTTCAGTGTACCACACACGTAAAAGTGCCCAGGACGTAGGCAGGGTTCCACGGAGATCATTCCGTCCCTGCGCGGGGGCTGGGGGTCCAGTTCCACTGCTTCTGCTCTCCCACTCTCGCCCCGGAGCAGAGGGAGTTAAATGGCAATTTAATGAGCATTTGTCCAACACAAGGCACGTGTCTGGGCTCTGGGCCAAGCCCTGCGTGGGTTCTAAAGAAAGACCAGAGAGCCGAAGCTGCCGCCTGGAGCCCGCAGGCCAGCCTTGCCCCGTGCCCTGCTCTCCGGGAGCCACACTGGGATCGAGAGCTGAGAGCTCTGCCGTCCCAGACTGAGTGAGTCTGTTTTGTGGTGACATTTTTACTGTAAAATGAAATGCAGATAACCGTGTAAAACAAATACGTAGCTTACCGATTTCTTTTAAAGCAGCCATCCTTGGAGGTCAGGATGCTGAATTTTGCCAACACCCCGGAGCCCTCCCTCTTTCCCATAAGACACGGCTTCCCAGGGAGCCACTGTGCTGTGGGAATAGGCTCTGCCTTACCTTTCTCTGTAGCTGTCACCCACACGTGCCTCCCTAGACTCGGGTTTATTCTTACCTCTCCCTTTCTTTGTTTGATGATGCCTTCTAAGTGTCTTAATCTGCAGGTTTTCCTCTTCCTCCCTTTTCTTTTTCTTACACTTTACCTGTTGAAGTAGCCGGGCTGTGGGGCCCATAGAGTTTCCTGGGGTTTGCTGATTGGACGTTGGTGGGGCAGTGGGACATGCTCCTGTCCTCTGGAGCTCCTGGCACCTTTTATCACACCAAACAATGTCTTCTGTCGTGGAAGGAGCTTGGTGACCATTTTGTAATTGAAGTGGACGGGTCCGTGGGAACTTTGGTATGTGATTCATTCATAATGGAGATACCACATGCCCGTGTCCTGTCCGAAGTTCCAACGCCGCTGGCGACTTTGAAAGAACCGACTTCTAGGAAAGCCTTATTTTTAGATGCAGTTCTTACCAACTCCCTCGGTTTCCTCTCTCACGCGTCTTCAGGACAGTGGATCCAAGATCGAATCCCAGGTCTCGCCTTGCGCTCTGGGTTATACTAAAATTAGTTGTGCAGCTTTTCAAGTCTGTGCTGTCAGTAGCAGAAAATCTCCCATGTTTGTAATACTTGTTTTTGAGCGAATATTCTCAAACCATCGCATGCATACGGAGCTCCAGCATTTCACGTTCTGTTTGTGTCAGCCAGGAAAGGGGAAGGTGGAGAAGCTGTTGTTTATCTGGAAGAGTCAGGAAGCAGGCTGTCTGGATCAGATCAGTATTCTAGCTCGCTGAGTGTTCTTCCGTACTCTGGGTACATGCGGTGAGGCCGTTTCCAAAGAAATCCAATCCAGCTAAATATATGTAAAACTACACATGGCCTATAGTTGAACTTTTCTTTGATGAGTCAAGATCTTATACTGTCTTCAGCCGTCACCATGAGTGATTTTTAGACACCCCAGAAGTCACATAAAAATAAATCTGGGGGCACCCTGGGTGGCTCAGTCAGTTAAGTGTCTGCCTTTGGCTCAGGTCATAATCCCAGGGTCCTGGGATCGAGCCCCGCATCGGGCTCCCTGCTCTGCTGGGAGCCTGCTTCTCCCTCTCCCTCTCCCTCTGCTGCCCCCCCTGCTTGTGGTGTCTCTCTCTGTGTCAAATAAATAAATAAAATCTTTTAAAAAAGCATTTTTTATCTTTCATAAGTAACAGTCCAGAAATGGGAGAAGCCTAGAATCACGTGTTGGAAGCGACCTACGAACACCCTGGGTGGTTGTGTCTCTGCCTTGAGGATTGTGCTGAGTGCCCCATCACTGGGTTTGTTGGTGGCAGAAAGGAAGGGGGCCTGCCTAGCCCTGGTGTGTGGTTGTGTTCAGAGGACAGCTTGAACTTGCGAGGCTTTCCAATGCTCTCCCTCTTCCATTTTGTCTGCTTTCCGTTTTCATGTTAGTGTAGCTCTGTTCCCTCTTTCCTTCGCTCGTCACTTGAGACTGACAGCCCTGCGGCAGGAAGGCTCACGGTGTCACTGAGCAGCCGGTAAGCCGCGTTCCATGCAGTGCTGTTCCTTGCATCTTACTGGGGTCAGACACCCCATAGCCCCACGCATGGTAGGGGCTCCCTAGCTTTCACGCCCTCACCGGCGCCATTTCCCCATTATCTCTCTGCTTCCAAATTCCCTCTATTCTTCCTGTCTTTCTTTTCTGGAGCCTTGCTTTCCCCACCCACCGACTCCCGTGACTTTCCTTCTCCTTCCCTGGGGTTCATCCACCCAGTCTTTTGTATCGCTCCCTATTTCTCACTCTGCTCCTTTTCTTCCCTGCCTTCCCACTGTTTTTCTTTTCCCTTGCGTCACCTCCAGGACCCGTGTCTCATTTTCTGTGATACTAATTGCATCTGGCATTGAATTTTGATCAGTTACCCGACTAAGAGCAGCAGACTACATGTGTTCATTGTTTAGACTTCATGGGAGGGACTCTGGCATACCCTGCTCTGCATATGCCCGCGCCCCCAGTGCCCAGATGAGGCCCTGGTGTGGCCGGGTGGGTGGCTAATACCTCGTGGTGAAATAAAGAAATGAATGGGGACGCCTGCGTGGCTCAGTCAGTTAAGCATCTGCCTTCGGCTCAGGTCATGATCCCAGGGTCCTGGGATCGAGCCCCGCATAGGGCTCCCTGCTCAGCGGGGAGCCTGCTTCTCCCTCTCCCTCTGCTTGTGTTCCCTCTCTCACTCGCTCTCTGTCAAATAAATAAATAAAATCTTAAAAAAAAAAAATGAACGCACTGCTGGTCAGCTTGATGGGGTCCATTATCCACAGTTTCTGCCGCAGAAGAAATTTCTGGATCTTGAAGCTTCCAGACTCTATTAGGTAGATGAGACTGGATGGATAGACAGATGACGGGTATCGAAAAGGCTCTGTGTTGTTTATCACAACAACTGAGTGTGAATCTCTGTGCTGGAGGGGAAGGAATGCTGTTAGTAAGTGTGGGTTCTAGTCGTGACTCGTCCGCTCCGGCAGCCTCGCATCACAGAGCTATAGTCTCTCAGTGTAAGTTCACTGGCTTGAAAGTGAGCTGCCTTACCAGAGTGTGTGAGAAGAGATGTGTGTAAAAGCACTTTATGGATTACAAAACACTAGACAAGCATCATTATGAAGCCTGTCCTCATCATAATACAATCAGGAGTTTAAAATTGGACTCTTCACATTACAGATATGTGATTTACTCTTTTTTTTGGTTAAGGTTTAACCAAAGAGAGAGAGAATGTGTGTGAGCTGGGGGCAGGGGCAGAAGGAAAGGGAGAGAGAAAAAAAATCACAAGCAGACTCCCCGCTGAGCATGGAGCCTGACGCAGGGCTCGATCTCAGCACCCTGAGATCATGACCTGAGCCGAAATCAAGAGTCCGAGGCTTAACAGACTGTGCCACCCAGACGCCCCTGTGATTTAGTTTTAAGTCCATCTGTTGAAGGAATGTGTCTTATCACCAAATGCTGAAGGATGGCATGGACTCGAGACCATAGACAGTAATTTATATAGAAAAGCCTCCCCGTTATAGGAATTTAGGACCAAAAGTAGACACACACATACACACAAAAAACCAGTGAGAATATATATGCACTTCTGATAGCAAATGTTTACACAAATCAGAGCGATGGTTTCCCTTATGCTGATTTTGATTTTTTTAAATGCAAAGATGTCATTTATAGTGTTCTATTTTTGATACAGCTGAGTTGTAATGTGCCCATCCCCTTGAGTTGCTTATCTTAGAGTTTCAAAATTCAGAAACTTGAACTTCTTTTGTTTAGTTCCCAGACTGTGGGAGAGAATGTCCTCACCGCATCCATCAAAGATGTTAATTAAGGTCTTTCCTCATTAATTTTCTCCTTTCCGCGAAACGTTGGCCCGCTCAGAATAGAGAAATCGGTCAAACCCATCTTGCTAAATTGAGTCATGGTGAGTGCATCTGTTTCCACCCCTCGCTGGGCTCCTCAGACTGGCACGTGGGCAAGGAGAGGGCTGAATCCGGAGCCTCCTTTAATGTCCTGCTTTTTTTGACTTAGCACCCCCCCCCATCCTGTGCCGCCCCTTAAGTCAGCTTTGCCATTCCACCCCTCTTCTCTTGTTGTTCCTGCAGGCCATGCAGGACGCGCTGGCGGACCTTCCAAAGTGGTATGGAGTAAAAGGCATGCAGGCCCACTGGATCGGGGACTGTGTGGGCTGCCATCTGGACTTCGCATTGAAGGTGATCGAGCATAGCCTCTCCGTGGATTAAAGCTCACAGCTCCCCCTTCTGTGGTTTCAGAACTCACCGAGCAAACCAGTAGCGTCATCTCCAATGTTGCAGTGGCCACATTTTTAAAGTGCATAGAAACAGGCAAACTTGATTTTAATAACATATCTTTAACCCGTTGTATACAAAAAATGATCATTTCGGGCTGTGATCAGTAACAGATCTCTATTGAGGAAACAGTTGATGCTCCGGTTTTCTATGGGCCCGTGAACTCCCTGAGATGATGTGCGGAAGGTTGTGTGGGCATTTTCCTGAGCAGCGGGCCCAGAGCTCAGAGGGGTTCGTGTCACAAAGCAGGTTAAAAACCAATGAGCGAAGGCTGATACCATCTCAAAATGGGGCACACCCGAAGCTGGTGAGGGCTGCGGGCTTACCCAGGGTTCAGAAGAGCCTACCTGCGTGGAAACACTGCTCAGAGGTCACTGCCGAAGGCCCACCTACTCTGGAAGGTGCCCCCCAAACTTTTCTCTTTGTCCCTACAGACTTGATAGTTGTTGTTTTACTGTTTCTCACCAGGGTGGGTTCTGGGTTTGTTTGTTTGTTTTTTTTTTAATTCTGATGTGTCCTTCCTACTCCATACTTTTGTGCACTTAGGTCCAAACTCATCCCTCACCTTAGGTAAGACCTTTAGAAGGAGGGGACAGCAGCCAAGAGACCGAGTTGACCTACTTTTCTAGACTCTTCCTACTGATAGCCATGCTGGTGTCTGCTGAGCACCCGCTACTTGTCACAGAGCTTGCGCTTCCCTCTGCCGTCTCCTCACAAAAGTGATCCCCCTTCCTCCAACTGCAGACACGGGAAGCCCTCCATGAAGGAGCGGGGACTTTGAAACCTTTGAAAACCAAATCCTGAAATGACCAAATTCTGTCACCACTTTCCTGAGAAGGTGGTGTGATTTCTGAAATTCAGTCCAGCTGCGACTTTGGTTCAGACTCCCTGGACCATCTCTTTCGGGGTCCTGTGCTAGACTAGGTCGGGTCCCCGTGTCGAAAGGCCTTTGCTTCTCAGCCAGGGTGAAGGCGGTGGGTCTCTGAGCCATTCAGCTGCTGTACATGGAATGGCTTCCATGTTCTCTCCCTTCCCCAACATTTTGTTATGAAAATGTTTCTGTCTCCGTTCCTGGACCCACCTGAAAATGAGATGTCTCAGGGGAGGGAATTCTCAGTCCGGCAGGTGCAGGACCATGTGTTTGGGCCTCTAGGGCTCTAAATCTGGCTCCACAGGGGACCCCTGACTCATACTCCGGCCACAGTGTCGACTTGCATGTCATTGGCCCGCTGTGAACACAGCTGAATGAATGTGTGAAGGAAGGAGCATCTGTTCCCTCGGTGTCTGTCATATAATTATCATTCAGTTGGTGCCTAATGTATGCCTCTTCTTTGAAAGGCATGTAACCAGCCCTAGGAACACACTCAGTCGTGACCTCAGGTGTCCTCTCTTTCCTCTTCAGAATGGTTTTAGCCTCAGTGGTGGTTTTTCTGGTTAGAAAAGCATATGCCTTTCTTCTCTTCTTTTTTTTTAACTATACCTTAAATCCTGGAGGAAAGTATAGCTCCTTTGTCAGGACAGAAACAAAATAACGTTGATAGTTATTTTTGATTCGTGAACAAAGGAGCCAGGAAAATGGGAGAGGTGTCTTTCTGAGCATGCTTTGACAATCTTCGATACGGGGCTGCCAAGTATGCCTGGTGGTGGACACCAGGCTTCTCAAAGAGGAATGGTGATCCCCTTCTCTCTCGCCCGTCTCTGTCCCTGCTAGGGGCGATCTCAGGGTCCCACATCCTTGGGGCCGCAGCCAGAAACTGTCCCTGGTGTTTGGGCTTGAGGAGGGGAGGGAGGAGGGGATGTGGTCCGGGACCACAACAGTCCTGAAGGAGCCCTGAGGAATGAAATGGCTCTGCTTTTACCTGCCAGGTGGATGGTCAAGTCACAGGAGAAAAGCTGACCTCCTACACGGCCACCCCCGAGGCCATTTACGGCACCTCCCACGTGGCCATCTCTCCCAGCCACAGACTCTTACACGGGCACAGCTCTCTGAAGGAAACCTTCCGGAAGGCGCTCATTCCTGGCAAAGGTGAGCTGGCGAGTTCGGGCTAACACAGGGATTACGCGTTGTGGTTGGACAGCGAGCGCTTCCCGGGGTCACGGTCCTTTCCCATATGTCATCCTGTGTGATTTGTTCTTCGCCTGAGCCTGACTTGTTAGTTTTTTAATTTTCAAACAGGATAAACGAGCTCTTTGAAAATGTTGCGACCCCGGTTTCGCGTTGAGTGACTAGTTTGTCGGCTTCTTGAGTTTCTGACCCAAAGCTCAGCTCTTTCTTTTTAAATGCAATCTAGACTTAAAGCTCTTGCTGACAGGAATAGCATCTTCTGCTTAATTTAGAATTCCATCGTCAGATAAGACTATCCTGATGATGGCGACCAGGAGGAGGCCAGTGAGTCTCAGAGGAAGCATTTTCGACAGCTTCATCCTATTATTTTAAAGAATCCCCAGTCATCTGAGCGGCTGAACAGGGCGCTGCTCGGCACAGGCCCTCGATCGGTGGATCAAGTCGACCTGGAATGGGCACAGCAGGGGTTACTGGTCAGCGAGGATTTGGGGAGTGCCTGTGCGTTAGTCAGCGTTCTGTGGTTGCAAGCAACAGAACGCATCCCTGGCCAACCCAGAGGACAAAGGGAACCTCCTGGAGGCTGTGGAAAGCTTGCTGACTAGCAGGAAACAGTCTGGAAGAGGACTTGGATCAGGCAGCCGTGGGGTTTTGGCAGCAGGAACTAACAGACAGTCTCTTGAGTGCCACTGACGGAGAGAATCTGCTGTCACCTTGTCCTCAGTGCCGGGGGCACTTGGTCTAAGATTCCTGTTGTAGGGAGAGGTGTCTGGATGGTATAACTGAGGCCCGTGGCCTTTTTCTTGGGCAAGGGAAGGTGGGACTCCTTCCTTGTTAGACCACCAAGACTAGAACCAGTGAGGAGGGGCCGCTCCCCGAAACACTCAGAGGCTCTTACCAGAGGAAGGCAGTATGGACCCTGGGCAGGCAAAAGGAAGTCCCCCATCAATCAGAAGTAGGTCTCTGGATGGGGTGTCTGGGTGGCACAGTCGGTCAAATGTCCGCCTCTTGGGTTCCGCTCAGGGTCGTGAGATTGACCCCCATGTTGGGCTCCGCACTCAGCACAGTCTGCTTGAGACTTTCCCTCTCCCTCTGCCCCTCCTGCTCGTGCACTTGCGCGCACGCTCTCTCTCTCTCTCTCAAATAAATAAATCAATCTTCAACCAAAAAAAAAGAAGAAGAAGAAGGTCTCTGGAGAAATGTAACTATTTCTGTAAAAATCTCATCCTTATTCTCTTTTCACAGACTATAAATTTCAACCCAGAGAACACAGTCTGAATTAGCGGGGTCTGTTTGAATTATTTGACTAACAAAAATGGTGTGCGTGGTGATGTAAAGGTGGTTTTTTTTTTTTTTTTAATTGCTATTCTTAAAATAACCAGAATGAAAGGTTTCCTGATATCAGGCTGGAAAGATAGACAATGTCATCCCAACTTACCTCTGCTGAAGACTTTTAATTGCTGACTTCCAGCACCGAAGCCAGGTTCAGATCAGTGAGCACTTAGGAAGAGCCTCCTGTGTGCTGAGCGCTCGGGGATGCGCAGAGGACCCGACCCGGTCCTGCCTTCCGGTGGAAGCTGTGACGGAGGAGAGCCAGACGCGTGTGTGACTCACTCTGGTCCACAGTTAGCACTTGCTGTCCTTTCCTGTTGTTATGTATTGAAACAGAAGAAAGACTGGTGTTAACATTTCGGCGTGGTGTCCAGTGTAGCTGTCTGTTTTATTTTCCCACCCACTCAAAAGAAAACCTGGATTCTTTTCAACCGTTTGGTTGAAAGAGAAAACTCATAGTTTTTACTCTCATGAGCATTTTGAAATTCCTCGTGGGCTGTGATGGTTGAAGAGTATCTAAAATCGAAAAACTAAAAAATGTAAACATCCAAGCCCTTAGATTTTGTTTTCTTACAGTTAATCTGGGGACACAAATTAAAAAGAGGGGATATTAACAGGGGCTTCCTGGGATCGTACATGGTGAGAGATGGGGTTCCTGACATGAAAGGCACTTTTTAAATGCCAAACATTTTGATATGTAAGAAATGACATGATTTTAGCAGATGCGAAGAGCGATGTTTTCATGATCGTCTGGGGCATCGGCACCTCTGACTTGTCCCGTCGTTTCATTTTGGCGCTGAAGGGCTCGCCAGTTTCGTTCTCGCCTCTTTTTAATAATCTCTGAAATAATTCCAAATGGAACATTACACTTGGCTCTATATTTTCCAATTCTAATTTTCAGAGTAGAAATAGTCTTTTTGCAGATGTCAACTTATTCAAAGTCTCAAGATTAATTTGCACGTCAAGTCTCTGGATTTTGACATGTGGCATGAGTTACATAAGGCCAATAGGGTGCCTTGGTAATGCAGTTTTTCTTAAAACTGAATTAAAATCACCATATGAATATGGATGTATGCCTTCTTTGGCCTTGGAGGTTACATTTTAAACCCGAGCGTGGTATCGAGGTTGTCATTTACCATTGCCGACTGGCTCCAATCAGGCGGCTTGATTTTTTTCCTCCAGGGTCAGATTTTGTGGGTGACTAGTGACCACTGAACATCAGGGCAGCGCAAGGTTGGGATGGACCGTATCACTTGCAGGAGTTTAAATTCTCAAACATGGGTTCCTGCAGCCTCGAAGTTGATTTCTGCTTGTCAGCTCCTGTGTGGACACAAGATGGCCAAGGTTCTGGTCCCAGGGCCTTCCTGTGACTTAAGGAAGGTCACTTCACCTTTGTGAGTTTGGCTTTCCTAGCCGAGTGGGCAGGGCAATTGTGGGGGCCCTGTGGGTACAGAAGGAGCCTTGAGGGGCCCAGAGGAGGAAGAGGATGACACAGGCGGATGGGGGGGGGGTCATGCTTGGCAGAGGGCAGGCAGGAGGACCAGCAAACCATGAGTTAAGAGACGGCGAAGACAGGAGAACAGCGGTTGTCAGAATGGAGGGGCTGGAGCAGCTCTCAGAAGTTTCTGGAAGGCAGCAAGGGCAGAGGCTCCGGGGACACCACCCTGATTTCTGGCTGGGCCAACTAGGTTGCTGATGTTGTTGACGACAAGTGCTGTGTTGTGCTCAGCATCATGTAATTTGGCATAGATTCCTTTAAGGGAGCGAAAAGTCAGGTGCTTCCCCATAGAGTTCTTCAAACTGAGCTTATTTCTATCCTTCACATTGCCTCCTTCTCTCAGCTGACCGCCTCTGACTTAAGTCGTGTTATGTAAGCTCCGACTTGATGGGAGCTAGAAACCATAAAAAGCATCAATAGGGAAATATCATCAGAGTTCTAGAAGCTGTTCTTTTTCTTGGCGTCTTTTCTTACATTTCTGATATTAAAATAATATTCAAACCCTGAGGCTTTGGAACCACACATTTCAGCTCTGAGTCACCCGTGGTCTCCACAAGGCATTTTTTGCCAAAAGTGTAAGTGAGGTCTCCCGAAAGGGCACCTCAGAACCCCATCGTTATTGCCACATCAGAGAGCAAGAGCCCCATCTCCCCAGGAGCCCCAGAACATTAAATAATCACTTGCTCTTGTCCTGCCCCCCTTTCTGCTTCGTATGTGTGTGGGGATGGGATCCTGTAGGTTAGTCTGTTCTTTAATCACACCGTTCCCTCTACCATCCTTCGAGCACATGCTAACAGATGTTCTGTGCAGGGAAGAGCTTTTGCGCTCACATAACCCAGGAGAAACGAAGACGAACAGGTTTCTTTGCTCCTGGACTTCTCAGAACCTTTGCCTCGCTGTTGCTCATGGCGACTGTCTCCGAGAGCAGGTCACGTGGTACTTTCCACACTTCCTTGACCACACAACCCTGTTGGCACAGAGTACTCCTGCCCCGAAAGCGGCTTTGCTGATGACTCAATGAAAGCTATCTGTTTGGTTTTTCCAGAGGGCACGAGAGACCTGCCTGCTCTGCTATGGGGCCCTGAGGGCGGAGGGCACCGTGGGGCCCAGAGTGTTTCCTCTGTGCTAACATATTGGCGTAACAGTAGGAAATGCCTCGGTCACGTCAGATTTCTCCACGGCCTCCTTGCGTCCTGCCTCCCGCTGCCAGGACCTGACTGAGCAGAAATACAGAGAGCTCTCGGTGTGGTCAAGAACTTCCAATCTTAGTCTTGTCCTTTCTGAGACATGGATTTTGGCCACGTGAGCAGGCATGCAACATGCTGCTGTGTATTCATTACTGATCTGCTGATATTTAAATTCGTAGATGGATTTTTTTTCTAATGGAAAACTGTCCTACTAGAACTTGGAGGTGGAAAAAAAAAAAAACCCACAAAAAACCCAAAGCCTAAATCCAACCCACTTGTTTCATGTAGTACTCTACATTTTTTTTTTTAGATTTTTCTTAGAATGACTTTATAATATAAATATAATTCACATACCAGGAAATTCACCCCTAATTTTAAGGGGGTAATTCAGGGGTTGTTAGTCTATCTGCAGAATTATGCACAGTTTTAGAACATTTTTGTCACCCCCAAAGAGATCCCATACCCTGTCCCCACTGTTTCCCCAGCGCTAGACAGCCACTAGTCTGCTCTGTCCGTAGATTTGCCGATTCTGGACATTCATCTAAATGGAATCATGCAGTCTTTTTCCTTTTGTCACTGGCTTCTTCCACTTTGTATAATGTTTTCAAGGCTCATCCATGTGTAGCCTCTTTCAGCACTTTATTCCCTTTTATTCCAGAATAATAGTCCGCGTTTTATTCATCCATTCATCAGTTTGTGGACATTCCAGCTACTTTCCAGCTACTGTGAGTGGTGCTGCTGTGAACATACGTGCAGATGTCGGTGTGGACATATGCTGTCCTTTCCCAGCGTATGTATCTAGGAGTGAACTTGCTGGGTCATAGGGTAGCTCTGTGTTGAACTGGTCGAGGAAGTATCGGAGTTTCCCGCAGCAGCTGCACCGTTTCACATTCACATCAGCAGTGTACAAGGGCTCCGATTTCTCTCTGTCTTCGCCAGCCCTTGTTATTGTCTGTCTTTCTGATGATGATCATGGGGGGGCGGGGGCGTGGTGTCTCATTGTGGGTTTGATTTGCATTTACCCAGTGGCTGGTAATGCTGAGCATTTTTGCACGTGCTTATGGGCCATGCATGTATCTTCTTTGGAGATATGTCTGTTCAGACCCTCTGCCCATTTTTGAATTGAGTTGTCTTTCTGTTGTTGATTTTTAATAGTTCTTTACATTTTCTAGACACAAGTCCCTTATCAGGTGCATGATTTACAGAAATGTTCTCCAGCTCTGTGGGTTGTCTTTTCATTTTCTATCTTACATCTAGGTCCTTAGTCCATTTTTTAATTAATTTTTATATACAGCAAAGGTAAGGGTCCACCTTCATTCTTTTGCATGTGGTCATATTACCTTTTTAAAAAATTATTTTATTTGAGAGAGAGAGCAAGAGAGAGCACATGTGAGCAGGGGGAGGGGCGGGGAGGAGGGAGAGGGAGAGGGAAAGAATCTTAAGCAGACTCCTTGCTGAGCATAGAGCCCAGTGTAGGGCTTGAACCCATGACCCCAAGACCATGACTTGAGATGAAACCAAGAGTTGGATGCTCAACCGACTGAGCCCCCCAGGTGCCACAGCATGTGGTCATCTTACTTTTTAATTCATGTTCCCACAGAAATGGATCTTAAAGATCAGACAGCTTCTGTCTTTATGTTTTGGTCTTCATGTAATATGATTTCAGAAAGTGGATTTTTTTTCTTTGTTTTTAGGCAGGCTTCATAATTTTTTTTTAATCCGTACATAATATTCCATAAACTCAAGGTACCAAATATCCTCAGTCTTCCCTATCATATTGAATGTTTGTTCTTTTCATGTTCGGGGCTGTTATGGACAAACTGCTATCAACATTTATTTCCACGTAGCTCTTTTCCTCATTAGAATTACTTCCTTAGGAGACATTCCCCAGAATGGGATTTACTTGGTCACAGGTTATGAACATTTTTCTAGTTCTTGTTACAGGTTGCTTTTATCGGCTTCTGAAAGGGCTATAATCGGTTTAGAGTGCCGTATCCAATGATACACAAATTTCAGTGCAACTTCGCAAACATTGGTGGTACCCCTCTAAAAGTTTTTGCTAACTTTTCAGGTGTAAAATGATAGTACTTCAAGATTACTTTAATTTCCGTTTCTCTTTTTAAAAATTAACTTGTGTTTTGTAAGATCCAAGTGATATGTGTATATCACATGAAAGGTCAAAGAGTATTAGAAATAGCAGGAGCTTCCTTACCCAGCCACTTTGAATCATTTTAGGTATGTGTTACTTAGGGTATAAGTTTGGTGGCTGCAACAGAGTCCTGAAAACACAGTGACTTAAAAAGACAGTTTATTTCTTGCCCACATGAATCTCAAAGCAAGTATGACAAGTCTGCTCTGTGAGTCAGTCATGGCCAAGGCTCTTTCTGCCTCCCCACTGTGTCCTTCAAGGGTCTTGCCCTTACCTGTGTGTTCTGAGATGTTCTACACTTTGTCTGTGTTGCCGTAAGTCAGAAGCAGGGAAAAAAGGTCATGCTCCTTCCCTCTGAGAGCATGCCCTAGAAGTTGCTTCTGCACGTACCCCAAGGCCATACCTAGTGCAAGGGAGGCTAAGTGGTACTGTTGTGAGCTATGCAGACGCGTGTCCAGCTAAGCGTTCTGTTGCTGAATCAGAAGGCGAGGCAGGTCTGGGGTAGACTGTCTGTCTGTTCCACAGTTGTTTCTATGGTCCAGACCTCCATGTGTCTGGATAATATGCCTACCCTGTTCCCTCTCAGTTCTCGACATTACCCCGCAACTTTTACTCGTGCACCACCTCCCCTCATCTTCCATCCTCCTCCTCACATTTTATCATAATTGCAGACTTTGCACACGTACACGTCATCTTTGAGAAGGGGCAGTACGGAATCAGAAGTATGGGTCTCCATTTGGATAGTGTCAGCCATTAGGCAGCTCAGGGCAGCAGGTGCTTTCCAGTCTTGGTACCATGGGT
Source organism: Ursus maritimus (assembly GCF_017311325.1). Classification (NCBI taxonomy): domain Eukaryota; kingdom Metazoa; phylum Chordata; class Mammalia; order Carnivora; family Ursidae; genus Ursus; species Ursus maritimus. The sequence goes on along the minus strand of NW_024423786.1, from coordinate 42,584,622 downwards.
ACTCCTGAACCTCTGCCCCGGAGACCCATTTGGGTTACATGTCATGCTGTCCACACTGTAACCTGTCTTGTACTTCCTGACCCCTGCCAGGTGAAAGAAGAGAAGAGCTGGCTTAGATGCCTACAGAGCCTATCTTTTCCTCTTTGAAAAGAATACATCTTACTTCCTGGGCATATTTTAACTTTGGGGTTTGTAAAACGTGTTTTGGATAATTATATGAAGTCATAAAATATGGCAAATATAAATAGTAAGAGTTCACAAATTATAACTGTTGTCAGTTGCTTATGTTGCAGTAAGCTTAAGTGAACTCACTAATTGTTTACCCCTTTCATCCTTCTTCCTTTGGAACTGTGTTTGGGTCCTCATGCTTCCATTCCTGTAGATAGTCAATTAAGTATTTTATTATGACCACATAAATATTGTTCACAACTGAGCCAAGTGTACTATGATTACATTTTCCTTTTGGTAATATACTTTCTGTTTTGCCTGAAGTTAATGATGTCCTTTTTTTTTTTTTTCAAGTTGCTCTATGTTCTTTGAATTACCAAGTCTTCCCACACCTTCCCAGAGGCTCTTTAAAACTCCTCTCAATACAGTTTTCTACATATTCCAACCTGTTGGATAATGTATTTATCCTCCTTTTTCCCCTGACGATGCTTCCTGGGCCCTCTGTCCTACACAGGCCTGGCCTGGTCACTCTCCAGGCCTCTGCTGCCCATCTGCCGTCCTATGGCTTCCCTCCATCTTTGTTCTGAGACTGTCCTGACCCTCTTTCTTTTGTTAGGTTCTCTGTTTTCTAGATCCCATTTCTGTCTCTTTCTTTATTTACCCTTTTGTTTTGCTGGAACACATCCTCCACTATCTCCTAAAAAAGGGTAGGTGGGAAGAACTGTCCCGTCTTTGTGTGTCCAGAACTCTCCTCTCTGCTTAGTTATTCTCTACTCTCCTATCCATTTCCATCTTCAGGTGTTGGGATTTGGAATCCCAGACATCTCCTTAGTCATCATAGATTTTTGTGTTGCTTATTCTTCTGCACATTTGAGGTATTTTTCAAAAGGAAAAGGGGGTGGCGGGACCATCTTTACCATCTGTAAAGTAAAAATGCCATTTCACTTCTTTGGTTCTGAGCATAGACGACCATTTTTGCGTATTTGCTTAATCTTTTGATTTTCTACTGGTGTGAATTATCCATTAATGCCTTCAAAGAACAGATTCTTTAACAATTAGCACAAAACACAGAAGTCCTCGTGCTTATTTTTCTCACTTGTCTCCTCTGAGACTCAGATGGTGTTAGTACCCCAGCTGTCACTCGCTCTCATTTTCAGATTGCCTCACGCCCGTGACGGCTGTGAACATGCTTACCCAGCAGGAGGTCCCTGTCGTTATCTTGGCCAAAGCTGACTTGGAGGGCTCTCTGGATTCCAAAATAGGTAAGTAGCTGTTAAAACATAATCAGGATAATATACTCAGCAGGCTTCAGATCAAAATACCAGCCTGTTGCTGTCAACCACAAGGGCTCACTGCTGAGTCCACAGTCTGTTCTGCCTCTTTGGGAACATGATAGGCCCCTTCGTTGAGCCATTCCCTGTTTAAGAGGTACATTTTGAAAACATACCCAGTATACCACAGCTTGCTAGTTGCTCTTGAGAATAATAAAAAGTGGCCCACGAATCGGGCCAGTAGAGCTAGTTGGTGAGACTCGTATGTATGATACGGGGAACAGTACAACTTGGATGAAATCTGATTTCCGAGCTCGTAGGACCAACAGAACTGCAGAGATGGGGATTCTGAGCACAAGTGATGGACTGGGCTGGGGTTTTTTGGGTTTTTTTGTTTTTTAAAGATTTTATTTATTTATTTGACAGAGAGAGAGAGACAGTAAGAGAGGGAACATAAGCAAGGGGAGTGTGAGAGGGAGAAGCAGACTCCCCGCTGAGCAGGGAGCCCGATGCAGGGCTCCATCCTAGGACCCTGGGATCATGACCTGAGCCGAAGGCAGACGCTTAACGGCTGAGCCGCCAGGCGCCCCGGGCTGAACTCGAGGCCTCTAGGGAAAGGACCGTGACACAGAAGTCAAGTGGAAGGCACATTTAGAGTTGCGCATTGGATGTCCTCTGCAGCCTTGCTCATCCTGGGAGTTCTGAGGTGTTGTCACCTGGCAGAGACCAGGGGCGAACCGAGGACGAGAACTAACGACAGCCCATCCAAGATCCGCCCTTCGGATAGACCCGAGCACCCCTCTTCCCCAGCTTCCCACTGCAGATCCCAACCAGTCTCAAAATGCCAAAAGCCTGCAGAGAAAGTTCCTTCCGCACTCTTGATTTCCTGGCATCCAGAAGAAACAGCATTTCTTACCAAAATCGTGTTTTCCCTCCCGATACCCAGATGAGTTTTTGACAAAGTGATTTGAAGAAACATCCAAACAGAAGATGAATATTAAGCCATTCAGGTCATTCCCTTCTGACCATTTAAACCTAGAAAGGGTGTTGCTTCAGGGAAATAATTCCTACTTTTTTTAAAAAAAAAAGATTTAATTTATTTATTAGACAGAGAGAGAGAGAGAAAAAAACATAAGCAGGGGAAGCAACAGACAGAGGGAGAAGCAGGCTCCCCACTGAGCAGGGAGCCTGATACGGGACTCGATCCCAGGACCCTGGGATCATGACCTGAGCCGAAGGCAGACGCTTCACTAACCACCCAGGTGCCCCGAAATAATTCCTTCTGTTATTTTTCTGTATTTTATAATTAGTTAGACTCATTAGTACAGCCAGCCAAGAGAGCAATACAGGAAGCTGTTATTGATGTGGCTTTTTGCTTTTGGGGGGGGGTGTATTTCGAGTCAAATTACTGGCATAATATTGAAAATTCTGAAAGGAAAAAAATCTGATTTTTGGAGGATGTGCATGGAAATCATTTTCCCTGTGGTCTTGACTTCCCACAGTTACATTATTAACATTTTCTAAGTTTACTGCCTCTTGACTTCCAAGAACAAGCAAAAGAAATAAAAAAGAGATAAAGCAGAGTTTTTGCCATCCCACCCACACGTTACAGAGAGTTCACATCCTGCTGAGCCCCACGTAACCCACACTGTGGTCCACAGCGTTCTTTATGTGGCCAAATAAATTTTCTGACCACAGTGTCTCCGTTCAAACATTTCTGCTGGTTACTCCAAACCATACGCTGTGGGGACGCAGTGAATGACTCTTCCCTTCTTGACCATGGGCACTTTCCAGTAATACTGCTTGCCATTTGTCCTCACCCTTCCATATCCTTCAAGTCCACTCCGAACATTTATTTGCCTTGTTAGATACTTTTTTTTTTTTTTTTTTTTTTGGTCAGTAATCTCAGCTGGAACGCCACAGAACTTTCCATTATACCATGGAGCTTTCCATCTTGCCAAGGAGCTTTAGAACATGTCTCCCAAACATGAAATCACCCTCCTAGGGCAGTGTTCCAAAGAGGTTGTTCGCGGAAATCTGACTTAAGCACTTTGTGAGTTGTCCTTAGTCTTCCTGCTCGGTGGCCACGTGACGTGTTGTGTCTGCAGGGACGTCAGCAGTCTTGACAGCTGACCCTGCAGCAGGGGTCCTCCACCAGGGGCAATTTTGCCACCAGGGGGCATTTGGCAATTTTTCAGCCATTTTTCCGTCACTTCCGGGGAGCGCTACTGGCAGAGACCAGGGGCGCAGCCCAGCATCTTGGCAATGCTCAGGGCAGCCTCACAACGAAGTCCAGGGTGCCAGTCGTGCCGAGATTGAGAAAGTCTGCCCTGCAGACCCAGCCGCCAACAAGCTTGTTTTGACGAATAATTGAAGCCAAGACAGTCGACCTTGGCCTTCTGGATGAGCGATTTACTTAACGCTCAACTCCCGTCTCAAGGGCACGTGTGGGCTGAAGAATAAATTTCTATTCGGAATGCATGTACCATTGCCTTTGGGAACAAACCATAGCGTGAAGAACCATAGTTGCCAGCTTTCCACTTCGGGACCGCGTGGATTTTTCTAGGGTGCCAGGAAATGCTGGAGCAGTCAGCCCTGCTTCTCAAGAGAACGCCGCTGTCCTTGGTCTCTGAGGGAATTCAGACAAGAGGCTTGTCCAGATGCTGGCGATTCACGGTTTCAGTGACAAAAAGCACCCCAAATTGTATATTTTAGAATCATGATTCTTTTTTAAAAAAAGAAATGAAGCACAGGATAAAGACTTAAAGGAAATCATGCCGACGTGGTAAAGTAAACCGGTTGTATGAGGGGCGGGGGCGGGGGGTCTCTCCAAGACTGTTCTCCATTTTCCCAAGGAATGCGCTGCATTTTTACAACTTCTGTAGCTAAAAGAGCGTGTCCCTTAGGAAGCTAAAGCCGAGTGTCAGGGCTGTCAGTTATTTTGTGACTTGGGTATTTGCAAAGAAGGTGTTCTGTGTTTCTTCCCCTCTGAATAGGCATTCCGAGCACCAGCCCAGAGGACACCACCTTAGCCCAAACCCTGGGCCTCCCCTACTCCGAAGTCATTGAAACGTTGCCGGATGGCACAGAGAGGATGAGCAGCTCTGCCGAGGTTGGTTCCCCGTGCCACGGGCCTAACAGCTTCTCAGATCATGACCTTGACCCGGCTTTGATGAGACATTTTCCTTCAGGTCCAGATTACAACCTGCCATTTCGCTCATCCCCAAGCCTCACGATCTTGCAGCCTTGTTTCGTAATCTATGAAAACAGAACAATATTCCTTTTCAAGATCTAGAAATTGATCAACTCTAAGTCAAGCCCATTCCTAGAATAGTATGGTTATCACAGTCACTTTATTTTGGGAATCTTCTGCCTGAAAAAAAAAAAATTCCCTCTTCCAGGAAAACGAGTTCCTTGGGAGGGTGACTGGAATTGGCTGTTCTTCCTAGAGATTTCTGTTCTCCCCAGATGACGGACTTGTTTCCGCCTCAGTTTGAACTCATGTATAGAAATGAACACTAAACTTGAATCGTGTTTATTTGGGCCAGGTTCTCTCTTGCCAGGTGGTGGATGGCAGGAGAGGCAGGACTTGACCTCAGCGTTGCTCTTGACCCAGGCCAGGAAGTATGATGGAAGGGGTAGGGTGAGGGGTGAATGGGAAACAGCAGAGACGGTGCTTCTCAAACCTAAGCACACCCCAGAATCGACCGGTGCCTTGTTCACACACACACACACAGTGCCTCGCCCCCCACTGGGGATTCTCATTCGGCAGCCCCAGGTAGAACCCAGGAACATGCATTTCTGACAAGTGTTCAGGTGCTGCTGCTGATCGAGGAGCCACATGTTGAGAATCGCTGGCCCACAACCTTGCTACTCAAAGTCTGGTCCCTGGACCAGGAACATAGGCCTCACCGGCCCCAGCCTGGGTGATCCTGATTCAATTAGACCTGAGGATCCAGGATTTTCAGGTTTGGGATCACGTGGCTAGAGGATATGTTACAGATATGTATATAGATCGATATAAAAAATAAAAGAGGATGGCCAGGTTTTTTTCCTTCCCTGAGTGACAGTGTTTCCTGACCTCACGTTTGTGCCCTCACGACGTAAAGGGTAGTAAGATGCTCTGAGTTGTTGAACCCTAAACCCTCCTTTAGACTGTGTTGGAGCCTCGCTGGAGGTGGAGCTGCCAAGGCGCCTGTTAGGGAGCCCTCGATCTCTCTCTGCAGCGCAAGAAAGGGGACACTCGTGGCCAGAAGTCGGCTTCTGAAGTGCCCAGAGAGCTGCCCTCTCCTTCGTATAGGACTGACGTTAATTGTGCTCCCGGGCTTCCTCAGAGGGCTTCAGGTGGTCTGTTCAATCCTCCCCTGGCTCTCGACTGAATGTCCAGGGTAAGGACTTCTTCCAGTGGATGGAAGGAGAACAGGTGGTAAGGGGCTCCTGTCATCTGTGAGCTTCTGGAATGTGGACACAGTGATCCAGGGAGAAGGCAGTCTTTCTAGAGAGCTTGCGACCACGTGCCCCGTAATTACGCGAAGGCGGGAGTGCGGAGCATCGAAGATGCCTCCCAGGGGGTGCGTGCTTCCTTGGTAGCAAGCTCTGTGTGTACGTCAGAAGACACTGCAGACCCCAGGGAGGGGGCTGCTTTGGGTAAACATCACTGTACTTAGGTCTTTATGCCTTGTGACCGTCAGCTCCTTGTGGACAGGGGGCAAGGGGCAGAGCATCTTTATCTTTGTGCCCCCAACGCCTCGCCGAAGCCTGGCACGTAGTAGGGATGCAGTCCGTCCGCAGTGAACCAGTTCCAGGGTACCCACGATCCCCCACTGGCGTTCCATGCTGGCTCCATTCTCATCATTAGCTTGGTTCTCTGAAAAGCGTTGGGCGAAGAGAGAATTGCTTTTTCCTACTTTCAGCGTTGTGCTCTGCTCTCTATAAAATGGGAGCATTTAAATGTAAAAGGAGTGGTTCGGGTCCCTCCAGCTGTGGCCCCAGTTCATTGCCCTGCTTGCCTGAATTACTTCTACATTAGGATATTGAATTTTCTTTTCTGGATTATTTTTTTCCCCCCAACAGGGGACTCGTCATTAGAAGTACATACCATGCAGCTCTTTGCTGGCAGCTCAGTGCTGGCAGACCCTGTGCTGTCTCGGGGCTCAGGTGATAAGGAGAGCCGCAGAACCAGGACTGGTTTGCCCGTGAGACACGGCGGACACAGTTCCTCGGGCTCATGGTACTTTTAGGGGGTCCCCGAAGAGATGTTAATTTCTTCTGAAATCAGAGGGGAAAAAAGTGAATTTTTAGGGTCAAAATAATGTTCTTCTTTCAGTATAGTTATAAAACATAATTTTAATACTTCCTAAGGATGGGGCGCCTGGGTGGCTCAGTCATTAAGCGTTGGTCTGCCTTCGGCTCAGGCCATGGTCCTGGGGTCCTGGGATTGGGCCCTGCCTCGGGCTCCCTGCTCAGTAGGAAATCTGCTTCTCTCTCTCTCTCCCACTGCCCCCCCCCCCGCTCGTTCTCTCTTTCTCTCAAATAAATAAAAATCTTTATTTAAAAAAAACCAAGCTATCCTAAGGAGGAGGGGGCCACAGAGGTGAAGGCACCTGGGGTTCATGAAGTCACCACACGGCTCTGCACAGACTACACATAAAAACAGCAGTCTTGGGGAGGGGGAGGTGCTGCGGTGGCGGGTGACAGCTTGTCCTGGTGGAAGGAAGCCTAGGATCTCTCTCCTTTCCCTCGCAGTTCACAGGCATGAGCCGGCAGGATGCGTTTCTAGCCTTGACTCAGCAAGCCCGGAGGAAGGGGGTAGGTGGAGACGTGACAAGCAACAAACTGAAGGACTGGCTGATCTCGCGACAGCGGTACTGGGGCACGCCCATCCCCGTGGTCCACTGCCCGGCCTGCGGCCCCGTGCCCGTGCCACTGCAGGATTTGCCCGTGACCTTGCCCCGCATCACATCTTTCACCGGCAGGGGAGGCTCCCCGCTGGCCGCGGCTTCGGAGTGGGTGAACTGTGCCTGTCCTAGGTAAGGAACTGCATCCCCAGCCGTGGCGTCGTCTGTGGCCCCAGCACCCCACTGGAGTTTCAGGCTCTCTGCTCCCTTTTTCCAGCGCTCCCACCAGACTGGAAAGAACACCCTGGGTCATTCTGTCCACTCACATCTTTACCAGAAACACCTGCCATCCGATGGAAAGCTACATGTTTTCATCGTGACTTTGTAAAAGACCACTTTCTTCCATTTCATATTCCAGAGAGCTTCTTGGAGATGAGAGAAAAATGTTTTCCGCCTTTGTTTTCCTACTAGTCACTGATAACAGTGGAGATTTTTACACACGCTGCAGAATGGTAGCTCCGGGGGCAGGTGTGTGTGCAGGGGTTTCATTCTTTAAGACACAGGAACGTCTTCTCGTTTTGGAAGTAGGATTGTATTTTACTGTTAGTTCACTGGTGTATCTCAAATGATTTTTGGGATACCATACCAGCTGATTAAACAAATAAATAACGAAGCCCAGCTCCAGCGTCTTCCTGCTTCCTTCTGTGGAGAAGCCATTTGTCTCTGCCTTGTCGATCACAACGAGGATGTTAAAATAATTTGGTCCTCTGCTGGTACAGAGCTGAGTCACGAGGTTGGTAATCAGGTAACCCTAGTGGTTGCTTGGCCAAGCTGGGGAGTCAGACAATAATGGATTCGAATCGTGGCCCTGGCTGTGTGACCTTGGGAAAGTCACATAACTTCTCTGAGCTTCGATTTTCTTATCGGAAACTAAAATAACCCCCTCAAAGGGCTGCTCAGAAGACCAGAATTAACACCTGCAATCCTGCACAGTGTCGCCTAACAAACCGTCCAGTAAATGGAAGTGTTACCGTAATCCTCCCAGGTTCTCACCCAGGTGGTTTTAAAGATTTGAGATGGGGCTTCTGGGCGGGAACAGAGGGAACTCTGGCCTTTGCAGGGTAGAATTGTGGGCTCCAGGAGAAAATAGCATGCCCTCTTTATTAACAAGGAGTGACACAAGGGCTTCCCTGCCAGAGACGTTGGTGGCCTTCAGCACACCAGATCAACTCCCCAGGGACCGTCTGGTGGGGATAAGGCTTCCGACCCTGGCTGCGGATTCCTGGAGGGCAGAGCCCAGGCCGTGGTGTTGGTCAAGGCTCCCTGGCTGACTCTAATGAGTGTCCAGGACTGACAGTCACGGAACCAGCATGGCCAGGCAGGGTTGCAGAGCCCAACAGATGTGGATTTCTTGTTCCTGAGCTCTCAGACCTTGGGTGGATTTCTTAACCTCTCTGAATTTTAGTTACTCATCTGCAAAATGGGGACACACATAGTATCTACCTCAAAATCCCAGAGTTCCTGGGGATTAAAGGAGAGAATGCTAGGGAAGCGTTTGGCTGGGCGCCTGCACCCACTCTTACTATTCGCTCCCACTCTTACTGTTCGTACCGTTGGAGCTAAGGATGATCATACTGTTGTCCCTGTCACCATCACCTGTCCCTTCCACTTACCAAGTAGCCTGTGCCACGTAACCAGCCTTTAGTGGCAGCAATAAGACGCGTTGGTTGTCCTCAAGTCCCACGTGACCATTACAAAGAAAATCAGCATGGCAATTTGCAGGCAGACGTGACTCCTTTGATCATTGGGCCCTGCATTTTCATCCTGACTTGTGCACCTTGCCCCGATGGTGAGGAAGAAGTAACCTTTATCTTGTAATTATTTCCCGAAATAGTGTCTGTGTTCTGGCTGATTGCTCTCCCCATAAAAAGATCTGCCTTTAATTTAGAGATGCACTGTGGAGATCAGTGTCTTGTAGCAGCCCTGGGTGGTAGGAAACAGGATTCCCTCGGGCTCTCTCCCATCAACATCTGCCCCCAATCCCAGGGACCACCACTGCTCCCAGAGGGAGGCCCCTGTGAGTCCCAGGGCCCCAAGGATCTGGGGCTCCTGTGTCTCTGCTCGGCCACTTCTATTTAATAAGTGGGAGGTGGCAGGGGGTGGCTCTTTCCTTCAGTACGATTTGTAAAGCCAGTATGAACTGCTTCCCAGATGCAAGATATAAATGCAGGCCTTCTTTTATTTTTAAATTAAAAGCAGACTCTTGCCCTTGCATGCAAAATTAGCAGAAGATTCATCCGTTTCTCTTGGGGCTCCTTGTGTCCCTCCTCAAAATCTCCCAGAACCCCCAAGGACCGAGACTGCCAGAAGGGCAGCATTTAGAAGGGCGGTTGGTCCCTCTTCCAAGGCTCAAGAGGGAGAACCTGGAGGCAGAACCGTCTTCTCCAGCTTGTTCTCATTGCCCCAAAGGGCCCCGTCAGCGTCAGCTGTCAGTAGCTGATAGTCGCTGGCTCTTTGCATGCAGTGCTGCTCCAGGCCTTGAGGAGTCCTCAGGGGGGGTGGGCCGCTCCTAGGCTAGGCTTGACTAACAGCACCCTCTCTTGGGTTCCTAGAAGTTGTGGGGTTTTTTGCACCCAGTTCGTGCCGTCCCACAGGCCCATCACACTGGACACGTGCTTCGGAACCGGTTCAGCACTTGGGCCCTTCCGGAACCTTAGTCCTCCCCAAGGCATCCCCGTCCTGAACATGAGAATCCCTTTTTCTTTTCAGCTCTTCACACATCAGGCACCTCGCTTCGTTTGCTTTCTGGAACAGTGGGGCTATCTTCACCCTTCTGTATCGTGTCCTTCCGCGGTGGGTACGTTGGAGGGGAGCCCGATTGGTGGTGTTTGTCGATTTCTGTAGTATACATACTTCCACCAAGGGCTACTTTCAGGCTGTGAACTTGACATCACTTGTCACTGCGTTGGGAAGAGGTGCCAACCGTTGATTCTCAAAAGCCGCTATGGGTTGGCCCCAGCACACCACGGCCCCCAAGGTGACGTCTCTTCCCAAGGTCACCCTAATGGGTTTCGATTTCTGCACCCCCAGCCCTTGCAGAGATAGAGAAAACCCAGGTTCATCCTTTAGCACAACGTCTCCATTTGGTTTTCAGCTTCTCTTCGTAAATTGAATTGCTTCTTAGGTATCACAAAGCAGGCGTTGGCTGAAGGCATCTTGACATGCCTAAAATAGAAGTTAACATGTAAGGGAGACACTCCTGGCTTATCCACTTAGGTTGTTAGATTTTTCTACCAGGTAAAATTCAGCCCAGTGGAGAATAAGGCTTTTAATTTTTGAGGATTTAAATTTTTGTTTGTAAATTTCCTTAAAATATCCTGTACTAACAACACAAAAGGAGAGCGTTCTCTGAATCCATGATGAGGCATGGTTCTTGTGACATTCTAAACGGATACTGAATTGCCATCGCTTTCTCAAAAGCCGGTGGAGCACTGCATTAAAACCGAAGAATCCAGTTGATGAACTTCCTTTATTCCGTAGGTGCAGGGGAGCCGCCAAGAGAGAGACAGACACGATGGATACCTTTGTCGATTCTGCTTGGTACTACTTCAGATACACCGACCCACAGAATACTCAGAGGTAAGGCCTTGCTGCGTCCTTCGAGCGTCTGTCAGTGTGGGTTCTTCGAGAAGCAGACACCCAGACAGAATTCTGTATGTGAGCGATTTCCCGGGGGCAGCGCCCGAAAGGATGGGGGGAGGGAGCAGGCGTTGGTGGGAAGAGCCCTTAGACCACCGTGCAGGTCCCACATCTGAGAAGCGAGTAGGGGGGAAGGAAGGAGGGTTGGATCAGAAGAGTCTCAGACCACAGTGCAGCTCTGAGGAAGTCTCAGCTGGGCCGACGGGAAGCCCCGAGCACCGCTTGTCCAGCAGAGATTCCCAGGTACGACAAAGGTGCCTCTGCTCGGGTCCCCTTCCTCTGGGAGAGTAGGGGCTGGCAGGGACACTGAGGGGTTCCCAAGGGCACCGCAGCTGGAAACAGCTGGTCAGCCGTGCCCCTTGAAACGGCCTTCCTAAGGGAGTGTGTCAGATTATCAAATTAGATGCTTCACAGCCAGGCAAATCCCAAGTACGAGGAAAATAAAAAACCGAAGAAGGAAGAAAATGCCGTTGTCGTAATCCCCTTCGTGGCCCTGTGGTGAACTGCATTTATGGGGTTATAAAGTCGTAATGCGGTTTACTTAACAGACAAAAATGATGGGAGGGAAGGAAGTAGGGAGCGTGAGGGAGCTAGGAAGCATTGCCTCTTGTCACATACACGCAGTAATTTCTAAAATTGATAAATCAATAAAGAGTATAGTTGCCCAAAGAAACAGCTACAGAATTCCGAGTGGCGAAGGTGGGGGGAGGTGGGGGGGTGCTCATGAAGGTGGGGGCGGGGGACCAGTGTTGAAACAACAGAGCTCTCAGCACAATCTGAGTTTTCAGCCATGGGCAGGTTTCTTAGACAAAGGTAAACATGTGAATAAGGGGAAGAGGGCCGTAGGGAGAGGGGTAAAGAGAATGAGCACAAGAAAGCAATCACAGAGCTCAGGAAAACGGCCACCATGTGCTTCAAAGACCTTGCTCGTTTGCTCTCGTCCATAGGAGAACCATTGCCCTCAAACCCTGAAGTCCACGTATAAAAATGCCCCCCTTTTCTCTTCAGTGGTTGTAAACTAATACATTTCCAGTGAGATGAGCGCTCCTGCCCTCCCCCTGCCAGACTCCTGCCCTGCAGCCCTGTGATTTCTGTCGTTCATGTCCCGTCCTCTGACGGTTCCTTCTAGAAGGGGCTGTCAGTGCCTTCGTTCAGCATCAGCTGCTCAGAAGGCAATCAGGACCTACCTGTCAGAATGCTTCAAAGGAAGCTCTTCTCACAGATGATGGCGGCTCTCCATCACGGATGGACCCTGGACCGGGAGAGAGATGTCTGAGGGCTTCACAGCCTCCCATCTGGGAGTACCACTTAGCACATCTTTTGCCTCATAAAAGGCAGCTGCTGGTTTCGGCACCAGCTCGAGTTCTCCTTGTTTGGTTCTCAGGTAAACTGTGGATCCGAGCAACAGCCACTTCCACGTGGAAATGCAGCCCGCACTTGCTTTCAGGATGAGCACCGCCCCCCCTTGACCTCCCTTTCTTTTCCGTCCCTTGGATTCGAAGTTGGATTTTTCTGAGGAACCCTTGTTCACCAAGGGAAAAAAACCATTGTTTTAATTTTACCAGAATTCCGGCCTAGTGACTGGAGAAAAGCAAGCTCCATTACGATGCAAATGCAGGGCGGTGGGCCAGGCCTCCCTGCTTGCTGGCCGCCTGAGCCCAGTCCAGGCTGGGAAAAAGAAGTGCCTTGAGATGTAGGGAAGAGAATTTCCGAGTCTTTGAAACCATGGAATACAAATCCTCCAAAGGCAGAGGTTTACTTCATTGGACGATCTCGAGGAAGCACATTCTCCTGAGATTGAAGGAGCTCAACCGGCTCTGCTCCCCTCCCCACAACACGTGCGTGCACACACACACACACACACACACACACACACTTCTGCACACTCAGACTCCCCTCTGAAGAGTCCCAGCCAGAGACTAGAGGGCAGCGGTGTTTCCTTTACTCCGCAGCATCCTTTAGGACCAGGCAGTCTGAGGAAGCCTTTGTCGTAGGATTTCTGTCGCTGACAGTATCTGTGAGGTGAGAGGCAGACGTCGGGGATTTTTGTGTGCGTTACCCTGATACGCTCCTTGCGCGCAGCAGACTGTATACAGGGCTCTTGCTGACTATCCACATTTTAAGGCTGCTGTTAAAAATAAGCTGGAATTTTGTTTTAAAATGAATATTTAGTGGCTGCGTGTTCATCTCCTTTGTAAAAGCCACATTGCCCCCTATTGGTGAGAACTCACAAATCCCGATTTGCCTAATCATAATAAAAATTAAAATAGAAATCCAGATGCTCAGATACACATCTTACGGAAATACCTTTTGCACAGAAATACCTTTTTTAACGCTGCTGTGTGTTTTCCTTTTGTCCTCATTTGACATGAAAATGGCATTTGTTAAAATGTCAGTAATGGCTTCTGAAACAGCTTTTACAAATTTCGTAATTTCACACCGTCCTGACTTTTTTTTCTGTTTTATTATGTCAGCATTTCTCTTATTATATTTTAAAAAGAAAAATCACTGTTTTTCTCGGGCTACATTTGTCTCGGGGCATATGCGAGTTGTAGTAGGTCTATCTAATTTGTGCTCTTGTGGCAAAGCGGGTTTGTAAAAAAAATGACCATTTCTCTGTCTTGCAGCCCTTTTAACGCAGCCTTGGCAGATTACTGGATGCCTGTGGATTTGTACATCGGAGGGAAGGAACACGCCGTCATGCATTTGTTCTACGCGAGATTCTTCAGTCATTTCTGCCACGATCAAAAAATGGTCAAACACAGGTGAGCGCTTAATACCGCTCGGCAGGAGAATTCAGTTCCGTGAACGACAGCTGCAGGCAGGTGTCCGTTCCTCCGGAGCAAGGGAAACACGTGCAGTGGAAGACTTCCGTTTCTCAGGCGTCCTTTCGCGGTCACTGTCGGCCTGAGCCGTTTGAAGCGCGTGTCTGTTACTTAATCGTAGTTCCGGCGTGTGATGATGGCGGGCCCTCGTAGAGTCTGGCTCTTGTCAGAGCTTTCAGCTCTTGTCTGTTTAGCTGAGTTAATTAATGGAGATTGTGACTTCTGAGGCCGAGAGAAGCAGTTCATCATCACATTGTAGGGCTTTTTACGGCTTCTCGTTTGAGGTCGTGTGTATCCTCTGGCCGCGCGATGCAAGCTCTTTGTCTAAGCTTGATTGAATCCTGCCTTGATAGATCATTCTGCTGAAATAGGTAATGGATTAAAGCTGGGGAATCACACTGTAAATCCATTGATACATGTTCTTCCTGTTGGCCTGTAACCTGTTCACCATTATGATCAGAAAGGTGTCTGTGCACGCTTTTTCCCCATGAAATACACCATGTAAATATATACATACATAAATATATATGCAAATATATGTTTGCATATATAATATATTCAATACATTCTATTATATATTAATATTTAATATATTAATATATAATATAAATATATACATATATTTGCATATATATTTGTATATATTATATATATACGTGTATATATATTTATGTGGTATATTTAATGTCTCATACAATTTAAAGAATAAAGTGAACATCTCTGTACCCCCTTCTCAGTTTAAGAAAGAGTATTACAGGTTCCTTAGAATACCCAGTCCCCTATCCAGTCAGACCATCTCCCTACCCGCCGCCCCTCCCCCAGCCAACCCCTGTCCTAAAATCCTGAACTATTAATTTTCTGTATAAATGTATCACCTCTCTATATTTTTAAACAGGATGTATTGTTTGGTTTTCTTGCGTTTGAACTTTACGTAAGTGGCATCATATTTCGCATACTCTCTCTTGCTTCCCCACTCAGCATTTTTGGGGATTCATCCATATTGGTGCGTAGCATTATGTCCTGTTCCCGTTTCACCGCTGTAGGGCATTCCGTCACGTGGAGTGGAATGTCTAGTGCGGAACTCGATTTCTGTGTCCACAGTGCCATTAATGGTTGTTGGAGTGTTTTGTGCAGTGATGAACCAAACTGTATGAGCGTTCTCATACCAAAAAAAAAGCAAAACAAACAAAAACACCTACACTCATACCAGCAGAGATGGGGGTTCCCATCCCTACACGTCTTCATCACGTCCGCGCTGCTTATGTCATGGGTCAGTTGGTGGCTTATGTTTGAATTGAAAGACACTGCTCACTTAATGATGTTTAGCATGTTTTTAATATGTTTAGGGACCTCTGTGCTTTCTCTTCCATTAAATCCCTATTTGTGTCCTTCACCCTTCTTTTCTGGGTTGCTTAGAGTGATTGTAGGAATTTTTTTTTTTTTAAGTAGGCTTCACGCTCAACATGGAGCCCAGCGTGGGGCTTGAACTCACGATCTTGAGATCAAGACCTGAGCTGAGATCGAGAGTCGGATGCTTCACTGACTGAGCTACCCAGGTGCCCCTTGATTGTAGGAATTTTTAAAATATTCTGGTTGCTCCTCCTTTTCCAGCTATATGTATGGCAAACATTTTTCCCAGTTCTTAGTTTCTCTTACTTTTATGGTGTCTTTTGATGTGCAGAAACTCTTAACACAATAAGTTTTAATAATCTTTTCCTTTATGGCTGTTGCCTTTAGTGTGTCCGTACCATTAATGGGCCAGTCCGTGCATTTCCTCCTGGATCTTTAGTGCTCTCTCCTATCACAGTCAGGTTTTCGTATATATGCAAAAGGCCTGTTTATAGGAGCTTTATTCTGTCTGTTGGTCTGTTTGCTTTTTGCTCTGATAGTTATTTCCCGGCTTTGTTATTTTAGTTTTACAAGTCTTACGGTTTGGTAAGGGTCGTCCTTCCTCTGTTCTTTTTCTTTAGGAGTATCTTGGCTGTGATTGGACCTCTGTCCTTCCATATGAATTTCAGATTCATCCTGTGACATTCCACAAAAATATTTTTTTAAAGATTTTATTAATTTATTTGAGAAAGAGAGCGAGCGAGAGAGAGACAACGCACAAGCAAGGGGGGAGCAGAGGGAGAGGGAGAAGCAGACTCCCCGTTGAGCAGGGAACCTGACAGAGGACTCGATCCCAGGACCCTGAGATCGTGAGCTAAGCCAAAGGCAGACACTTAACCAACTGAGCCACCCAGACGCCCCCTCCCTTCACCCCACGCTCAGACCTGCTCCCTCTCTCTCTGCAGGCACACACACATTAAGGGTCTACTGTACAGAGACTGCATTCAGTTTACAAATTAAATGCTTAAAATCATTTTCTTCTCATTAGTCCCAGAACCCTTCGTGTTAAAAATAAACTGACCTGCATCAGAAGAACAGTGAACACATTAACAGCATTAATCTGCAGTCGAAATGTTTGTGCCTTGGGTTAAAGAATTTACCGTTCTGCTTTGCATTTCTTCTCTGTGGAAACTTCTTTACCTCACCAGATAAAAATTACCCCTGAGGATGGGAATTGTGTCCTATTGCCGTGACAGTATCCTGGACATTGTACATTCTCAGTGAATATTTGTTTAAATAAATTCAGTTTAACTCCTTGATATAAACATATAAAAGTGTATGGTTTTCGGGGCGCCAGCTGGCTCAGTTGGTGAAGCGTGCAACTCTTGATCTTGGGGTCATGAGTTCAAGCCCCATGTTGGGCATGGAGCCTACTTTAAAAAAAAAAAAGGAAAGAAAAGTTTCAGTTTTTCAAAGGAAGTGTTCCCCTTGGGATAGAGAGAAAAGATAACACGAGAAATGTTTCCTTCTAGGTCTAACAAAGACCGTAAATGATTTCTGGCCCCAGGGCACATTTCTCTAGCTTCTACTCAGTTATTTGTAGGGGCAGTGGACGAAACAATAAATGATTCATTGGAGAGCTATTTTAACGTAGAAGACAAGCCCTGGCTACTTTCAGGACTCCTCTCCAGTGGTTTCAAAACTATAGTGGAGGAAAAATGTTTGCAGCATTCTGATGTCATTGTAGAGTACGGTTTGGGGTATGACTTTGTATCTGTTCAGCCGAATCTCTAGCTTGCTGAGCTTCCAGCTACACCCGGAACTTGCTTTACCATCAGCTTTACGGGGCGGCTAGATGATGTGAATTGAAATACATCCATGCAGTATTTTGTGTGCATTTTAAAGATTCTTTACAAGACAGTGAGATGCGGGATGCCTGGGTGGCTCAGTCGCTTGGGCATCTGCATTCAGCTCAGGTCATGATCCCAGGGTCCTGGAGTTGGGTCCTGAGTCAGGCTCCCTGCTCAGTGAGAAGTCAGCTTCTCCCTCTCCCTCTGACTCCTCCCCCCTGCTCATGTGTGTGCTCTCAGATGTGCTCTCTCGCTCTCTCTCAAATAAATAAGTAAAATCTTTAAAAAATTGAGTAAAAGCAGTAGCTCTAGCCTGGGAGCCCGAGGCCTCTGTCCCACGCTCATGTGGGGGGTCTGGACGGGTAACCCCTTTGGCTCTCGGGGGCCTCCTAGGTCAGCAATTCCATCGCCTCTGAGCACTGGATTCACTCTAATCCTGGTAAATTTCATCAAGTATAAACCACAGAGGTTTATGCGGATCTAATACTCTTCCCTGCTTTCTAAATGAGTCCTGGGCCTCTTTCACACTTGCACCCTTAAGTCTGGACTCTGAGCTTTTCATAGGTCTCTTGACCAGCTGCAAGAAGCTGCTCTTGGGGGTGGGTGTGCCCCGCATGGGACAGCACGGTGCTGTTGTGTGTCAGAAGTACCAGGTTAACGATCAAGCCAGAATTAATGTCAGCAGGAAATCTGCAAAAGAAGATATAGGAATGACCGAGAAGCGTACTCTACAATGTTGCCCTTACCGGTAGTCAAAGAAATACAAATGAAACAGCAGCGAGGTGCCACTTTGCATATAGCAAAGAGCCTGGGACGAAGAGCGTCTCATATGCTACAGGAAGGCAGTTTGGAATAGCCGTTAGGAAAAGCAGTTTGACAATATGGAGTGAGAGCCTTTAAAATATCCACACTTTTGGACACGCTAATTGTGCTTCTAGAAATCCAGCCTAAGGAAATAACCAGAAATGCAAACCTACACACCAAACTGTTCAGGTAGCTAAAAGTTTGAATACAACCTCAATGCCTCAAAAGTCTGAGAAAGGGCAAATAAAATCTAGCCCATCTCTATGTAGGACTCTTGCACAACTCTTTAAAATTATATTATATGGACTGTTTAATAACATGAGGAAAGGCATCTGAAGTGCTTAGAACTGGAAAAAAAAAAGCAAGATACAAAATCATAGATGCGATTGGGGTTCTCTCTCTGCCTTTAAATGTACTTATATATGCATAACCCAAAGCAAGAGAGAAGGCTAGAAAAAATTATGCCGACACGTTCACACTAGTTTTCTCTGGATGATAAGCTTATTGGTGGTTTTACTATTGTCATGCACTTCTGATTTTCCCAGACTTTTTATACAATGATTTTGTAACTTTGTAATAGAAAAAACCCAGGCTTGTACAGTCTGTGTTCGGAAGCAGGGAACTACTCGGAGCCTCCCAGTCTGCTTCTGGGCGAGGGGAAGGCAGCAGCTTTGTCTGGCCATCAGCCCCGCTGGGAGCTCCAGGGACACCCTGCAGTGAGGGGTGGATTCGTCTCCCCTGCACTGGGATCAGGAAGCCTTTTCTCTCCCCTCGTGAGAGACCGCGGTACACAGGGCATCTTGTGACTTGAGCTGACATTCTCCCTGCGGTTTGCTGTGGATAAAGAGCCCTGCTGACCGCGGATGGCTCCATGGGCTCCCGTCCTGTTTTTCTAATCACACCAGAAATGAGCATCGGGGGGGGGAAAGGAAGCAAAGAGACGCTCTACTTGGTTCTCACCGTATTAATCGGGGCTCCTCCCATGCTGCTGGCTGGCTGCTGAGAAATAGAAACGGTGGTGTCTTACGAATGAGCCGTGGCTCAGTACTTAGAAACTGGCCGATGATGTCGGCCTGATACACCCCGCCCCCACCCGCTGCCAGCACAGGGCGAGGAAGAAGAGGAAGCTTGCAAACTCGGTCTTGAAAAGGCCACATTAGAGACTATTTTCAGAAATCCAGGGCTTTCTGTTCTCTTCTGTCCAGATCCACATGGGAACCACGTAGCAGGTCAGGATCGTGGGCAGCGGGCCCTCTAGGGGCTCATGAGCAGGTAAAATGTCATCTGCAGTGACCAGTTAGCGTTCTGATGACTCTGAGCTTCTTTTAGCCACGTTCCTTGTATGCAGTGATGTGTCCTCAGGGCGCTTAAAACAGCCTTTCATTCTGTGTTCCGAAATTCCTTGTTTATCCCAGTAACTGACCCTGCTCACCCTACCCTCCCCCCTTCTTTTCTTCCGTCCTTGGTGGGACCGAGGTGGCTTCCAGTGACCAGCGGGTATCGATGGTTGTAATTTCTGACTCAGGGCAGTGCCCACTGTCAAGGAAGTACTGAAGACGGCATCACTTCCCATCCTCCTGCGGCCAGGTGAGAGCAGACAGGCCCCTACCTCTAGGGGTGATATTAGTGGGAGAGCTGAGCCAGAGCCAAGAGCCCAGGGAAACCAGCTCGGCCGCTCCAGGCAGAGGCCCGGCATAAGGCCCCCGGCCTCTGATGCTTCCAGGCAGAGGCCCGGCATAAGGCCCCCGACCTCTGATGCTTCCAGGCAGAAGGGGTTTGGTGCTGGCTTCAGATTTTTCACTTCCTTCTAGAACCCTCTGCTAACATGGTCACGGTGATGACTGGATCACTCAGTTGCTTTTACACGTCTGTTCCCAGTACCGTTTGTCCAGCGGATGAATGGACAAGTAGGGAGTATGTTACACTGGTTGTGAATCTTAGTAATGAGCTTGGCAGTGATGTGATCTCTGCTGCAGCAGGACCGGGTTCCAAGTTCAGCAGGGCCCTTGACGTCCCCTTGGCCCTCATTCCCCCACACCTTGCACCTCCCTGTCACACCAGTGCCTCCTCCCTGTGGTGTGGATGGTTATTTCTGAGCATGTCTCGGGCTGCCCATTTTACCGTAAGCCTTCTAGCGGCAGAGCGCTCAGTAGCCGGTTGCTGCTTACCTGCGTGTGGATTGGATTAACAAGTGTGACTCCTCGCGCCGAGATAAACTGCTTGTGGGTGCCTGTGACCAGCTTCAGCCTCGAGAATGAAAACCAGATTCCCAGAGTCCTGTGGATCATTCCCTGGAGCGCTGCAAGAGTGGGGGATGGGGCGGGGGGGGCGGGGGAACCACTGGAGAATGAGCGAGACTCGGGGGCTGGGACGCGCCCCTCCCACCGTGAAATCCAGTGGGAACCCTCTTGGGGCCCTCTCCCACGCTCGTGCCCTTGCTCCTTCCTGCAAGCTTCCTGCGAGCTTGAATGGACAGAGTCTGAAATCTCACTGCGCCTCTCCCTGCAAAAAGGTCACGGCCGCAACCAGAACCCAGACGTCTACAGCCCGCCCTTCATCCACTTTCTTCCTTCATCTCTCGTCCCCCTGCATGGTGTCCCCACCTCTGCTGCTGGCAGGTTTATTTCTTCCCTCGGGGACACAGAGTTGATTTAGGGCAAACCAGTGAATGTTGAGCATCCACTTGAACTAGGCACGGAGAAGGGGCTCCCAGGAGGAAGACAGGAGGCGACTCACCTGATTACACAATACGATTTACTATCTGCCGAGTGCAGGTACTGGTACCACCCTGGACACACCAACAAGGAGAGTTCTGGGGCCAGCCTCCAGTGTGCACAGGCCGCTGGGATCCCTCGCTGGGAAAGGATTAGAAGTGGTTTTGAACCAGGCAGAGCTCATCGATGGCGTCAGTAGCCGGGCTGGTGGGGCCCACGGTGGGAGGCTGGTCACACGTGGGTCATCAGTGGGGGTGCTTATGTTGTGAAAAGTCATCCAGCTTTACCCCGGGACTTGTAGACTTTTCAGTATGTGTGATGCACTTCATCTCACAGTTTCCTTCTTAAAAAAAAAAAAAAAGAGGAAGAAGAATTGTAGGTGATCAGGCCTGAGGACAGCAGCCTCAGGCAGAAGGGCTGGAGTTGGGGGCAGACGCCAGCAGGTGCAGCGCTGTCCGTTCCCAGAAGGTGGCAGCATCGAGCCACTCGAGAACCGGCAGGACCCAGAACAGAATTCCTGGTTTCTTCCCCAGCTGCGTCTGGGGCTGAAAGCCACGGATTTTCATCAGACTACTCATCTTTATCTTTGGGATCCAGATTATCCCCTCATTTATTTATTTGGCAGAGAGAGAGACAGCCAGCGAGAGAGGGAACACAAGCAGGGGGAGTGGGAGAGGGAGAAGCAGGCTTCCCGCTGAGCAGGGAGCCCGATGCGGGGCTCGATCCCAGGACTCTGGGATCACGCCCTGAGCCAAAGGCAGACCCCCAGTGACTGAGCCACGCAGGCACCCCATCCATCCCGGTTTTTTATTTCTCCTAAGAGTGGCCAAAGCCATGCACTTAGAGTGAGAGAGGAAAGGAAAAATCTCGTAAACTGTAAAGTTCATCCCTCTGGCATTGGGCGCAGCAGGGAGAAGGTGGCGGTCTGGTTTGTTGTCTTTTTTTTTTCCTGTCATGCTGCTGTAAGATTGTCTGAGGAAGATGCCAGTCTAAAAGATGACCTTGTGCAGCCTGAGTGCGCACACAGACCACCCCGTCGAGTGCACGGATGCTTAGCGAAGGCGCCACCGGGTTTGGGGGGCACCCCGTCCTTCTAGAATACCGGCTCAGCTTGCTTGGTGCTTTTGACTGTGTTCGTGTCCAGTCTGTTCCTTCACCCGCCCAGTAAAAAGCGGCCATATGATCTTCTTATTTTGTTTAAAAACTGTGGCTGTATACGTACTCTAGTATATGTATAGGGGCTGAAATCCAAGTGCCACCTTACACTGCTGGGAAGGGAAAGATGGCTTCAGGAGCCAGCAAGGGCAACCCCCCAGCATCGTCCTCCCTCCGTCCCACTGTCCACTGTTTATGCGTATTTATACACTCAGTCATCCCTCCGTGTTTGGACATTATTTCAGCCGGCTGTCTGTCGTGCACAGCGCCAGGTGCTGGGGACGGAGGGAAGAAAAGAGAATAGTCCTTGCCGTGGTGGGTGCAGGGCAGGGCATGCCTGGTCTTTATGTTGTAATCATAGCACAGCCCGGTCACACTCGTCACGGCAGTGTGTGACGGACACCACAGGACACAAGGGACGGCGTGGAGGTGTATGCTGGGGACCAAGGAGGCCACCCAGAAAAGGGAATGCCTGATTCTGTGGTGAAGGGGGAGTCCAGGTTTCCTGGGGAGCCTGGCACATGCTGGGAACAACCAAGGGTGTGTGCGTGACCTCCGTGAGGAGCAAGTGTGTTTAAGTGTCAGAGAGACCCCGGGAAGGTTCACACGGCAAATGGTGGAGAAAATCATACGCTCGGTGTGTGTGGGTACAGTTCTCTGAGCTTCCCGAGGAAGATGCAGACCTGGGGTCCTTGGGCATCCAAATCCCCACCTGCTGTGGATGAAGCGTGTGTGTGGCCCGAGGACATGCGTTCCTCGTGGTGTGGGTGCGGGTCTTCCTGAAGAGGGGGACTGCGGACACCATCGCACCCCCTTCAAGGCACTGCCATATCCAAACGCAGCATACGATCCAAGCACGTTTGACTGTCAAGTAACCTTTCGTGGTTTTCGATGTAAAAATCTCACGTTTTCTAGGAATCTTGGGGGCACAGGAACTGTGGCAGCAGAGGGCGTCAGGCGGCCGAACGTGGCTCTGCCGGTGGAACGTCCTGGGGGAGGTGGGAGGAAGGCAGTTTTACGACTCAGAAGAGTTTATTGTTAGGATGGATTTTAGAACCTGAACAAGGGTGTTGGTGACTTCGCACACGCACGTGTGGGGTTTCTTCCAAATCAACGTGGTAGCATGGCGGGTGGCCCCTGTGACGTTGAAGAATAACATTGAGTAATGTGGACAAGGTCTCAAAAACGTGTGTTGCATTTCCACTTGACTGTTAAATATACTGAGTCTTTTCCACCTTGGAAAATACCTCACCACCACCACCAAAGTCACACGTGCACGCACGTATGCACACACGCCCTTGTAAGATTTTAAAATGCGAAGGCTAGGAATCCCTTCTTCCTGGCTGACCCTCCTCTCTTTCCCCGTCCCTCTCTTTGCTCCACGCCACCCCCTGAATCCGCTAGAGAGTTTCCCCTTAACTGCATCTGTCCGCACGGCCGTTGATGAGGGCCACACAGGTACACATCGGGGGCCCAACTTGGCATCACGGTTCATCTACATCAGATGGCCTCGCGCGAGAAACAAGGGTCCAAATTAATCAGATTAATCAAGCCAGCGCCTCCCTCCGCGACGACGGTGACACTGGTAGCCCGCCACGCCTCTGAGGTTCTCTGTCTCTTGAGCCCCTGCAGAGGAGCCGCCTCGCGTAAGTGAACTTGAAGCACCAAGGGCTTGTCTGTTGAAAGGTGCCCCGTGCTGCCGGCAATGCTCACGGAGAACGTGGCTCCCGCCGCACGTCCCCGCCTGCTGCCGTTAGGAATGCAAAACACGCATCCATGATGAGCTCCCATCTCCCCAAATCTTTCTGCGAGTTTGGAATGGGGCTCGCTCACGTGCTTCACACCCGAATCGGGTGGATTCTTCGGAATATAACCTCTCACGGCAGAAATCAAGCCCTTCCAGCAGAGGGGTCAACCTCTACCTGCCCCCTTCAGAGAGGACGTTTATATCTCGCTATTCATCCAAAGTGACGAAAACCAGGCCCTATAACCAAATTATAATCCGTCCGTACCGTAGACCTGTTAGAGAGCAGTTTAAAGCTGAGATAGACCTGTATGGACTGTCGTGGAAAATCCTTCCTGTGGTCACGTGAACTACCACGAAGTAGTATGTACGTAATGATCTGTTTAAGTCCAAGAAAATTATACGAAACTGCATATACACATCTGTATGGGAAAGACATTCAAAAAAAGTCTCCAGACTTTTCCAGGTATATTTACCGTACAATTAATAACAACTGTCTCCTCAGGGTAGGGACAGGCCTAAAAAGATGAGGGTAACGAATTTGAACAGGAAGGGTAGATGCATGATGAATTTGTGTGACTTACACATTTTTTAAAGAATGTGAGCAGGCCCTGGTCACCAGGTGGAGGGGAAAGGCAGCCTGCTTGAACAGAGCCCCAACTTCGACCTCTCTGCCTCCCCTTGAGCCCTTCCTGACACCGGACTCAGCACGTTGCTGACATTTGTATGGTTCTTTAATGTTGACGGGTATTTTCAGGCAGGCGTTTACTTGAATCTTCCCGACAGCCCTTGGACAGACTTTTAGTGCCTCTACTTGACAGATAAGCAAATGGGTGCTAAGAACAGGTAAGGGACTTGCCTTGGCTCCTAGAATGCACTGAGTAGGAAACAGGTCCAAATCCAGGCCCTTCCGAATCTGAAGGCTCACACTCTGGCCGCTTCGCCAAGTGGAAGGCAGCTGGTTGGGCTTGCTGTTCTCATTGCTGCTTCATAAAGAGCCGTTTGTCAGGTGGGTTTCCAAGTGGTGTTGACCAGCCCACCTGCTTTCATGAAGGGCAGCTGTCTCTGTCCATGGGCTGAGAACGTTTGTATTGCTGTCTTCTGGATGCTTCAAATCCCCACCCATTGATTTTTTTTCCCGTTATCTCTCCTCAGAGAGCCCTTCCATAAGCTGCTGACCCAAGGCCTTATCAAGGGGCAGACGTTCCGCCTGCCATCGGGACAGTATCTACGGAGAGAGGAAGTAGATCTCACAGGTAAGAAGGGCCCATCCGGTCCCATCCAGGTACTCGCAGAGAAGAGCTGAGGCCAGGCCTGAGAGCCGTTGACAAAGCAGGTGTTCGCCCGGGGCCTCAGCCAGGTGGAAAATCCAGGGTCTCCGGGCCTCGGCCTGCTGCGGGCTGGGGGCCGGGATGGCTGCCCGCCCCTCGGCCCCAGCCCCATCCTGTGTCCGTTCACTTCTGGCGGGGGGTTTTGTTTATGTGTGACCCAGAGTCAACCCGGGCATCCCCTCATGTCGTCACTCATGTTTCACAGCGTATCTCAGGAACAGAGCCCCCAGACCCAAGAGACACTCTTCTAAGGCTGGGGTACTCCCAGCACTTCTCCCTAGGCGGTCTCGAGATGCATGTCAGCACCTCAGGGCCACCCCAATACCGAACCCCTGCAGCACCCCGGAGCAGCCCCGTCTGGCACTCCCCTGACTTCCCCTGCACTTTTCCTCAGGCGTAGTTCCTCCCACCACATCTTGAGGTGGCACCATGACGATGTCATGTGCTCCCAGCCAACTGATGAAATCAGTAGAAAATGGGAGTGGGGGGTACATAGGGGCACCGGTGAGAAACGCCCAGAATTCTGGCCATTCAGTTTGGAAAACCCAGGGCACAATGGAGGAAATCATGTAAACCCAACAACCCCCTAATGGTAGGCAGCCTCCCAAGCCAAACACTAGAGAAAAGATTTAGGTGGAAGACATCAGTGGAATTACCTAATTAATGCAGTAATAAATCAGGGTTTGGAATGGTGCAAGGGAGAAAAAGAAGCTGGAAAAGCAGAAATTGGCAGTGTTTCACCAACACGGACCAGAGGGGAAAGGAGCCAAATCCAAAGGACATATAA
The DNA here is from genome assembly GCF_017311325.1 of Ursus maritimus. Classification (NCBI taxonomy): domain Eukaryota; kingdom Metazoa; phylum Chordata; class Mammalia; order Carnivora; family Ursidae; genus Ursus; species Ursus maritimus. Next base: position 42,559,108 of record NW_024423786.1, on the reverse strand, counting down.
ATTCAGTTGTTTGTGAAGTGCTCTCTGTGTTAAGAGCAGGGCTGCCATGTACAGCTGTGCAGCATGTGCACTGCACAAAAGCACCCAGCCAAGGGGGGTGAGCAGGGCCTGAACTCCAGCCACTTGCCAAACCATGCACCTCAGGTGCCAAGAGAGGGACACCTTTTCCTAACTTCTCAACTGCTCTGCCCAGGTAGTTGACTTTTTCCTAATTTGCACAACAGTGCTAGAAAGAGTAGCTACAGCCCGAAGGAGATATGCAGGATAAACAGAACAATGGTTCTCTCAGCCCCAGCCCCAGCCTAGATAAAGCAACTTCAGTCTCCCTTTGCTCCGATGTCATGGGGCCAGACGTGTTGTGAACATCTTTTCCCTTCCCACGCAGAATTGCCCCTTGGGAGAGAATACTTGGATCAGCAAGGGCAGACTTCCATCTCCTTCATGGGTGTGCTTCTGCTGAAGTATGGAATTAGCTCTTAGGTACACACACCAGTCCCTTGGGAGCTTGGTTGCCGCTGGAGTCCGGGACTGTGTGGCTGGAAGGAAGAGAATGCACCCAAAGGCACATTGACCACTGGCTATAGAGATGTCACCCCAAGCCGGCTGCCGGCGCTTGGGCCAGGCCTCACAGCACACCCACAGCCACCGGGCGCCACACAGATGCCAGTCCTAGAACTTTCTCCCTCTCCTTCAGTAGCCTCTGGTTCCTCTTCCTCCTCCCCTCTGTTCTTCTGCCCTGTTCTCCTTCCTCTGCCAGGCTTGGCTTCTGCTCTCCCCTAACTTCTGGTTACAAGGTGACCTTGGGGAGCCACGATGCCATGTCTGGCCCCATCTCCTTAGGACTTTATGGTTCCAGTGCCCGGCGACATTGCAGCAAGAGCTTCTGTCTCTTAGTTCTGGGGCCTGAGAAGGACCTTCGCCTTGCCAGATGTCCTTCCTTGTCCCAGCCACTGGGGCTCGGCCACAAGGTCACCTCATCCCAACCAAGCCACGGAAGGCCTTCTCTGTCAGCACCCTCGGGACCGGTGGTGTGGAGGTGGGGAGGAGCCACTTCCAAAGAACAGGCCATTGTGACCACGTTGTGGTGACTGGAGTGACCTCTCAGGGGGCTTTGCTGCTCTGAGACCCTGACTGGTCAGCTGCCGGCTTCCAGAGGAGACCGCGAATCCATTAAGAAAACAGCAAAATGTGCAAAGCTTTGTCACACCGTTCTTACTCTCTCTTTTGTATAAATGGCATTTACTTTATAAAGCAGGGAATAGCTTTGTCCTACTTTGTGGTGGAGGCAAGCTGGCACGGGCCGTATATGCCCGAAGGGAAGATTTGTGGTGGGGGGCGGGCCTCACTCGTTTCAAAACGAAACCATTTCCTGTGGTATACAGCAGAGAAAGAGGCGTGTTGAGCAAATTCGTGGGTCCTTCACATGGACACTCTGAATTGCTCTTGCTTATTGAACGAGCTTTTAGAGAACCGGCCCCGAGCCACACCGTCCGTCCCCGTGTGTTACTTCTGTGCACAGGTGCTGTTCCCGTTCATGCGGAGACGAAGGAGAAGTTGGAGGTGACGTGGGAGAAGATGAGCAAGTCCAAACACAACGGGGTGGACCCCGAGGAGGTCGTCGAGCAGTACGGCATCGACACCATCCGGCTCTACATCCTTTTCGCCGCCCCCCCTGAGAAGGACATCCTGTGGGACGTGAAGAGTAAGGCCCCTTCCTCTCCCCGGCCCGCCGCCTCTGTGATCTGCCTCGGACGCCGGAGGGGTTCGGGGAGGGAAACGTCCGGGCTGAAGACAGTAGTAAGGGTTCTAGGAATCAGGTCCATGAAGGGAGTAGCGGTTTGTCCAATGTCCTATGCCATTCTCAGCCTGGGGTTCCCAGATGGAAGGGGGGAGCTGGGGACCGTGGTGGATTCCCAGTCCTCACCCCAGACCTGCTGACGCAGCGTCCGGGGGGCCCCAGGCACCTGCTTTTGGCAAGCGTGTGGTGTGCTGATGCCGGTTCTACAAAGACCCACCTGAGAACATTCCCCGGGGAGCCAGACTGCCATCCCTGCCACCCTGGGGCCCCTCTGTGGTCCACAGAGGCCAGTCCCCTCTTGATCTGCCCTGAGAGGTTTGTTCGAGGGCAGGGTCGTCACCCCTTCCCTGCCCAGAAAACCCTGCCTGGGGCCTTCTCCTGATGTTCCCTGTGACCCCCTCCATCACCCACAGCAGCCTCTGGAGCCCCCTCGGGAGATTGGTCTCTGCAGAGTTGGTTAGATCTGAAAAGGCATGATGTGAAACCTTGTTGGGTAGCTGGCTGCCCTAGAATACACGGTCCCGTGGTCGTTCGGTTTTCCTCCCTGCCGTGTACCCCCGGGGTCGCTTTGGGCAGGAGCAGCCAGATGCCTGGGATCACCGCTCACGCAGCGTGCCCTTGCCCGTGATAAGTATGTCCCAGGGGCCGGTCCCAGAACCGGCTGCGTTGGAATCCCTGGGGACGTACAGAGGGCCCACGAGTGGGCATAGGGGTCTTTGAGGGATGCCTTTGCGGCAGCAGGCTTTCTTCCTCAGGGCAGCCGGGCACGGAGGCCCTTCCTCCCCAGGCTTCTGAGCTCATTGTGGGCCGGGGTGGTTGGTGGGCGGCACTCTGAGCAGCCCTGCGGTCCCGTGCTCCGAATACCCGGGGCTCTGGGATGAGACGGAGTCCGTGCTGCGCTGAGCTCCTGGACGCTGGAAGCCAGGGTGGCCCCCATAGCTCCCATCGGGGCACAGTGACGCGTGTCTCAACACACACGTGCCTCTCGGGGCTTGGGGAGAACCCCATCAGTCGTTCACGTGTCTCTCTTTCTCTCTCTCGTCTCCTGACATGAAACCCAGCTGACGCCCTCCCCGGGGTGCTGCGGTGGCAACAGCGGCTGTGGGCCCTGGTGACCCGCTTTATCGAGGCCAGGGCTTCTGGGATGGCTCCCCAGCCCCAGGTGCTGAGTGACAACGAGAGAGCCGAGAGCAGAAAGCTCTGGGAGTACAAGAACTCGGTCATCTCTGAGGTCAGGAGCTTTCTGGGGATTCTGGTTAATTCTGTGACAGAGCATGCTGGTCCGGGTGGGCCACTCTGCCTGGGGGCCACCCCACTGTGGGCCTTCTTCCTTCCTCGCTATGACTGCCCCCTTGGTCTTGACGGGTTGCTCTCACCGTGTCGAGTATCTCACCGAGCTGGGGCAACAGTCCACATGCTCTAATGGAAAGACATGCTTTCAGGAAAGGGCTTCCTCCAACTGTGTCCACCACGGGTCCCTCCCAGATCTCGGGAGGCCACTCCCTTCCCACAGCTCCACACTTCACACACAGGCAGAGAGCCAAATGCAGGACCACACTGCCGACACTCCACATAGGAGATGAACGGAAACAGAAGTGGCGAGTTGAAAGGGGCATGAAGAGACTGCTCTTTGGTCTCCTCACTTTACAGATGGGAAAGAGATGAAGTCCAGAGCCTAGAATCCAAGTTCTGGATACCCAACATAGCGAGGACTTCCCCACCCAGTTACGATGTTACGCAGTATCTGTGTGGGTTATTGTGGGTTAACTTTTGCAAATAAATGATGTGTTTGTGTTACTTTCATAGAGCAGATTTTATTGTCTCAATCATTTTTTTTCTTTTTTTAAAGATTTTATTTTTAAGTAATCTCCACACCCAACGTGGGGCTCGAACTCATGCCCCTGAGATCAAGAGTCGCAAGCTCCACCAGCTGAGCCAGCCAGGTGCCCCCAACTCATTTTAAAAGATTCGTCATTGATAACAAATCCCGATAAATTTCTTCTCTAGAAGTCTGACATTGTACCATAACATTTGCCTTTTTTTTTTTTTAAGATTTTATTTATTTATTCATTTGACAGAGATAGAGACAGCCAGTGAGAGAGGGAACACAAGCAGGGGGAGTGGGATAGGAAGAAGCAGGCTCATAGCAGAGGAGCCTGATGTGGGGCTCGATCCCACAATGCCGGGATCACGCCCTGAGCCGAAGGCAGACGCTTAACTGCTGTGCCACCCAGGTGCCCCGACATTTGCCTTTTTAAGCACCTTGTGAAAAAAATATCATAGGTCTTTGAAAGAAGGCATTTAGGAGATCGAAAGCCATTTTTAGTGGGTACCAGAACCCCCCATACTCCTTAGGCTGAATTTTTTAATTTAATTTTTATTTTTTAGAATTGCTGATTTAAACTTATAAAGTCAGCCAAGGTCACTTTTCTGGATTCTGGTAACTGATGACATCGAAGAAACAGGGTTTTCATGAGGCCCTGGGTCCAGCCAGCAAGGCCTCGTTCGGTGACACGTCTTCAGGGAATATTCCCATCCCCTGTTCTCTAGTGTAGAAACACCGAGCTCACGCAGTTGAATTCTGTGATGTGAGTGATGCCTGAATGATTGTTTTCATGCCACGTGCTTCCTCTCTGCACTTGGCACATTCTTCTCTTCTGTCAGATCATAGAATTGGGGTATTTCAACAAGCTGGAAACTCTCGACTTCTTTCGATGTGTTGTTTTTCTGTATTCTTGGCCGTGGTCGAATTTGAAAAGCACACAGACAGGAAGACGCTGACAAGTCATATTTGTCTTTTGTCTTTTGTCGATACCATACTTGAAAATGCAAAACTCACCTTATCCCACATACAAATAGCCTTCGTTGTGAATAAGTCACGGAGCCACAGAGAAGCGACATCCTGCGCCCCATCTCCTGTTGGCTTGTTTTGATGTTTGCTCATCCACGGGTCCTGCCTCCTGTCCGGGCAGTGAGCAGCGTTTGGTGTCCCCACTGGGAGAACCAACACTGTCCCAGATGCGGGGAAGCAGGAAGCGTTGAATAGTGGAAACACCATTGACCCTGATTTTGAAAATCTTTCTGCGAATGAAATGTGACCGTGATTATTCGAGATAGTGAATGCATGTATAAATATCTTTGATTACATTCATTTAATTCACTTTTTTTTTTTTTTTTGGATAATTCATATGCTTTGTTGTTGCATCGTGGGTTTTGTTTTGTTTTGTTTTGTTTTGTTTTGTTTTTGTGGAAAGCTTAAAGGGCTTTGGAAGAAAGAGAATAATTCAACCTTTATCAATAGGTGACCTCCCATTTCACAGAGGACTTCTCACTGAATGCTGTGATTTCTCAGCTGATGGGACTCAGCAGTGCCCTCCTGGTAAGTGGCCCTCCTGTCCTCCTTTGCCAGTAGCCGAGGAGGGTGGGTGGCTTCCGGCCACATTGTGAGGTGGCCTGCAGGGTCCTGGGTCGTGGACAGAGAGCAGGACTGTGGTGTCACCTCCTTGGTGTGGCTCTGTTACCTTAAAGAAGCATTTTTTCCATAGTGACAACCTAGTTTTATAGCTGGAAGGTTCTTAAAGATTGTCTGGTCCAAACCCCACCCCCTCCCTCCCCTCCCCCACCCCCATATGTTGCAGATGTGGCCATAGACACCCAGGGAGGTTCGATGGCATGTCTGGTTGATTAGTGACAAACCAGCACCAGACTCAAGCCCCCTTCTCTTCCGGCTCTGCTCTTTTCTTCCTGCTTCCTCTGCCTGCTTTCCTGATTGATCTGATACCCCCTTGGCATTGCTACCACGTTACACTCCTTTAACCTGGACAGATCGGACTCGTGCTCACGAAAAACCAAAGTCAGCCTTTTCGCATAGACTCCTCTTCTTGCTACATGTGACTAGAATTTTTCTTGCCAGGGGAAAGATCTGTCAACAAATGGAGTTTAGGCAAGAGGTTAGCTGTTTGGTCAACAGACAACAACAACAAGTACATTAAAGCTATTACCACCTTTTATAATGAAGCTCTCCCCAAACTTCAAGAACAGTGGAAGAAATTTACAGGTTTGACTACATAAAACTTGCCATTTTTAGTCTATTAAAACATGCCATGTTACAGAGCAGGTAAAAACCGGGGAAAATATTTTATAACAAATAAGTCCGATACGAGGCTTAACATCCTTGATATGTGAAGAGCTCTTTACATATGAATATGGAAATGCCTCGCCTAGAAGTGGTCAAAGGATGTGAAAAGAAAATCACCCACAGAAAATGGGATGGAAATAATCTGTAAACTTGGCAGGAAAAAGTATTTGCCTTACTAATTATCGTGAAACACGAATTAAAAGCATGATGCTATTTTTTGTAACCTATCGGATTTGTAGAGGCTTTTTGACATAAAGTCCATCCTATGGCAAAGACAGACAGTGTCACACCCCAGCAGTGGCCCTGGTTGATGTAACCAGGGAGCCAGGAAGAACTTTGGCTTTGAAGTCGGTAGCCCTATGATTGTTTAGGTACTTTGACTCAGGGCCAGCCATCAGCAGGTGACTTACAATCACAGAGACACAGAACTCCAGCTGTCCCCAGTGGGGAATCGTGAAATGACTTATGTCATATCAATAGGGAGGAAATGTGCCACCAGCCTTCACATCGTGTCTTCTAGGAATCCTCAGTATCGGAAACTGTTCATGACATAACGTCAAATAAACACACAATACCGAAGTGCTCACAGGATAAAAATTCCAGTCGAGCAAAAGGGTATGTGGACTGATGTGTATAGTCACATATTGTTGCATTTTTGGAGACTGGAATAAAATATATCAGTTTTTTTTTTCTGGGTGGTACAATTGTGAGTGATTTTATGTTTCCCAGATTTTCTTTGCTGAGTGTGTGTGGGTGTTTTTTTTTTTTTTTCTTTTTTAAGATTTTATTTATTTGTTAGAGAGAGAGAGAGTGCACAAGCAGGGGGAGGGACAGGCAGAGGCAGAGGGAGAAGCAGACTCCGCTGAGCGGGAAGCCCAAGGCAGGGCTTGATCCGGGACCCTGGGATCATGACCTGAGTTGAAGGCAGATGCTTAACTGACTGAGCCACCCAGGTGCCCCATGTGTGTGTTTTTTTAATCGGGAAAAAAAAAAAAAATGGCAAATGTTGTAGAAAAATGAAATTGAAAATAAAATTTCTTCTCCCCAATAGCTAGTTCTGTCTGCAGCCCTTCTGGTAGATTCTCTCCGTATCCTCTCCCGTGGAGTTATATTCAAATCTCTTAGGCAGTTTTGCAAAGTTTTGCATGCTTTTTAAAAAATGGATAATAATTTTGGCCTCTCTTGACCTAGCAAAATACCTTGTGTGGGCTTCCTACTTTTAATTTTAACAAATATACCATAAAATTAAGCCAAAATTATTTTTGTCTGAGTGTTAAAAACAGACTGAATGCCACCATCACATTAGGCTGGTTTTTATCATGACTTCCCCAGGGTGCCTGCCCTGAGAACCACCAGCCTCTGGGAAACTCGGTTCCATTGTTCTTCCCACAGCCCACCTCCCGCCGGGCTGTCCTTGGTCTACACTCGCCAGCTCACTCCCTGCTTTGCTGACCACCCTCCCTCCCCACCCGCACCCCGTGGAATCCTGTGACACCCTCAACTCATTTGTCACTTTTCTTCCTCCTTGGCTGTCAACTCCCTGAGAGCAGAAACCGTGCTCTTCTGGACATTTATCCCTGAAGTCTAGCCACAAGTAGGTACCCCATAAATTAAATGGGTGTGGCTGCATTATGAGACTAGCTGCACCGCAGGAAGAAACTGGGTGTTTACTGTAACCTGCACAGCTGTGTAATAGAAGGAGGACCCCTGAGGTCCCCGAGGGGGCAGGAGGACCCCTGCACTGGGCGCTCCACATTGCAAAGCCTGTGAGCAAGTCTCTGCATGTCTCACTGGGCCCGCAGCTCACGGGAAACCTTGCAGAGCGGCCAGGAATTTAACTCAAATTTAAGACAAAGCTGGATTCTCGTGGGGGCCACGTCACTTGGTCAACCACGTCTCTGGGGGCACATGACTCCCCTTTCGTGGCCCTTAGCGGCTCCATCCGTCGGGTGGGGTAAGAACTCCAGCGTCCGAGGGCACTTGGGGGACCACGTGAGTCGGCCTCAGACCGAGGGCAGGGCACGTGCTCCGTGAAGGGCGGTGTGCGTATCGTGACTGCTGCTGCGGTGCTTTTCATACTGTGGTTAAACGGGGCGAGGTCTGTGTCCAGAGCAACCGTGGATGGGAAGGAGGGTTTCTGCCTGGCTGCGTGTGTCTCTGGACTCCAGAGACATGAGTGGCCTTCCTCGCCCTTCGATCGTCTCAGTATTCTTCCACTGTTCTTTTCGGTTCCTCAGCAAGCTTCACAGAGAGTGGTTCTCCACAGCCCCGAGTTTGAGGACGCGCTGTGTGCCCTGATGGTGATGGCAGCCCCGATGGCCCCTCACATCACCTCGGAGCTCTGGGCAGGTAGGTGGGGGCATCCTCGTCGGACCCGTGACCGCTAACCAGCATGCACCCGAGCCTGCTGGGGCTCGAACACGACGTGGGGCTCAGATGTCCTCAGGCGTGGGGTCCGGCGTTTGGCATCTGTACCGGGGACCTCCCTGTCCGTAGTCGGGACGGTGGTACTTCTGTGTGGTCACCCCTGCCGAAGGGGAAGACCCTTCTCCGCTTTGGCGCGCCGCGCCCGCACCGCTGGGAATATGGACAGCACTGCGGGCCGTTCTTTCTCCTAACCCAGCCTCCTGCTCTCCGTGTGCCATGACCCCACGTTCTCTTTCCAAGGTGGACACTCAGGTTTAGTCCTACTTTACAGATGGAGAAAAGGGCGCCTGGCATCACGTTGCAGATCTAAAACTCACTTAAACTGGGATTCGGTCTCTTCTAAACTGGGCACCGAAGCGAGTCCCACTGCCTGAGGCTCACGTGGGCTAAATGTGGAAGCTTCCACCCCACCTGCCCCTTGGAGGTCCCAGTTCTGGAGCTGGGGGAGTGACTAGAGCGTGTTTTTGTCCTTTTTTTTTTTTTTTTTTAAGATTTTATTTATTTGAAAGAGAGCGTGAGCCTGAGCAGGGGGAAGGGGCAGAGGGAGAGGGAAAAGCAAGGTCCCTGCTGAGCAGGGAGCCCGATGTGGAGCTCGATCCCAGGACCCGGGGATCGTGACCTGAGCTGAAGGCAGCCGCTTCACCGACTGAGCCACCCAGGCGCCCGCAACTGGAGAGTTTTTAACCAGCTTCTGGGTGATTCTGCTGCCCAGGCAGGCGGGGGGCTGTGTCCCTCCACTGTTAAGACCTGGCTGTCAGAGGAAAGCCTAAGGCAAGACTTCATGTGCTTTTTCTCTCAGAGGGCAGCCTCGTGAGAGCATTTTCAGGGCCCTTTGGTCGTTCTAAAAGGCCATCACTAGAAGTACCTACATCCTCTCCTTTTAAGAAATAATTTGAACTTCCCTTACCCTAAGCTGTCTTCAGTAGTTAATTCTTTCTTTTCCTTCTTGTCATCTCTCTATTTTGTTAATTTTAACGTGGAACTACTTTTTCAGTTGGCGTGAGGTTTATCGTGTCTTCCCATTTCCTCTTTTTGGACACGTAGACTATTTCTAACGCTACATCGTTGTTTTAAAAGTTGAGGGGCGCCCGGGTGGCTCAGTCGTTAAGCATCTGCCTTCGGCTCAGGGCGTGATCCCGGCGTTATGGGATCGAGCCCCACATCAGGCTCCTCCGCTATGAGCCTGCTTCTTCCTCTCCCACTCCCCCTGCTTGTGTTCCCTCTCTCGCTGGCTGTCTCTCTCTCTGTGTCAAATAAATAAATAAAATCTTAAAAAAAAGTCGAATAGCCAATTTTTTGTTCACACACGAACTCCTCAGAGCACATACCTGAATGCGTAATGCTTGCTCAGAAGAGATACGAGCTATGAAGGCTTGTGATGCCCATCCCCAAGTCCACTTCCAAAAATTCTCTGGCTCGTTGGTAAATATGCACAAACGAGCATCCGTCATGATTCCAGGGGTCTTGCAAGGACTTTGGAATCCCTCGGTGATAATCCCACCCCACGTGCCGGAATAACCCAACCTGGGCCCACTCCCTCCCTCTGAAATCCTGAGCCATACGCTCACGCCTCCGCTGCTGTGAGGATGAACGGCCACGCACCTTATGGGCCAGAGCAAGTGGTTACGTCTCAGAGGAGCTCAGGCCCCCCGGCCTTGGCCTCAGTGTCAGAAGCCCAGTGTGGCCTGTCGGGACCAAGTCAAGACGGTCAGAATGCAGAGCAACAGTTTGGCCATCTTTGCTTTACGTGGGGCTCCCATTAGTTTCTTAAGGGTTTGCAAAAAAAAAAAAATTCATCCGTGAGTGTTTCCAGTTTAAAAACAAGATACACGTGTAAACGTTTTGATTTTTTTTTTAACTTGTACAGTTTTTAATCACTACATCAACTGCCCCCAGGCACGAGTTCGGTAACTGTTCCAGTGACGTGTCTAGCATTTGCTTCCGTAATCCGCCAGGGACAGTTCTGGGCAGAGATCCGAGTTTCCACTTCAGATGATGCCCTGGAAGTGGAAAAGATAGGAATGATTTTAAGACTCTCGATCCATGTTGCCCAACGATTTTCCTGAAAAGTTATCCCTGTTTCCACTCCAGGGTCTGTTTTTTGAAGTGTGTGTTGTGTTTTGCTGATTTAATTATCGGATTTGTCAACATAGTTTTAACATCTGGAGGGCTGCCTCCCTTCTTTTTTTTTTTTTTTCATAACTATGTGGGTGCTTCTCACCTGCTTATTCTCCTCAGTAGAACTCTGGTGTAATTTTATTATTAAAATTCTTGAGATTTTGATGGAAATGTGGGTAAACCTAGAATTACTTTGGGAAGGCCTTACATCTTTACCCCTTCCAGACCTCCTTGGGGTCTGTCTCTCCCTTTTTGTTTTTAAGGTTTTGTTTTGGGGGTGCCTGGGTAGTGCAGTTGGTTAAGCATCGGACTTGATTTCAGCCCAGGTCGTGATCTCAGGGTCATGAGATTGAGCCCCGTGTCAGGCTCCTCATTCAGCACGGAGTCTGCTTGAGATTCTCTCTCCCCCTCCCTCTGCCACTCCTGCTTGTGCTCCTGTCCCCACCCTCTAAAATAAATAAATAAATACTTTTTTTAAAAAAAGATTTTATTTTTAAGTAATGTCTACATCCAGTGTGGGGCTGGAACTCACAACCCCGAGACCAAGAGTTGCACACTCCACCAACTGACCCATCCAGACGCCCCATCTCTCTCTCTCTCTCTTCAAGACTTCCCTTATGCTGAGTCAAGTTTTGTCGTTTTCTTCATGGAAGTCCTATGCATTTCTTAAGATTATTCCCAAGTATTTTTTTTTATAGCTTATTTGTATACTTATTCTCTTACCCAGATTCCCTACAAATCTCTCCTACTTTGGGTAAGAGGTAAAATCCTCTTAGATGCGCTAGGATTCTGTGATCAGTACCTAAGGATAAGTGTTTCCTTTCTAACGGCTATGGTTTGGCGTCTATGTATGTCCCGTGTATTAAACTTCTCAGAAAACCCTATGGAATGTTCGAGGGGCTGGTCCAGGCTGTGCTGTCTCACTTCCGGATTGAAGGGGAACTAATACGTCCCTGTTGGGTTTGATGTTGGCTCTTGGTTTAGGATAGATATTCCCTATAATGTTTCTGTTTTGTTTTTTTAAGAATTTTTTAGAGAGCGTGAGCAGGGTAGGAGAAGGACAGAGGGAGAGGGAGAGAGAATCTCAAGCAGACTCCCCACTGAGCATAGAACCTGATGCAGGGCTCGATCTCACGACCCTGAGATCATGCCCTGAGCTGAAATCAAGAATCAGATCCTTAAGTGACTGAGCCTCCCAGGCACCCAGATATTCCCTATAATGTTAAGGAGGCAGCTCTGTCCTTGTTTTCCAGAACTCATATTAGGAATGGGAGCTATATTTTATTTAACATCCATTCTTCAGTTGTCGAGGTGTTTGTATCATCTGCTTTTAACTTCCCCCTTTGCCCTGTTGGTATCACTCTTGCCCAGTTAATTGACCGCCTAATGTCTCTCCCGGCACAGATTCATCTTGACCATGGTGTAGCGGACTTTGAGTATACTGTCAAATTCTATCTGCTAGTGTTTTATTTAGAATTTGGCCATTATTTTCCTAAGGAAGACCTGTTTTTCTCAGTGTGCGTGGTCAGGCTTGGAAAGGAGGGTGTCGCTCATGCCGCCGAGTGAATTGCATCGGGTTTCTTGGTCTTTTGTGGTGCTTTAGAACAGACACGGGAGGATGAGACATTTACCCATTCTTCGTTGAAGAGACAGGGTGCCCTAAAGAGGGGTTGGTATCAGGCCCTGCCACGCTAATGCCGTCTTCTATCACCCAGCCTTCTGTTCTGTCCGTGGGAAGGAAACATGACTCCTTCATTTAGCGTGGGCAACCGCGTTAAGTCTTTTCAGTGGCTTGCTGTTGTTCATCCTCTCCTCGTCTCCCTGGGCGCTAAAACAAACCAATCTAATTTGTAATAAACGTACTCTTATCCCGGAATATACGCGTCAGTTCCTTTTATCTTCCTTTTTTGTCCCGCATTATCTGCCTTCCGCCCTCATTTCCTTTCTCCCACGCAGGACTGATGTCAGTGGGATTTGCAGGAACGCCCCCCACCACCTTGCGTCCCCCTTCAGTTGTGTTGTGGGTGGGCAGAGAGGATCTCCTCTCCCCAGGGCCCTGTCCCTCCCTGGCGGGCCTTAGGGTACAAGTACACACCATGGCATGGCCCCGCCAGTCTGTCCTTCACGTGTATGACAGGCTCCCCACAGGACACACGCTAAAGCATCGTGATAGAAACTAGCCCATTCCAAACCTTGCGCCGTGATTTTTCCTACACGCCGCACACAGCTTTTGTGAGCCGTAGCATAGTGAGTCGGTAGAGATTGAATCTTAGTTTTACTAAGTTTTACTTAGTTTTTTTGAGCGCGTATTAGGTGCCAGGCTGTGTTCTGGGCATTTGTGGGAGAACTGGGGAGGGCGGTCTAGTGAAGGTCTGCCCTCGAGCTTTACAAATTCATAGCAGCTATTTTTTTTTTTTTAATTCGAGGAAGCAGTGGGGGAAGCCTTTGTCTCCTGGCTCTCCACATGTGTACGTGTGACACCCTCTGAATGAGCCGCAGGGGCCATGACAGAGTCAAGTGAGGAGTCCCACGCACCTGGCGTGGCACTCTGGTCACAAAGTCACAGTGTGGGCAGGTGCCCTCGGGAGAGAATGGAGACGTGACTCCTTCCTGCCTCTCCCAGAGCTGAAGAGGGCCAGTGTCTCAAGGGGTGGGGAGACCTTCGCGGACAGAAGCACTGTATCGCGAGGAGTGTCATTATTGTCATCCCGCAGTGTTGGTCCTTCTCGATCCAAGGCTTTGGACAGTTTCTACACACATTTCATTTGTTCTAGAAAACTTCGCTTTCACGTGGCTTCTAGTTTCATTCCCGCATCTTCGACAAATAGCTCAGAATGGCTGTAAAGGGAAGATGGTGAGGGAGGAATGTTCACATATTGCCATTTTTCTAGAGTTCCCTAGGGAAGCAGGTTTTCACAGAATTGGGATCTGTCTTCTAGGGGCGATTAGGGGTCCTGTGGGCAAAATGGCCATCACTGCCATGGATAGAAAGGAAACATTTCAGAGAGGCTCCAAGAGTCCCCTACCCATCCCTTAAAGTGTCGGCGGAGACCTTCAGTAAGAAACAGAACCAACGTCTTGGCAGTTGGCAAACTGTAGCAGGATGAGGAGATCTTTTTTCCTTCCTGACGTTTTGGATCTGGGGTGCTCAAGACACCACATCTGCATTCACACGGTTACCTTTTGTGAACCCCGATAGAGTGTCGTGCTCCCGGCTGAGGGTGGTAGCTGCTTGCTTAGGGAAATTTTGTGTATGTGGAGTCCCTGATACTGTTTCCAGACAAAGGACGCAAGGTTTGCTTTGTGGGTGGACAGTAAAAGAGCAGAAAATCACCGGCAGGGAGCTTCTCGGTGGTACTCTGGTGGAGGCATAATTTCATCATCATCAAAAATGACCTTTCTAATAGACAACAGCGTGGATGGATCCGAGGGGGATTGTGCTGAGTGAAAAAAAAGTCCGTCTCCGAAGGTTGTATACTCTGTGATTCCATTTATATAACGTTCTCGAAGTAACCAAATTACAGGGATAGAAAACACATTAGTGGTTGCCAGGGCTTAGGGACTGGGCAGAGGGGCTGGTGGCCATACAGAGGGACCACGAGGCGTCTCGTGGTGGCCGAGCAGCTCTGGGTCTTGACTGTGGCGCGAGTTATGTGAAGCTGCACGCTCGTGGTGGTGTTCATAGATGCTCGTAAATGAGGAGATCTGGGTAAGCTCTGTGGACTGTGCCCTTCTCAGTGTCCTGCTTTACACGTGACCACGGGGGGAGGCAGGAGGAGGGGTCACATTTCCTTTTCTTTTCTTTTCTTTTCTTTTTTTTTTAAATTTTTTAAAGATTTTATTTATTTATTTGACAAAGCAAGAGAGCAAGAGAGAGGCACAAGCAGGGGGATGGGCAAAAGAAGAGGGAGAAGCAGGCTCCCCGCTGAGCAAGGAGCCCAATGTGGGACTCAATCCCAGGACCCCAGGATCATGACCTGAGCCCAAGGCAGATGCCTCACCGACTGAGCCACCCAGGCACCCCGAGGCGTCACATTTCTTTACAATCTCCTCTGAATGTTTCATTATTTCAAAGTACATTTTGTTTTCAAATGTCTTTCTAACCTACCCGTCCTGAGTGCTGAGATTCTGGCTCTGGAACATAGGAGACCATGAGAGAGGAAGGAAGGGAAGAAGGAGTTTGTTGTGAGTTGAAGAAAGTTTTAACACACGCACACACACACACACACACACACACACACACAGCTGACCAGATGCAGCCACTTGTCCTGCTGGTGTCTGAGGTGTGCGCCCGGCACAGCAGAGCAGCACGAAGTGGCCCAGGATGCAGTCCCAGGATCGGCCTGCCCTCCGGGTCCCCCTTGCTCCTGTGTAAGCCCCACTTCGGGAGAAAAGGCCCAGAGCCAACTGCAGAAAGGAACTCCCCCTCCAGTGTAGCTCTCGGGGCTTCTTCAAGCCAAGCAAAACCTTGATTTTTAATTGAAAAACTACATCTCGGGGCGCCTGGGTGGCTCCGTCGGTGAAGCATCTGCCTTCGGCTCAGGTCATGATCTCAGGGTCCTGGGATCGAGCCCCGCATCGGGCTCCCTGCTCAACGGGAGCCTGCTTCTCCCTCTCCCTCTGCAGCTCCCCCTGCTTGTGCTGTCTCTGTCAAACAAATAAATAAAATCTTTTAAAAAAAGAAAGAAAAGTTATGTCTCTAACACATACTGTAAAACATGAAACTGTCGAAGAAGGGTGTGTCCTCAGTCCCGTCGCGCCCTTGCCCCGTCCCTCTGTTGCTCTGAGACCCCCTGCTCCCCGTTTGCTGTTCAGTGTGACACTAGACCCCACGCACGCGGTACGTGAAATGTGCACCTGTTCGTAGGCAGATGTTGGCGTGCTGCACAAACAGCTTTCTCTCTGTGTGTGTTTGAGAGCCGTCATGCGTCCGTACTTCCGGCGGACCCTTGCTTTCTCACCAGCCACGGAGTGTGCCACCCCATGAGTGTGCCACGAGTCATCGAGCCGTCTTCTGCTCGTGGGCATTTGGGTGCTTGTCCTTCTGCTGCTGCTTTTTGTGCTGCTTTGAGTTTAGCCTCTTGTCCAAAATACAAGTTCTTTACAATGTGGAGGTAAGATCTCTGTTTCTGTTTTTCTGACACGCTTACGGCTGCGCAGCAGTTTTTTCTTTCTGTCTGGATTCCTGCCTCAGGCCATACCTCGTGCAGGCTCCAGGTCTCCCATCAGCACCGTAATTGTGAGGTCACAGCCAGGGGCACCCCGTGCCCCCCACCTTAGGCATTCGGAATTGACTCATAAAACTGGGAAGCATCAGGCTGTGCCACAAATCCATTTTTCTTTGTAAAACGGCTGCAGAATAGTGTAGCTTAGCGTTTTGCTACACATATGTGCCGTATGCCTTAATTTCAGCACAGCTACAGACCTACAGATCACATAGGGGTGTATGCGTGATCACTGTAAGGAGAATAAGTTCTCACCGACGTTCTGATGGCATTTTACGTACGAATGTGTGCCGCGTCCGTGGTGTTATCTCAAAACAACACCAGTGGAATTCCTTCCGTGGGTGAAGGCTAAAAGGAAGTGGCATCCTGTCCTGTCCATGTCCTTGGAATCGCCGGGGCTGGATGAGGCTCAGTGGGCCCCAGAGGCCGTGGCGTCCGCACGTCCACCCTGGTGTGTGTGTGAGCGCAGAGGTGGGGGGTGGAAGCAGGTCTGACGGTGGCCAGCAAGAGCGGCTGCCGTCCCCAGACGCCGTGCCCGCCCCAGCGCCCGTTGCCGGGCGCCGTGGCGCTGTGGTGACCTCGCCAGCTCTCGGAGTATGAGAGGCGCTTGCGTCAGTTGTGTCAGTCATTTCGAAGGAAGGTCAGCGACAACAGCTCTCCCAGAGGAGGGGCAGGAAGGGGGTGGGCCACGGGCGACAGCCGGCCCAGCGCGGTGGCCTTGCGTGCCAGGGCCTTGACGCATCCCAGCCCGTGTTCAGACTTTTCTCCAGGTGCTGCCCAAAGGCCAGCTCTGGACTGGCATGTGTCACATAAAGAAAGCATCATATTTGCTATGCAAACGTTAGATGTTTCTACTTCCCTAAAGAGCAGGAGGCAGAAGCACTGCGGAGAACCCACAGCCGTGAGTTTCTGTTCCGCCCCACGGAGCAGGCCGGCCCCACTCCCATCTATATGGAAACTCTGGCGGGGACCCAGCCTGCTATAAATAAGCATCCTGGCTGCTCCAGGAAGGCCGGCCTTCCTCATTTTTTTTTTTTTTTTTGTCTAAGTGGAATTTGCAACATCTTCTGCCCAGAACATTTGTGTCCAAGGCCCTTTCATCTCCCAGGCATCCTGTTCGACCGCCATGCGGACATTCTGGAATCCTTCCCACTGCAGCTGGGTCACAGGGTGAGCCACACGGGGCCAGCCTCCTCAAAGAAAGAAATGGTTATCTCCCTTCTGTGACCTCTGTCTGTGTTTAGACACGGGCCTCCATAGCACCCCTTCTGAGGAACGGGCAGGAAGCCCTTTCGGCTCCTGCCAGGCAGCCCATCTGTTAGCGATGGAGGAGGTTCATTGGTAAGTGCTGGAAGCCCAGGGCACAGGGGCCAGCGGGGCCCAGGAATATGTACGTCTTTGACACCACTTGATCCTCAGACTCTGTCGGGCCTTCCCTCCCCTCAGACCGGCTAGCAGCCCAGGCTTTCAGCGAGAGCACCAGAGAGTGGGACTTGGACGTTCAGCACGTACGTCTGGGAGCCTCATCCCGGAATCAAGACAGACGTCGACAGAGCAGAGGGGGTTGCTGCTCCTCAGAGTGGGCCACGGACCGGAGGCCGGTCTGGGAACTGGCTGTCACAGTCCACCAATGATATAAACGGCCTGAGCTTAGAACGCAGATCAGCTGTGTCACGGAGCACACATCCGAGTGAGGCTGCCCCGTGTGTTCGGCAGCAAGACTCTCCCAAGGAAGCGGTGTGTCCGTCCATGTCCCGGCCTGTGCTCCCGCGCATTGCAGACGGCCACATGGAGTAGCTTCACGTGGTAGCTTTGGGTGGTCCTGAAACCGTCCCTGGTACAATATAAAAGAAACCTCACAAACGGATAGGGAAGAGGTTTATGCTCCGAATTAGGTTTGGAAAATTAACCATGTAATGCTCCTCTGCACTTTAAGATTTTATTTATTTATTGGAGAGAGAGCGAGCAGGGGGAGAGGAAGGAGGAGGGGGAGAAGCAGGCTCCCCGCTGAGCAGGGAGCCTGATGCGGGCTCCATCCCAGGACCCTGGGATCATGACCTGAGCCAAATGCAGACGCTTCACCGACGGAGCCCCCCAGGTGCCCCGATGCTCCTTCACTTTACACACAAAATGAAGTAGAGCTGGATTCAAAAGTGAAACGGGGGGGGGGGGCGCCTGGGTGGCATAGCGGTTGGGCGTCTGCCTTCGGCTCAGGGCATGATCCCAGCGTTATGGGATCGAGCCCCACATCAGGCTCCTCCGCTATGAGCCTGCTTCTTCCTCTCCCACTCCCCCTGCTTGTGTTCCCTCTCTCGCTGGCTGTCTCTATCTCTGTCAAATAAATAAATAAAATCTTCAAAAAAAAAAAAAATGAAACGAGGAACAAGCTGTAACCTTAAGAAGAAACCAGAAGAAAAATCTCGAACCCATCTCACAGTGTGGGCAAGCTTGATTTCGAAATATCCTTTCAAATTACCCAAGTGATCAATGCTTTTTGTAGAGAATCCATAAAGCGTGAAAATAAAATCACCCATGCTTCCAGCTCCCAGATAGAATCGCTGCTGCTCTTAGCTTTATTCTCTCTGACCTTTTATCTGTTCGTGGAAATATTTAATAAAACTAGGATCATGCGATATATACTATTGCATATCATCCTTTTCTGTGAAATTAATTATTATTTTAAAGTAATGAAACGAAAGGAATACAAAACCGCATACACAGCCTGATCTGGTAGTGGTTTGGTTTGGTGGGGTTGGTTTATATACCAGTCATGAAATACATGACGATTCCTCAAAATCAGAAGTTGAGGGGCACCTGGGTGGCTCAGTCGGTTAAGCGTCTGACTCTTGATTTCAGCTCAGGTCGTGATCTCAAGGTTGTGGGATCGAGCCCTGCGTGGAATCCGCTTGAGATTCTCTGCCTCTGCCCCTCCCTCTGCTCACTCTCTTTCTCTCAAAATAAATAAAATCTTTTAAAAAAAATCAGAAGTTTAAAAAATGCTATTATGCAGGTCAACATGATTTTCTTCTCTCTCGTTTGACCTTTTACAAATTTTCTGCAAAGAGCATGCGTTACTTTTGCCCTCAAGGAAAGTAAAACGTTGTCAGTCCCAGGCCAGTGCTCCAGGCACTGGCTTTGGAGGGATTGGCTCCCTCTGCCCCACAGTTGGCCTCAGACCACCCCTGAGGGATGGGCCTGTCCCTCAAATGCATCTCCTGGGCTCAGGGCTAATAGTGAGGTGTGCAAGGGCCACCCCCCACCCCGCCACCTCTGGAAAAGCCATTCATAGCGGGGCCGTGCAGCGGCCACAGCTGTGCCCCAGCATGGGCATGCTGCCACGTTCACTGCCAAGCCCCTGCCCAGGGCCCTCCTCCGGGACGATGAGCAGGGGGGACATGGCCACGCTGGGAGCGCCCCGGGCTCCATTTTGTGATGTGTGTGTTTCATGCGCGTTCGGGGGCATCTCTTGTACTCATGAGATCGGCAGGGGCTTTGCGGTCAAAGCTTTTCCCGCGAGTAGCCCTGCCTTGGCTGAAGTCCCCGTAGGGCCCTGTGGGTGCTGAGCACGGCCGCCTCTGCTTGGGGGCTGCAGCGTGAAGCGATCTAGGACGCAGGACGTGCGGGGCTTTCCTTCCTCGCGTCTGACCCATCCTGAGCCAAGGCCAGTTCTTTCCAATTCAGTCATTGGCAGGAGCCCCTCTCCAGAAGAAGTGTAGTGTGAAGGCTGAGATCCCTCTGTGAAGGCGGAGAAGGAGCACCCTGCTGTTCTCGGCATGTTGGCTCCAGCGATCATGAGTGAAAGGACCGGGTAGGAGGCCCTCGCAGACCGCAAGTATTCACAGGCCGGAAAGGAAGTGAGCACGGCTCATTATTTTGGGATCTGCTCTCAGGAGCACAAAGGCGTTCCTTCATCAACAGAAGTGCAGAGACCAAGGAAAATCAGCAGCCTTGTTTTTCCAAATGCACACTTTATTTTTTTTTAAAGATTTATTTTTTTGAGAGAGAGAGAGAAAGTGGCAAAGCACAGAGGGAGAGTGAGAGGGAGAAGCAGGCTCCCCGCCCCAACGCGGGACTCGATCCCAGGACCCCAAGATCATCACCTGAGCCGAAGGCAGAGCTTAACTGACTGAGCCCCCCAGGCGCCCCTCTAAACACACACCTTAGAACAACATGTCCATCCATCTTTACAGCTCTGGGTATTATTTAAGAGGGGGGAGGCTACCTATAAGCCCGGGACGATAAGCCAGGCCAAAGTAGGGGGCCCCCGGTAGGCTGTGTAAAGCCGAGGTGTGGCCTCAGGCAGCTCCAAGCCAGGCTGTGTTGGGACAGAAGCTGTATACCCTGCTCCCATGAGCCTCGCGAGTGCCCCGTGACCCTCTGTGCCTTGACGTTGCAGGCCTGGCACAGGTGCCCGGGAAGCTGTGTGCCCACTACGCCTGGGACGCCAGCGTGCTGCTTCAGCCGTGGCCGGCCGTGGACCCGCAGTTCCTCCAGCAGCCCGACGTGGTGCAGATGGCCGTGTTGGTGAGTGTGTCCCGCGGCCCCAGAGCGGGAGGTGAACTGACCGGGGCGGGTCGTCGGGCCTGACTCGGCCTCACCGCCCTGCCTGTCTTACTACCTTCGTACACTTGAGCTTTGAGGTCAACACACATCACGAGCTCGTGAGCATAAAGCTCCCAAGGCCCTCGGGGGATTAGACGGTGGGCGGCAGAACCCTGTCCTGTGTTATAGGTTCTGATCGCCTTGCCCTCCGCGGTGTTCCCGTCTCCTTGGCCGCTCCTGCTTCGCTTAGGGAGGGGGGTGACGGTGAGCAGGTTGGCCAAGCAGGAGCACCTTGCCGAGAACACTGTTTCAGAAAGGCTACGTAACCTTTCTTTCTTTCTTTCTTTCTTTCTTTCTTTCTTTCTTTCTTTCTTTCTTTCTTTCTTGTCTTTTCTTTCTTTCTTGTCTTTTCTTTCTTTCTTTCTTCTTTTCTTTTTTGGGTAAATTACATCATTGTAAATACATAAAAGTTGTTTTTTATTTCAACCTTTTATAGAGCAAATAACTTGAATAGTTCATCCTTTATGGAATTTTAACATATTTAATGTGTGCACTCTGGAACCCATTATAAGGACTGTTTAATGCTGATGTGGCTGTAGAGGGAAAGAGGAACAGGGGCCCCTCTTAGCGCGTCTCTGGTTCGCACGTGGGGCCAGGTCATTCACATCCAAGATTTCATTAAACTCTTACCATTCCATAAGGTAGGCATTTCCATTCTTACTGATTTCAGTTGAGAAATCGGGCTCGGAGAAGTTGGTCGCCTTGCCCAAGTTTATTTGCTTATTGGTCAGTAATGGTCAAGTTACCTGCCGTGGGTCAGGCACAGGGCTAGGCTCTGGGGGTACAAAATCGAACAGGTCAGTCAGGGTCCCTGCCCTGATGGAGCCGAAAGCCGAGTGGCAGAGATCGGGAAAAGGAAAAGGACAGAAAAATAAATAAAATCACTGCAAATGGTGAAAAGGGCCACGAACACACCACCCAGGAGCTGAGAGAGAGCCCAGCCTCACAGGGGCCCAGTTGGCCAGGCCCCTGTTCTTCTGCGTCTATGCAAATCCTGGGCCCAGCCGGTGGGTCGGTGTTTGGAAAGACGGCTCCAAGCAGGAGAACTGGCCCCTTCCCAGCCGCTTTGTCTCCACACCACCTCCCCTGGCACCTCGTTCCCCTGCAATCCCACTTTGCTTCCCCCACGGAGGGAAGGACGTGGGCCTGCCCTGGTGGGCTTCTTCCCAAAAGCCTCAAAACCAAAAATAGCCCTGTGGCACAGAGAAGTTTCTTTACCTGAAGTCACGTTTCTAAGACATAAACTCGTGTGCCCCTGAGAACTCATCCTCTGTGTGAGGAGTGCCAGCTTGAGAAACTGAAGTTTGAGTCTGTAAAATTCCATTCCACTTTAATCACCGCAGAAAAGACATTGAGTTCTAGTCTTTGGTAAAATAGTTTTAGATTATCGTGGAAATGAAAACCCAAAGTTTAAGATGTGAGTAGGCCTCCCTGTGGGTTCACCCAACTGGAGACCCCCTGGCTCAGGGCACCGTGCCACGTGGCGGAACTTCTTTGGAGGCCCGAGTTCTGTGTCCGTGTGATCGCAGGTTGGTGCCCCGGCGAGAAATAGCAGCTGCGGTGACAGTACGTGTCATTCAGCATGGTTCGGGCCCACCGTGCCCCTGTCCTCTGTGCGCTTGGTATGCAGGGTAGGGCCCAACACCGGGGATTAGCTCCTTGCCGCTCGGCGCCCAGGAGGGACCATCTAAGGGACCCACGACTGCCACACACACAGGGAGTTTCTGTAGCCAGGTTAAGGCGTAGAGCTGGGGAGTGAGACTGTCCTGCGTGAAAGTCTCCGTTCCACAAAATACTTCTGCAGGCCTCTGTTTCGATGAAAGGAGGCAGACATGGTGCCTGGCTTTGCCCGTTGTGGAAAGAATTTGATTGGACGATGCCAGCAGGTGCCTAGCCTGCTTCTGGGTGCACTGATGACAAAACCCACTAACAAGCAGTGAGTGCCGACTGACGGCCAGGCACTGCCCTAAGAACTTTCCAGATACTGACTCATGTACCCCGCACAGCAGCCCTGGGAGCGGGCCCTGGTTTACCCCTGTCACAGACGAGGCAGCTGTGTGACCAAGTCCATTCTGTAGGTGAGGGAGCAGCGGCAGAAGGGGACCTAATCCCCGGGGGAGATGGCAGGTGCCGCTAGCTGCTGGTGTGGACATCGCTGCTTCTGGCAGTCGGGGCATTGCCGCAAGGGGCTGTGGGGCCTGGGCTCGAAAGAGGAGCAGTGTTTCCCTGGTGAAGAGGATGCCTGATGGGCCGAAGCAAAGGCAGGGAAGGCCCTCGGTGACGTTGGGACTGCGAGCCGTGGAGGGACTAGAGCATAGGCACAGGTATGGCGCTTCTGGGGAGAAGGCCAGGCTCCACTCTGAGAGGGTTGGGGGCTGGCAGGGCATCTGATCAGGGGAAGGGGAGGATCCAGGAGTCATCCCGTCTCCACCACTTGCTGGGTGAAGTGGCTTCACCTCGTGTGCCTCGGCTTCCCCGTCTGTAAAATGGGCACAGAGTGGTCATGCATGGCCCTCACGGGGTTGTGGGAGGAGATGCAGGTTGGCTCGGGGGATTGCATAGCTCAGCACCTGGCACGGAGGAGCGAGAACTTAGCGCAGCTTTCATCGTTCGTCGCTATCATAGGGCTGCCCTTGTGTCGCTGGGTGGCCATGGCTGGGGTGGGGGCAGTGCTCATGGCCAGGGGCCTGTCAGGCAGCAGTTGGAGAAGTCCGGGAGAACAATGCCGAGGCCCTGGACCGAGGCTTCAAGTAATGAGGGGAGGCGGCAGAGATGGAAGCTTGCAGGGCCCCCAAATGGGGACTGGAAGACTTTTCTCAAGTCAGATGGCCACTATTTGACGTGATTTGAAAGAGCTTCTTCCCCTGTAGGCCCCTGAAGGCCAAGTCCAGTGTGGAATCCCACTTTGGCTCCTGGTGTCCATTTTACTGGTCCCTCATGCCGGGAGTGGAGCGTGATGGAGACCCACTCCCTCTGAAAGGACCGCCCTGGGTAAGGCAACTCAGGGGAGTCCCCGGGAGCCACAAGACGGTGCCTGGGACCCCGTGGGAAGGCCCGCTGGGCTCCCTGGCCACATCCAGAGGTCATGAGCCCCCCCCCCCCAGTTGGGGTCAGGAATGACTCAGCTCCCTGGACAGGCCTCGCAGGGACCGCTGAGGGCCAGTCCCCAGGCTCCCGGTCCCCAGGCTCCACAGAAGCACTGGGTCTAGAGGTAGGGTCATGGTGCTGAGGCCATGTGTTGAAGAGGACATCCCACACTGGCTCCTTCCCTGGTGGCCGGGAGACCCGACAAAGGCCGAGGGGTAAGGGGGTGTAAGGCCTAGTGAGCTGGTCCCTTCCGACAGGTTATCTCCCTCAACAATGCAGGCGATTCCATCCTTAAAGAAGAGAAAACTGAAGTCCAGGCCCGGGAGTCTGCACAAGAGTGCGTGCTCTCTCCCCCGACGCCCCATCGCGGCAAGTGGCTGGGGGAGCCCTTGCCCTGGGCCACTCTTCCCTGGGTGAGAACTGAGAGCCAGAGCTGGGGCCGTGACTCAGGAACAAGCAGTTTCTGAGAACACCGTGTTTGGGGCCCCCGGGACTTCACAAAGGGCGCGGTTTTGGTGTGACAGGATGGAGGTCTTTTCTGAGGTCTTGGTCAAAGCAAGCATGTGGTCGTGAAAGATGGTGGCTTCTAATGGCTTAGAAACAAGATGGGGGGGGGCAGTCCTTTGAACAACAGCCCTAGTCCCACAGCTTTAGGACACCAAACCCTGCATCCAGGAGACTCACACTTTTTTAGAAGAACCGTATTCTAGAATATTTCAGGACATGATGTGTTATCATCTTTGGCTCCCGCCCAGTGATGTATGTTGATGCAACCAAGAAAAATGCCCCTAAGTTCTACATACATCTGAAAAAATGAAATGGGTGATGAGGGACCCCTGATAGGCTTTGGTTGAAATCTGAGAAATTATTCCTGGTAACTTTTCACAATACGGTGACTGTATTTTCCCAGTAAAAAAACCAGGAACGTTAGTGAAAGCGTTCTCACAGGAGCGGTGGGATTGAGGATTTGAAGCACGGCTGTTCAGAAGCCATGTGGGCTGTGACAACACCTTCCCCCTTGCCGATATCACTTCATATTTGCTGTGAAGTGTGTCCTTTCTGAACGGTCCTCAGTGAATAGGCACTGACGTCTGGAACTGGATGGGCCCATTCTCGGCAAGGCTGAGTCCAGTTTCCTAGTCTGCATACTTGGGCACCCCGCTCTGGTATCAGGCCCCCAGCAGGGAGGCTGCCTGCCTTCCCCAGGAGCCGGAACCCCCCTCCCCCAAGACCTGGGTAAAATCCTCGGTGACACTTGCTGTGAGCAGAACCTAGACTCATCCCCAGTGACAACCGTCCCTCTCCCCCCGGAAGCTGCTGAGGGTTCTGACCTAACTTCCAGCACAGCTGGGACGGGGCGCCCCTATCCTCTCTCCCCCAGCCTGTGTTTTCAGGCATTAATCCTGTCCTCGCTGCCCTCTATCGTCTGGGGAAGCCGGTGCCACATCTTCCCGCTTCCCGTGGGCATTGGTTTGGGGCCCCTTGTCATCTTCAGGATGCTCCTCATCGTTCGTCTCGCTTTTCTCCTTCTCAGATCAACAACAAAGCCTGCGGCAAGATCCCCGTGCCCCAGGGAGTCGTGGGGGACCAGGACAAAGTCCATGAGCTCGTCCTCCAGAGCGAGCTGGGTGTCAGGCTCCTGCAGGGGCGAAGCATCAAGAAGGCTTTCCTGTCCCCCAGAACGGCCCTCATCAACTTCCTGGTGCAGGACTGACCGCAGGGGTGGCCCCCGAGGAAGGACGAGTGTGCTGGCCCGGGGCGGGGAAGCGACCAACGTCTTGAATGTTTACCTTTGTGCTCTGCTGGACGGGCTGGGGCATGAGCCTGGGTGGTAGGGCCTGGTGCAGGGGTGAGGGTGGGTGTGGGCAGAGGAGGACGAGGAGGAGCGGAGGCGGAGGGCTCGGGCAGCTGCCGCAGGTGGAGGAAGCCAGCTGTCGCGTGTGAAGCCACCAGAGGAACTGCTGGGTGTCCCCTGGGTGTCTGCAGGAAGGCGAGAAAAGAAGCAAGTGAGAATGAACGTGGTCCCTCTCGAGCAGCCTGGGAGCCCTGACTCCTAGAAATTGCACAGCCCAGGAGCATGAGGGTAAACTGAGGACCCACACACGGCACATGGAGCAGCATGGACAGCTAGTGTTGAACGGGTGACGGCCTGGGCATCGTGGCAGAGGGTCTCCTCGCTTTCAGGCTGACGGAGGAGCCATGAGGGTTTATGACCAAATATCCAGTATGTGGCTGGTTCCTCCGCAGGCGTCCCCACTGCCGGGCCCTCTCTGATGCCGACACACGGGCTCGTGGGCAGAGCACCACTTCCTGACCACTCCCTCCGGGTGTCACATGTGCTGGTAGTGAAGCAGAACCAGGCTGGCTCAGCTGGAACCCATCCCAGGGCGTACCGCAGCCCCGCTGGGAGTCTGCCCATGTGGGCCCCAGATGTCGGGGTGGCCCCCAGGGCCGGGCGTTAGCATGAGCGAGCTCACCGGGGCTGAGGGGGCTGGTGCCACCGGCCGCTGCCTCCAGGTTCGGGCCCCCCGCCGCCTGGCTGCCGGGAGGGGGCCCAAAGTGGACCCCCGTTGTCGGTGCCTTAGGGCAATCCGGGGTTCTGTGAAGTCAGCAGTTAGGTGCTCTTACCAGAACCATCCTGAGCCACTGATGATACTTACTGGGGAAGTGGAGGAGAACCCAGCCGTTCTGTGCTACTGAAAAGCTGTATTTGTTTTCTGATGCCGTTTTTCTAAAGCAGCCTCAGCTATGGCTACAGTTGAGCGGCTAAGAGATGCCTTTTTTTAACGTAATAAAATGTGTGTCACGTATGACGTTGGGACAGATGTCCGATCTCGGAATAGCCGCCATAGTTCCTGTTCTGGGAGTTAATCAGGACCAGATCGAGGTGTTCCATCCTCATCAGAAGCATCGGCCGTGTGCCTGAATCCACACGGAAAGTCATAAAGTGAGGTGCGTGGGGGGACTTACGGAACGTGGTAGCCAACCCTGGTTCAGGCTCGCTAGCCACAGCGGTTAAGTTACCGGTTCTCAAATGTGGCTCAGCTTTAATACCATGCCTGGTCCCTGTGCCCCGAAATTCTGATGTAAGTGACCACAGGTGTGTTTGGGCCTCAGGGAACCTTAAAAGCTGCATGGGGGAGTCTAACGGGCAGCGAAGTTTGAGAACCACTGGGTTGATCGATGGATTTGAACCATAAAACGTCGAACTAGTCCTTCCTCTGTCTTCCGCTTCCCTGGAATGAGTCTGGTGTGGGACCCAAGCATGAAGGAGGAGACCGGGGAAAGACCAGGCCCAGAATGGGAGGCAGGGGCCAGAAGTCTCCAGCAGGTGCTTAACATGCTCCCGGAGCCCACTTGGGTGGACACAGCCCCATTCCGTGTACCAGCACGTGTGGAGTCAATATAAGCAAGTAGATGCGGATATTTGATGTGGGGAGAGAGCCACGAGTGTTCTTGCTTGATTGTCCTGTTTCTTCTAAAGTAAGCTGAGTGGTCTTGAACCCATCAACAGGACAAGGGCAGGGAGCCCTTTATCTGCACATAATCTGGCCAGAGCAATGGGCCATTAAAACCTCAAGGCTACGAGACTAACCGGCCATGGCTTTGGAGAACTTTCTCTGCAAGAGAATAAGGCTTTTGAAAACAAGAGCTCGTACTACTCGAGATGCTGGGTATAAAGAACAATGGAACAGAACGCTAATCCCCGGGGGTAGGGAGGTGGGGTGGGGAATGATCTCAGTCCTTTATTAACTGCCTTGATTAGGTCGAAAACCGGACTCAGCAAGTTCACTTGCATTATGTCCTGTAACTCCCACAATAACCCTACAGGGAAGGAATTATCCTCAGAAATACAAAGAAACCCAGGCTCTGAGGTTCAACGATATGCTCCGTTTCCACAGCAGGAAAGTAGAACCGGGATCCAAACCCACATCTTCTGGCCTCTGAATCCCCTGATGCCACCCTGCCATGTTTGCCTGCCCCCCTGTAATTGCCCATCTTTGCCCTAAGTGCCACAGTCAGGAAATTGAGACATTGGCCGAACATCGGCATTCTGAGCAGAGGCTGGCCTGGCCTGTCCTCCGGTAAAGCCAGGAAGTCACGGCGCTGGCCCCCATGCTGGTACAGGTGGTGGGTGCCAGTCCGAGAGCGCGGTGTGGGTTCCAGAGGGCTGGAGGCAAAGGTTATTGCCAGATCAGTGGAACACCTGGGTTCACGGGCGATGGCAGGGGAAGGAGTGAAGAGAGTTTACCCATGGGGAAAGAGACACCTGGGAAGCCCCACGGCAGGCAGACGCCCCTACAGTAGGCGCCTACTGTCTGCCAAGGAAAATGAAATTGATCTCTGAGACCCTAAAACAGTGAATGAGCTGAGCAAAGGCTTAGATGTGCTTTATCCCAACCTAACTGCACACCCCTGGGGAGCTGGTTAAGGAAAACAGGGTGCAGCCAGTCCATGCAAGATGAAGCAGCCCGCCAAAGATGGTTTATTAAAAAAAAAAAAAAAAAAAAGGAATATGACCTTTTTCTCATGAATAAATCAGTGTATTTACATAGTGTGATCCTGACCGTAATTTTTAAAAATTCCAACCCTCACAGAGAGAGAAGGAAATTTGCTCACAAATCATTGGTTGAGAGTCCTACGAGTAATTTTTTCCTTCTGTTTACCTTTTTTATGTATTCCAACTTGCATTGGCCATGTGGTATTTCAGTAATGGGGGGAAGATATTAAAATGGACAATGTTAGGAAGATTCAAATGAGCTAAAGGCCTGTCCCCCTTGATTTTTCTTTTTTTTTTTTTTTCTCCCACAGTAGCCAGTGGCCAGGTGGGACATGCCCCAACTGGGAAAATATAGTCTCTTTGTTGTATACAGTGGAATCTAAAGAAGCAAAAAGCAGCCCCAGGAAGCTGGTGTTTGCAGCCACTCAGTGTGGGCAGGTGTGCGACCCTCCCGAGCTTCTCTCAGCCTCAGGATCTGCAGCCCGAGGACAGAGGAACAGGAGGTAACATCCCTTCATGGAACTCTCCTGTCCTGGGCGGATAAACCAATATGGCAGCCAAGAGCGTGAGCTCCGGAGTCAGCCAGACCCAGGTTCTGTGATACGCGACCACGTGACTATGTCCCTTGAAACCTCAGTGACCTAGGCAAGCCTTGGAATGTCTCTGAACCTTTGTTTTCTTGAGAAAACAGAAGTAAAAACCATGCCTTAGGGCGTGAGGATAAAGTGAGAGAATGTGTGTAAAGCTCACGGCACATAATAAGTTCTCAGTAAAAGAGAATAGCTCCTTCTGAGTAATCTTGCCTGAGTAAAAATAGGCTAAGGGTCTAGCATGGCATTATCTTTGGTCAGAAAGAAGAGAACATTTAGAAAAATATGCATCCCAGCCTGCTGAGGTAAAAGATTTAAGCAGTAAACTTGGAGGAATTTTAATCCCGTTGGGTCCAGTCAGCCCTATTATTTGGTATTTTCACTTCATGTCCTGAAACCTTTGTGTTACCTGCTTCCATGATTCCATACCTGCTGGTTAGTTTCTTGGAAGCTTCATCTGGGTGACAGCGATCTTTCCTGGGTGCTGGAGACCCTCTTTTCCTCAAGTGGTCGCCCAGGCCACAGTCTGACAAGGGTCCGGGAAGCTCCCGACCTCCTTCCGGCCCCACGCTGGCCATCCACTTTTGCCCCAGAACCCACGGAATTGGGACATGGGAAAGAATGCAGCAAGGGACTAAAAGCCAAGAGCTGGAAACCATACATGTGAGCCTAGCTGTAGCCCTTAGATCAAGTCTGGTTCGGGTGGGGTGGCCTGCCTGTGGCGCCCAGAGTAGAAGGTTCCTCCACAGCAGTTACTGGAAGGAGAGCCTGTAATGTGCTGGGGGGGCCTCTTGACTGAGTGGAGCAGCCATCGTTCTTATGGTGTCACCTGCCTTGGCTTGGGGTTTCCTGATTGGTGGCCTGAGGCTGCTGGGAGCGATGGCCCAGTGGTATGAGCTGGGGGAGGTTGGGGGCCACGTGGAAAAGTCCACCAGAGACCCTGGCAGGGCTTTCGTGGCCCAGGGGCCTCTTGGCAGGCCGGTGCTCAGACAAGATGGCCTCCAAACCAAAAGTGGGGCATCAGAGAAGTTTTCTTTGACAGGTGGTTTGGCCCCTGAACTGAGCCGCAGAGGAGGGGTTATAAGGCCACTAGTGCCCATGGACATGCCACAGCACTCCTGCTGGGCCGGGGTTGGCCACCACGGACCACAGGCCAAAGAGGGCGTGGTTCCTGCACCAGCGGCCTCCCCACCAGCTGCCCCCCTCGGCCTTCCTCCTCCTGGGAGAGAAGGGAAGGGGCAGCCCCGCTTACAGGGTCATTTTGTGCACCACACACCACTGCAGGGGCTTTGCCGCTGCCCTGGCATTACCACATCGAAGCAACAAAGTGGGAATTATGACTCACTTCCTATAAAGAAGGAAAGAAGCCTGGAAACGTACAGTGAACTCCGTAAGTCATAGCACTAGGAACCGCTAGAGCCAGGATCAGTCCCCGGCTCCTGCTTCCTCCGCGGCACGCACCTGCCGACCTGGGACGCAAGAAGTGGCATGTCTTGGGAGGAAGTGCAGCTCGTCCTTGCTGTTTCTATCCAGAGAATTCTGAACAGGAGCTCTGGCATGCGTGTGGCCCTGCCTACGTGTCCCTCCTTGCAGGAGGGGCTGGGATTTTGTGAATTTTTTTAATCTGTGCATCGTTGGCTGTGGGTCTCTTCTGGGGGGTGGGGGTGATAACTTCTTGGGCATCTGGGGATGAAGGGACTCCCCTCGGCCCAGGGAGAGTCTCCGGAGAAGGGGCACAGCGGAGCCCTCAGCCACGGGCCCGTGAAGGGGACTGATCCTGGTGGAGCACCTTTGGGGAGAAAAGGCGACAGTCGGAGCCTGGGAGGGAGCACGCCTGCAGGTGAGGAAAGGCTCTGGAACAGCAGCCAGACTCACAAGAGATGTGGAATGCGGGACAGAGTCTGGACAAGTCCAGCCACCCCTGGCCCGCCTCCTGCCAATAGGCCGTGCGGCGCAGGGCGTTGCCGCTGGCCTCGGGGCGGTGGAAGAGACCCACCAGGGGGCCTTACCCTCCATCCCCCTTCTGCTGATGGCAAAACCGGGGCTCGAACGGGCTGACACTTGCTTGGGACCACGGCGGTAAGTGATGAAGCATCTCGACTCCGATCTGTGCCCATTCCACTCGCAGCACCTCTCCCCTGCTTTGGAGGGCAAGCCTGTGCTCCCGGCAGCAACATCATCCCAATGGACGAGGCCCACCGCACCCTAGAGGTCAAGGGAAGGCCCAGGGTAGGCAAAATGAGAAGAGTTTGCTCTCCCCTTCTTCCGTGGGAGACGAGGGAGCAGAAAACATCTGCTTCATGGGCTGGGTCCCTGTCCGACACTCCAGGGGTGGGCAGCCAAAGGCTCTTGAGTTTGGAGATTGGAATCTGGGATGACCAACAGTGAGCGAGGGGGGCATCCCCCGAGGGTGGGTGGGTGGGTGGGCGGGGGAGCCTGGAACACCCAGGGCAAGGCAGGTCCTGGAGGCCCAGGCCCCAGATCCAGGGGTGGGGCCCCTCCAGGCTTGCATCGTATCTCTGGGCCCGCCCGTGTTGGGGAGGGATCGTGAGGCCCTGCGGGGGAGGTGGTGGCCAGGCCCGCTGAAGTCACCCAGCTGGACCGGGACCCAACACGGATGACTCACCTCCCACAGCCTCAAGGCCTGAACTTGAATTCCTGTTCTTGGTGGGCCTCTGCAAGAGCGTTGCCTGTCCCAGACGCCCAGTATGTAGGAGCCACGGTCTGGGATCCCCCAGTATCAGCAGTGATACCATTTACTGTTTATTGCCAACCGATTATATGGCAAACCCCGTTCTAAGTGCTTCAACCGGGGGGGGGGGGGGGGGGGG
>NW_024423786.1:42506561-42527781 GCF_017311325.1 Ursus maritimus | reverse complement strand
CATCGTACACACGAGCAGACAGCAGAGCCGGATTCTGACCCTGCTCACTGCACCGCTTCCCGAAGGCCTTCACGCAAACCAGCCCATGCACCTCCCGAACTTTCCAAGACAGTTCAGGTTTTCTCTCCAATGGTCCCCAGGGTCCCCTAGAAACTACCCAGCCCACACTTCCTGATCCGTGGCCGGGAAGGTCGGCCCACTGTGAGTGCACAGCCAGGTGAGCACGTCCCCAGTGTCCCGAGGCACCCAACTTAGCCAGTGCCCACCAAGAGGTCTGGTTCTCTCTGAGCCTGGGACGGACCCCTCCAAGGGGCCATCACCTCCGGCAGACAGACGGAGCCTCCCTTGGGCCCCATCGTTGGGACCTAGAAGTCAGGGAGTCCACTTGGCTCAACCCCACACACTGCTAGGAAAATCCCATGGAAGGAGGTTGGGGACACCCGGCCTGGGCAGGCCTCAGGCAGCTGAGATCACCACCGTCCCCGGGTCATCCTTTCCACGCACAGCAGAAGGACCTCATCTGGGATTACTGAGCTTGGCCGGCCCGGGCTCCTTCCAGAGGAGAACCACCCATGCCCCCCCGCCACACCACAGCAGCGGCACTCCCATGGGCTGTCTGCAGGACCAGGAGAGAACCATGCCCTGGAGAGGGATCCCCCTTCCTCGGACGGGGAGGTGACGGAGAGCGTGGAGAGGGTGTACTGCACACTGCGGGGTCGATCGGGGAGGCAGGGCCACCCAAAGAGTGATGTCATTCACTGCATCTGGCGTGTCACTCATCAGGAAAAGGCAGGCTCCCCCCTTCCACTGGAAACAGAGCCCGGGTGGGCCAGAGGGGCCTCGCTGTCAGTGAGCAGCCACTGTGCAGAAACAGGCTGAAGGAAGTGGCTGAGAAGCGGGAGCCTGAGCCAAGTGTCACCAAATATTTCCAGTATTAGTTATCAATTAACTTCTTAGGTGTCAGTTAACGTCTTGGTTTTCTTTATTTTATAATAAAGAATTTATTTTTATTTGAGAGAGAGAGCAAGCAAGCACGAGTGGAGGGGTAGGGGAGAAGAAAAGGGAGAAGCAGACTCCCCTCGCCCCCCAGCAGGGAGCCCGACTCAGGGCTCGACCCCAGGACCTTGAGATTATGACCTGAGCCGAAGGCGGACGCTTAATCTACTGAGCCACCCAGGTGCCCCACGTCTTCGTTTTCTATTAATAGTTTGGCTACTATTATAAATGGAAGTTATGTCCCCCCAAATTTGTTTTTTTTTTTAAGATTTTATTTATTTATTTGACAGAGATAGAGACAGCCAGCAAGAGAGGGAACACAAGCAAGGGGAGTGGGAGAGGAAGAAGCAGGCTCCTAGCAGAGGAGCCTGATGTGGGGCTCGATCCCATAACGCCGGGATCACGCCCTGAGCCGAAGGCAGACGCTTAACCGCTGTGCCACCCAGGCGCCCCCCCCAAATTTGTATGTTGAAAGCCTACCCCCCCACCAAGTAATGGTGCTAGGAGGTGGGGCCTCTGGGAGGTGATGGGTCGGGTGGGGTCATGAGGGTAGGGCCCCCATGAGTGGCATCAGAGCCCTCGGAGGAGTCTCAGAGAACTCGCCACTGGCCTCCCATCCCTCCAGCGGCTGGTGGCGGGGGGGCGTTGTTGGGGGACACACAAGGAGAAGTCAGCAGTCTACAACCCGGGGAAGGGAGCGTTCACCAGAGCCCTTGGCCATAATGGCACCCCGATCTCCGACTTCTGTTTCCAGACCCGTGAGGAATAAATTTCTGTTGCTTATAAGCCCCCCAGTCCGTGGGGCCTTGTTTCGGCAGCCCGCACAGAGATGGCCATTACCATCCTCATCCTCAGTGAACAAGCGGAGTTCTCAGCAAGCACCCTAGCGAACACCGTAGACCTCTCCGGTCCCGCCTGGGGGAAGGAACTAGAGCTCTTCGTTACCAGCTACCCCAGTATTATCTGCACCACCTGCATCGTGCGCGGACACCTGACCTGCCTGCTCGTGCCCTTGCTGGCCTGCCCTTCACCTTCAGCTCGGCGGTAACATCGACACCGCTACACCTCCGCGGTCTCGCAACAAACCGCGTTTATCGGTCCCGTAATCTAATCCTGGGGAGGAGGGGCAGGGGAGGAGCCCTGTTTCGTCCTGCCCCAGCTTCTTGCAGGGACCCGGGTTGATGCAGCCTCCATCACCTTCAACTCCTGGCTTCCAAGGGCGCCCCGGACATTGACCCCCCAGGACTTTGACATCTGCAGGGAAGGGGAGAGAGGGGTGGCGTTTCCCAGGGAGGTCTTCATGTGCCAGGTCTGGAAGGGGCATGCGTCTCTTCCGTCCACTCTCCTGGCCTCCGGGGAGTGGGGAAGTGTGGTCCCGGCTGCAGCCGCTTCCTGGCCGCCACCCTGCATGGGGGTGGGGGACACCCAAGTATGTGGTGGGCGGCTAGCTCCTGCCACCCGAGCAGTCTTCGCCTCCAGACTCTTGCTCCTCAGTGTGCGTCTTCCTGATCTTCTGTATCCACTAAGCCCTGGGCTTCCAGACCTCTCTGGAGCGACAACGGTTTGCCCTCAGAGGGAAGCTGCTCGCTGTGTGCTTGCCGTCACAGACCCGTTCCTCCCCTGCCCTGCCGATGTTCGCTCTGCCCCTGCCCGGGCCTCGCTCCGCAGAAGGGCGTGAAATCGCGGACCCAGTGGGTCGTCCTACGCACGGCCGGCTTCCACCGCAGAGCTTGGCTGCTTGGTCCCCAAGTTCCCCCCTGAGACTCACGCGTCGGTGTGTGGGGGCCATCTGGAAGGTTCTGTTGGTTTGGAGGATGTGGGACATTTGGACAGGTAGAGCAAGGCAGGCTCCTCAGATGCCCCGCGGGGAACCTGGGAAATTCTTCACATTCCTGTGTCGGAAGGGTCACGGCGTTCGTTCAGCCTGGGAATGTGGCAGTCCCTGAGCGTGCGAGTGTGTCTGATGCTGGAGATACACACCCCAGCCCCGCCCCGCCTCCACACACACGCATAAACACACCACACACATACACACACACACCCGCATATACGCACACACACACACAGACCATATACACGTAAACACACGTCCCACATACACACACACACACCCCATATACACATATACCCACGTCCCACACACACACACACACCCCATATACACATATACCCACGTCCCACACACACCCCCACATACCACACACCACACACATGCATACCATATATCCATACACATACTATACACACATAAACATATGTCCCCCCCACACACAACCCACACACCACTTACACACACGTACATTCACCACACACACCACACTGCCAGGGGCCTGCCCTGGGGGAGGGCGCCTGCTCCTTGATTTTGCCTGATCGAGGACGAGCCTCACAGCCCCGTGATGAGGAGGCTGCGGGGAGGGCAGTTTAGTCATGACAAGGGCCCCAAGTCATGGCCGTCAGTCAAGGAAGTGCCGGGGGGGGGCACAGTGGACCATGACACACGAAGGTCGCCCATCCTCCCTGGTGCTCAGGTGGGCCACCATCACCCGAGGCATCAAATCACGGGGGCTTCCCTCCTCCGACAGCGCCCACCTGGGGTGGAAGCCCCCTAAATGTTCAGAAAGGCGGGTAATAGTAATTGGCTGCGGTGTATCTTCC
Source organism: Ursus maritimus (assembly GCF_017311325.1). Classification (NCBI taxonomy): domain Eukaryota; kingdom Metazoa; phylum Chordata; class Mammalia; order Carnivora; family Ursidae; genus Ursus; species Ursus maritimus. The sequence continues at coordinate 42,524,130 of NW_024423786.1, read as the reverse complement.
GGTAAGTTTGCGCCAGCCACCGAACCGGACAACGTGCTGGCGGGTGAGGCAGAGGCCTCTGGCTGGAGGCCCAGCTCCGGATCCTGAGAGCTTGGCAGGTGACCTGCCCTTCCTGAAGCTCATTTCCTCACCTGTGGGACTCGGATAACAACAGTTCCGGCCTTGACCTTGTTGGGAGGAGTCTAAGGCAGGTAAAAGGGCTTAGAACTGGCCAATAATCTCACAATCACACACTTTATCCCGTTTAGTCCTCACACTGTTGGGGGGTGTAACGAGCAGGACCCCACTTTACAGATGAGCAGACTGAGGCTTGGAGGTGTCAGGTAAGTGTCCGGAGGTAGGTGCTGTTGAGTTCTGTTTCACGATTTGGGTGCCGATTGCAGAATTTAGGAGAATTAATGGTGTGCACTCAGTACGTGTGCCTTTTCTGAATCGGTTTCCTCACATGTTTACTTTTTTGAAAGAGTGTAACGCCAAATACTAAAAACAAAGAAGCCAGTCGTGACCCACCCAGCCTGGCCCTGGGCAGCATCTCCCTCCTCCTGATTTCCCCCCTTCCACGGGGCGACCACCAGGCGGGGGGAGGTGACCAGTGAGCTCCGGTGCACAGTAAGTGCTTAGCACACACTAGCTCCCTCCTCCTCGCCCCTCCCCACGCCCCTGGGAACAGGTCCATTCCATTGGGGTATGATCGCTAAAGTGGGTTTCGAGAGCGTGTCTCACCCCCTGAATGGCCCATGGCGAGGCTTCTGTGGGGTGTTTTGGGAATGTCCTAACAATCCGTGCATTTGAGTGGTGGCATGCTCCCATAGACCAGCCACAGAGGTGCCCGCCTATTTTTTTCCAGGAGAGTGGAAAGAGTTCAAAATGCCCAGGCTGCTTCTTCTGTAAGGTTACAGGTACGGTTGTGTAGGTTGTACACTGCACAAAGGTAGCTAGTCAGGGGTTAAGTGGCCAAGCCATACGCCCATAGGACTACGACTGCCCAGAGCAGGCAGTTTTTCTCGTTCATATAAATATGTTCTAGAGGTGATCAGTGGCTTTACCCCTCAGCCCCTAAGCAAAATCTTTCCTGCAGTGCCTCTTAGCTTAGAAGTCCTAAGCATCTGGTCAGAATGAGCCAAAAGACTGACATTGACAGGGGTCCAAAGTCTTGATGTGATTCCAAGGGTCAAGAAGTGGTTACGGACTTTTGGGTGAGGCTTGGTGGCGCAGGACAACTTTGAATTCTGATTCTGGCCCCAAGTGGACTCCATGACCTTGCGCAAGTTGTCAAGGACCACCAAAACTTTTATTTCCTTAATTACAAAACTGAGCCAGCGATGCCCGCTGGTAGGTGAGATGAGCGTCCTGGGAGGGAAGACTGCTGAAAATAGTCCGGGGATATTTCGTAAACTGAAAACTCCGGGCGCAGCCCTAAATGACAGTCTGCAGATTTCTTGGCAGGGAACAAAAGCATAAATTGGATGATTTCCTGCAGCCTCTCGGCTAAGGCTAAGGCTTCGCTCCTGGCCCCTCTTGCCTGGGCTGCCACACGCTTGGGGTGGAGGGTTCGTCATGGGGCACTCCCGGAGCCAACAGCCTCTCACAAATCTGGTGTGTGTGTGAAGTCTTGATTGTCAAGAACCGGGTTGACCCCAAGGGCCGGGAGCCTGCTGCGGAGGGAGCTTCAAAAAAAGGCCATGTGGAGACAGCTGTGAGAAGGGAGTGGGGAGCTGCGGGGGGAAGCACTAGTCATTCATTTGAAGCCTAGAAAAGAAGGAAAGTGGAGGGAGCACAATGTGATGCAGTAATCAGGGCCCAGAAGTCGCTGGCCTTTACTTGGATATTTCCCCTGAGGCAGGAGTGAAAAGGAACTGAGTGTTCTATTTACCATCATGTTGCGGCCAGAGCCCAAGGGAGCCAGGAAGGGGAGAAGGGTGGGGACAGCCACATGGGCTCAAATACAACCCGTTGGCAATGTCCGTGGTTCCGGACCCTGGTGGTGGGTCAGGGTGATCCTTTGTGGGCCGGAACTAAAAACCACTGAGTGGTGCAATAATGCAGAGATTGGCCAGCTGTGGCCCACTGGCCAAATCTGGCCCACCACCTGTTTTTATAAATAAAGTTTTATTGGACACTGCCATGCCGAATTGTGTATATATTTGTCTGTGGCTGCTTTTGCACAGAGTTGAGAAGCTGTGACAGAAACTCTGTGGCTCCCAGATCCTGAAATATTTATCATCTGGCCCCGTACAGACAAAGTTTCTTGACTCTTGGAATGATGGAAGAGGCTTGGAGGGTCCAAAAACTTGGGTTGAGTTCTGGGGTACCTATTTCCTATCTGACAACCTTGGGCAAAGCTTTAGCCTCTCCAAGCCTGAGTTTCTTTATCTTTCTTAAATTGGATGGTAATGGTCTGCCCAGAATGGTCTACCCAGTTGTCATGAGTATCAAATAGATAATATATTTATTACATTTCTTTGTAGTCTTTCAATGGTTGTTGAGACATTGCAGCGTGCAAATGTAACTGATAATAGTCTTCCTGGAGTTTATACTGTAAACTTCACAGCATACAAATTGAGCTGTTCTTCCTGTTCTTGGAGCTCCTACCAAATACTTTTTCTCTATATGCTATAAAGCCCACGTAAATTGCTTATTATTTTTGCTTTAAACAGCCAGCAGTCTTTAAAGACATTTTTTTAGGGCGCCTGGGTGGCTCAGTCGGTTAAGCATCTGCCTTCAGCTCAGATCATGAGCCCAGGGTCTGGGAATCGAGTCCCAAGTCGGGCTTCCTGCTCCACAGGGAGTCTGCTTCTCCCTCTTCCCCTCCCCCCACAGGTTTTCCCTGTACTTTCACTAGAGACTTCTTGGTGGACACGCTTTTCTTTCAACATTTTAGATGCCATTCCATTCCTTCTGACTGTCTGTTTCTGATGACCGTGAATTTGTTGTGCTATTGAAGATGTCCTTTTTCCTTTGTCCACTTTTAAGACTGTCTCTTTAACTCTGTGTTTCAGCCGTTTGAGTTGGACGTGCCTCGATGTGGTTTTCTTTGTATATACCCTGCTTGGGGTTCATGAGACTCACGGGTCTGTGCTGGGATGACCTGGGCTTTGACTCTTCCTGCCCTTGCCCTCCCCTCACCACACGTGCCCCTTCTTGCCCCCCCCATCTTCCTTCCGGGTTCCCACTGTCTGGACAGAGAAGAGACACCCACAGACACAAGAGCAGCAGGGCCTCCGGGATCCAGGGCAGCCCTGAGAGAAAGACGAGACCCACAGAATGTTTTTCTTTAAAAACTGCCCCCCCCCAAGTAAGGCCATTCAGGGTGTGTGGGCCTCCACAATTACGGAGCCGCCTCGCCCCGCCCGACGGCTGACTTCTTAGGTTGGGATGAGCTGTGAAATGCAGAAGGGCCACCCCCCACCTCTGCTTTCCTTCATTTTCCTCTCAATTTGGAATCCAGATGTGAGCCTGTTTTTCAATATAGGCTTAGTGTGAGGTCTGTACATACACATTTGAAAGGGGGGGTGAGAGGGCGCATTTCCAGCCAGTGACCCACTGTTTCCCAGGAGATGACAGCGTCTCATCATGGCCTCTTCCAGGCCCTTCCGCCTCCCCACCTTAAAATCCATCTGTGAGAGGGACACCTGGCTGGCTCAGTCAGTGGAACATGTGACTCTTTTTTTAAAATTAATTAATTAATTTTTTTGTTTTTATTTGAGAGAGAGACACAGAGAGCCCGACTCGGGGCTCGATCCCAGGACCCCGGGATCATGACCTGAGCCGAAGGCAGACGCTTCACCGACTGAGCCACCCAGGCACTGGAGTGGGTGACTCTTGATCTCAGGGCTGTAAGTTCGAGCCCCACATTGGGTGTAGAAATTACTTTATAATAAATTTTTTGAGAAATCCATTTGTGAGAATAACCACCTGGGATGAAGGTTTAACGGGAGTGTTTCTTACTGAATTGAGACTGTATACGGAACCCTGACCAGCCCTGAGGGGCCATCTCCTGCTCCCAGCTCCTCCTGTCCTGCCTGAGCCTGAGCGGCCACCCCCTCTTTCAGACCCTGGCCCAGGGAGCCCTGCCCTGCCCTCACACCACTCTCCTCACAGAGTTACTCGCCGACTACCCCACTCCTCAGCCAAGCATTGTCCCTCCTGCCCTACTGCTCTCCCGGGAACTTGTTCTCCCCTTTTCCAGCACTTTCCACCACTGGGAATTCCCCATCCACGTGTGTGACTGCTCCGTGTGCACCTGTCTCCCGCTAGCCTGGACCCTGCGCGGGGCAGCCGGCCCATCTCCTTGGTCTCCCACAGCATCCGCAGCACTGAGCACAGGGCCGGCGCTGAGCAGGTACTCAATAACTATGCATTGAATGAATGAATGACATGAGGTAATGCATTTTCCAGCTCTGCCTCACTGGGGGGTTCTGAATCTGCACTAGGGGTCTGGTTGAAGGGGAGCCAAGGGCTGCCACGGGCCACTATGGGGCTGGGAAAATTCCACAACAGAGTGCCACACCCTGAGTGGTTTAAACAACAGAAATCTGTTCTCCCCCCATTCTGGAGACCAGAAGTCCAAAAGGAAGGACGTGGGCAGGGTCCTGGTCCCTCCGAAGGCTCTAGGGGGAGTCCTTCCTTGCCTTCCTCCCGCTTCTGGGGCCTCCAGTGTCCTTTGCTATGCTTAGCTTTGCGGCTGCGTCACATAAAGCTGTGCCCCTTGTCACAGGGCCTTCTCCTCCTGTGTCTCTGTGTCTCTTCGAGTCAAGACAAGGAACGTAGTGGACCTAGGACCCGCCCTCGTCCCACATGACCTCCTTAACTAGTTACATTTGCAAACACCCCTGTTTCCAAACACGGTCACGTTGCAAGGGTCCAGGGAGGGCATGACTTTTGGGGGAACACTGTTCAACCCAGCACGGGCTTCCCGCTGTTCTCTCCCGGCTGCTTTCTCTGACCTCCTGCCTGTGGGCCGCTTCTTGGGTGCGCATGCGTCTCCTTGAGGAGACATCTGGTAGACCAGCCCTGCCGAGGGCAGTGGCAGTGGGACTTTACGACCCATTTAGGAAAAGGCAGCACCGATTTCCGGGTAAATGGTAAAATGACCCTGCTGCCTCCCCCCCACCGCTGTGCCCTCCTTCCTCTCCCCTTCCCTGCCTTCTGACCTCATGACACCCAGAGCCCCTGGTTAAGGTCAGCAGTGTCACATCCCCTGACCAAGGAGAGGAGGCGCTGCCCACTGCCCCAGTGCCTCTGTTTCTCAACGTGACACAGCATGTCACCTCCCCCTTGAACGTGGAATCACCGGCCCGCCGAGGCGCCCGTGGCAGAGACACAGTTACTCAAGTGGATGGGATCGACACGGGCTGAGGCTCGTGCTCACTCTGCAGCAGGCGCCAGGAAGGCCTGGGGTGCAGGGTGCCCCTCTCGTGACGGAGTCCGTGTGTCCTCAGAGGGGCAGAGTGATCACCCGCAATCACAGCCAGGCATTGGCATGAGACTCTTTCAGACCGATCTCGCCTTCTAGGTAGTGAGCCCTGGGGCTCTTTGCTGCGCTCCCATCAACTTCTAGAAGCCCCAGGTGTGTTCATTTGGATCCTGGGAGGAGCCAATACCAAGATGGGACGTGCAAGAGACTTACTGGGGGAAAACATCCGTGTGAGAGAACAGGGAGGGAGAAGGAGGAGGGCGAGAGAAGCCCCAGACTGACCCCTATGAGGGAGAGAAGGAAAGGAAGCTTGAGAGTGCTGTCCGAAGGAGTCCTCAGGTCAAAGACACCTGTGGGATGGGGGGAAGCTCGCAGGAACGGGCCTGGGGGCAGCCTGGGAGGGCTAGCCTCCGTGCACCTGTGTCCAGAGTGCGGCCTCCGGGGCATCAGGCGATCGTGTCCCCCACAGTAGGAGTGGGGAGGGCCTGCCAGAGGCCCAAGGGGCCCAGTGCTCTCCCAGCTCTGTTGTCAGCTTGGCCTCTATCCTGGGGCCTGGAGGGAGGGCCGGGGTTCCCCCCTAGAGCAGGGGCGGGAGGGAGGCAGCCGTCCCCACCCTGGAGTGAAGGTCACCCAGGCCGGCCAGCCCATGGCAGTGGGAGTCTCAGTGAGGTGCTTTCATGTCAGTGAGGCTTGGCCGTCCTCAGAGGCAATCAAACCATGAAATCTTTTTCAACACAAAAGGCCCATTTATTTTGACAAGAAAAAAAAAATAGTGGCTCTGACCAGCCCTCAGATGTGGTGAGTGCCCTGCGGACACCCGCTATGCCTTATGATCCGTCCACAGCTCTCAGAGGGCACGGAGCAAATCTTTTTCATGTTTTGGGGTGTTTTCTTTTTTAAAAACAGACTTTGAGAATTGTGAGCATTTTACAGTTCCCAGTATTTCCCCTTTTGAGCCCCCCCTAGCCTGGTTGTGCCGAACTGACCGAGCATGAGGCACGGCCTTGGCCGTAGGGCCGCATGCTTGGCTGAGGCTAAACGGAGGGGACAGAGTGGGCACGAAGACGTCAGCCGGCGTGAAATGAGGCAGGTGAAAATAAACAGGGCATTCTTCCCTCCTGTCTCCAGGGCTCACATTCTCCAAGCGGCGGTCACGTCTCCCAGATCCCCCAGATCGCAGGTGGGGGGGCTGCTTCACACCCAGACCCTCGAGTCCGGCTCCTCTGGTGGCTTCTAGGCTCCTCCCCGGGCAGCCCTCCTGCTGAGACGTGCCTTAACCACGCCGATCAATGAAATCATCACGAGCACGTTTCCCTTTTCGATGTTGCCTGACGAAGGTAGCACGGACCTCCCCGCGTCCTCTGCCCTTCTGGAATTACCCACTTCTTATTACCCACATAAAACAGGTGCAGGCCCAGGCCGCGAGCCCCGGGGGAAGTCGTGCCGCTCGGCACAGAAGCTGGCCCCGCCGGTGAGCTCCGTGCGGCACGGCGCGTGGACACGTTTCCACCTTCCTCTCTCAATTTCCCAGATGCTCTTTCTTCTCTTCTCTTCCTGCCTCCCTGGCCGCTCACCTCAGCCTCATTTTCTGGCTCATTCCTCTCTCGGAATGGTGTGTGCCCCTGTGAGCCTCTGTTTCTCCATCTGTAAAGTGGAAATAATAAGGGGATTTATCTCTGAGCTGTTGTGAAAGTTAGAAGAGGTAATTTGTACGCGCTCTTGGCCCCCGTGAACGCCGCTGCGATCAGCATCACCGTTAACCAGGACCATATCCAGCCATCCAGCAACCGTTCATTGAGCAGCGTGCGGGACCCCAGGCAGAGCCGGCAGACCCGATCCCCGCCCTCAGGGAGCACACAGCCTCCCCCCGCCCCGGGCACACGGCGGTGCTGGGAACAGAAGACGTGGTTCCCCTGCGGACTTGGGAGGCAGGCATCCGCTGATAACGCACACCTTGGAAGCAGCTGCAGGGCCTTCGGTAGCCGAGGGAGCACTCCGGCGATCGTGTCGTGATAGGTGGTGTGGCACACGGCTGGGCTGCCTGGTGCCCATCCCGGATCTTAGCTTAGTTCCTCTGTGCCTCGGTTTCCTCTTCAATACAGAGGAGAGGATCCCAAGACCTCTCTGCTGAGCCGGTGAGGGGATTCAACACCGTCACATCCGTGGATGTAGAGAGTGGTGCCTGGGAGGTGCAGACTTCCTCGGGGGCAGCGAAGAGACCCAGGCAACCCGTCGCTTCCACAGCACGGTGGAGTTTTCGGGGATACACCTGCCGCATGGGCTTATCCCGCAGACAGGCCAGCGCAGGTGTGACACGGCGTGTGTGAGTCAGCCGTTGCTGCTGTGTGTGGGCTGGTGGGAGCCTGGAAAGAGCCTGGAGGTCTGTAAATCGGGGACGGGTTAAGAAGTCCATGAGTCAGCCAGAGAGAGAAGCATCAGCCCGCACGAAGAGCAAGGCAACTGCGTATAAAGTGATGTGAAAAGATTTTCGAGAGTCTTGTCCAGGGCACAAGGCAAGGGGCAGGGGTGCCTGGGGGGCTCAGTCATTAAGCGTCTGCCTTCAGCTCAGGTCATGATCCCATGGTCCTGGGATCGAGCCCCGCATCGGGCTCCCTGCTCAGCGGGAAGCCTGCTTCTCTCTCTCCGTCTGCAGCTCCCCCTGCTTATGTTCCCTCTCTCACTGTGTCTCTCTCTGTCAAATAAATACATAAAATCTTAAGAAAGAAAGAAAGAAAAAGAAAAGGTCAAATTATAAAACAAAGAACAAGGCAAGGGGCAGTGCCGTGGTACCTTCTGTGTCACAGAAAAGGAAGACGGGAAGACATGGACGTCATGCCTGTGTACTTTGGTCATATGATGGTGGCTGTCTCGGGGTGGCGGGGGGGGGACTGGTGGGCTGGGGCTCCGTGGCGGGGGAGGACACGGACTTTTCGCTTGGTGCTCATTGACACCTCTTGCATTTGAGACTGTGGGCATGTATCACTTGTTAAAAAGTCACAAAGCAGAAGCAGACCTTGGAGCTGGTTCATAAAGGAGCACCCCGGGTCCCGGCGTCCTGTGGAACATCTTTGGCGTTGCTCAGAGCAGACGGTGCTGGGTGGGGTTGGGCCAGGGCCGGTGGGGGGGGGGCCTTCCCCTGTGGGTGTGTGGGAGCCACGTGGGGCCCTGTGGCCAGGCACGTGCCTGCAGCTGGGCCTTCCCCGTGTGGTGCAAGGACCAGGATGGGGGCCTGAGACCGGCGGAGAGTGGGCTCCAGCCGCCACACGCAGCCAGGTCATGGTCCGAATATCTGGGTCTGGCCTGGGCAGCTTTCCATGCAGACGGTCACAACACAAAGGCCCAGGAAAAGGCCTTCACCACATCTGTTTCTCTCCACGCACGGGGCAATTCCACAGTGAAACCCGAGGCCAGGGCGGCCCGAGTTCCGGAAAGAGATTTGCGGGGGCCAAGGTCTCCTGGCCAGCTCTGGGCATCAGGGGATGGAAAGAGCCCAGAGGAACCTGGGTTCTTAATGCTTCGTCCATCTGTTTGGCTGAAACATAAAGATCCTTTTCAGAGCTCTCCCTGAAGCAGCCCTCCGGCTTTAGGACACACGCAACATTGTGCGCAGGGACGTTCCCTGTAGCCAAGCGAAAGCGACAGAAAGGCCCTTTCAGTTATCTGCAGCATAAGCAGGGCTCTGTCTAGAGACGGGGGCCCCTTGGTAACCCGCAGGCCCGCTGGGCGCCGCTGACTTTCCGCAGTCGCTTGGGTTAGGGGTTTGCGAAAGCCCTTCCGTCCACACCTCGCCTACGTACAAAATAGGTCTGCAGGCAAACACATTCGTAAGTCAAATATCCTTTATACATCCAAATACACACACACATGTATTTATTTATCGTCACACTCTTGACCAGCAAGATGGAGGATCCCGGATGTAGATCAAATATTTGTACAGGGTAATCGCCAAGCTCTACAGAAGGTTTGCGGGGACATACAAAGCTACCGGGGTAATGAGATAGCCGCCTCCTTTCTCTCCAAATCGGCATCACGGTTAAGTCCAGTGAATTTTGTCCCCCTGTAGATGATAATGCCTGTACTCCCTTTTCTGATGTATTCCCAAGCATTTTGGGGGGCCCTACCACGTGCCCAGCATCGTTCTAGGCTCCTGGGATGTAGCAGCGAGCAGAATGACCAATGATCCCTAGCCTGGCAAGGTTTGCATCCCCGTGAGAAGACAGGCTTTCACTGCTGTGTCCCGTACGGATGGGGCTGGAGACAGGGAGTCAAGAAGGACTTTCTGGAGAAGAGACCACTGAGGGCTGGCCTGAGGGTTATAAGTCTGAGGGTTGTAAGCCAGGGAGTCACAGGGTTATGGGACATCAGAGGAGGGGAACAGGGTGTAGGCAGGAGAAATGGCAACTGTCTTGCTCACGCTACTTACATTGCACTCACTTGGCAGGAGCCCGTCCTGGTTAGATCCGGCTCTCCACCTACCTCACGCCCACGTCTGTGCAACTGAACCTTGGCTAGAAAGAAACATGTCACCGTGCTGGCTGGCCTCATTGAAATCCATGCCCCGGGTCTCAGGGAGCGAAGGGGAAGTTTCTGTGTTTCTCCAGGCCACTCACTCTCCCACTGCCCTAGATGGCTGGTTACCCACAGCAATTCCCCTGGCCTCCCTCTCAGCTAACTCTCCTTACTGCCTCTTTCACTGAAAAAGCTAAAGTAAGGGGGAGAGCTACGTACCACTCCAAGATTCCAACCCCTTAGGTACCTACCTACCTGATTTTTGCCCACATCCTTTCTATTATCATGGAGGAAATATGCACTGGGGCCTGGTCCTCTCTGCCACTCGGGCATGTCACTCCAAACGTTCCCTTCTCTCTCTCCTCCAAGAGCAATTCTCCTCCCCCGACTCCCACCTAGCTCGGTCGGCCATTCCCATCGACATAGAAACGTGTACCATTTCCCACATTAAAAAAAAAAAACTGAAGAAACCTCTGTTGTTGGCATTTCCCCCTCTAGTCTACTTTACCCAACAAAACTCCTGAGAAGAGCTGTTTAGATGTCTGTCTCCAACATGGCTCCTTCCATTTGCTCTCCTTCAAGTCTGTGCTCAGTGAGACCGTCCCTGACCAGTGTATTCAAAATGGCGTCCCTTCCTCATCCTCTTCCTGGTTTCATCTTTCACCGCCTCTCTCCTCACTTTCTCATGTCCTCCACGAGGCATGTATCTGCTTTGTTTATTGTTCCCCCTGCCCCACTGGGATGTAAGTTCAGACAGGACAGGCACGTCTGGCTATTTTGTTCTGTATCCGCAGCACCTGGGGAAAGGGTCCAGGGCATCCTAGGGGCTCAGTGAAGTTTGTTCAGTGAGTGAATGAAAGCAAGGTGAGCCTACGAGCCAGGGACGGTGAGGAAGTCAGTGTGGCTGGAGTGGAGGAAGCAGGGGGGATAGAGGGAAATTAGGAGGTGGGCACAGGTGGCAAGAGGCCGGATCACGTAGGGTCATGGGGAGGATCTTGCTCTCAGGGTAGTTTGGGGCGCTGCTGGACGGTCTGGGGCTGGGGAGCTGCGTGATCTGATGGGTGTTACTGAGATTCTGGGCAGGTCAGGGGGAAAATTCCACATCTCACAAGTGTGCTCATGGACGGGCACTTCCTCCTCCTCTTCTTCTTCTTCTCCCTCCTCCTCCTCCTCCTCCTCCTCCTTCTCTTCCTCCTCCCCTTCTTCTTCTTCTTCTTCTTTTTTTAAGAGGGAGAGAGGGGTTGGGGAAGGGGCAGGGGGAGAGCGAGAATCTTAAGTAGGTTCCTTGCCCAGCACAGAGCCCGACACGGGGCTCCATCCCACCACCTTGCGATTGTGACCTGAGCTGAAATCAAGAGTGGGACACTTCCCTGACGGAGCCACCCCGGCGCCCTGAGGGCGGGTACTTTTTACATCCGTGTGCTCATGAAAATAAGCTTCGACACTAAAGGAAAGCTGCGTGTGGACAATGGCTTCGGTTCCCCAGGCAGGGCCATGGGGACTGATCACCGCCTTGGAATGGCTTTCCTGGTAACATAGAATGTGGAACATTTCTCAGCCAACAACACAAAACATTATCAGTAAACGTGAAAACAAAACCATCCATGCTCTGCCTACTCATTGATAGAAATATTGAGCTCGTCCGTTTTTTGCTTTTTAAGCAGCTGATGCGCAAGGACTGACACATATTTTGACATTCTAATCAACAGATGTTTCCAAGCACACAGAGAACAGACGACACTGGCCTACATTAGATAATCACGGCTGGGATTCTAAATGTTGGGCACAGAATTGGAAAACGTGTCTGTCTTTAAAATAGTAAACAGCAGTGGTAAAATCTGCAGTGGGCGGCCGGCCATGTCTGAGTTCCCCTTCCCAGGAGTATATTACGTGGTTTGAGGCTCATGGGAAGCCATCTTTACAAGCCGCTTTGTAAAGGTGTAAGGTACTCCACGGACCGAGAGGGGACAAGCCAGTCCAGTAGGGAAATATGCAGATGGTGGGTTCAGGTGTCTGTGTTTAGTGCGTGGAGAGAGTGCAGTAGCTTCCAGAACTGCACTGGGGATGGGGAGTAAAACTCATGGCTTCTGAGCCCTCCAGGCAAGGCAAAATGAGGGTCGGGGTGGGGAGCAGGGAGGGCCCAAGGATTATGGGCCCGGGCACTGCTGCCCAGTTAGCATGAAAAGAGAAAACTGGTTTACAAGGGACCCTGGCAGGTGTTTGTGGCTCTTACTACCAGGGTTCCAGCTCTTAGAACCGAACACCCAGGAAGCTGGCTCTGGGCTTGTTGGTCTTCACCCAGGCCACGTGCTCCCAGCCACGTGCTCCCAGCACTTTGTCAGTGACATCCCTAACACTTGGGCGTCAGGGAAAGTGGGCCACAGCTTTCTACTCTGATAGATGCCCTCACCTCTCTGTGCACCGAGAGGAAGCATGGGACTTGGGACTCTGGATCGGTGGTTCTCAAGTTAGAGATGCTAATTCTCAGACCTCACCCTAGACCCACTGAATCGGAAACCGGTGGTAGGTCCCAGCAACCAGTGTTTAACAGGCTCCCTAAGGAATTCGGATGCACGCTTTCAAGTTCGGGAACCACAGGTGTAGATCAGCTCCAGGTGATGCTGATGCTGCCGGCTCCGGGTCCATACTCTGAGAACCACTGTTCTAGAAAGTTCGTAAGCCTGTCACTCACTTCGTGAGGCAGCCCAGTTATGAATAAATGAGTATTACTGAATACATAAGAACTGTTTAATGATGGTCTCTGAACAGGGGGATTGTGGACAGCTTCTTAAAAGTTTACATATCTTGTTCCAAGTCGTTATCATAAACAGGTATTACTTTTGGAGATAAAAATATTAAAAGACTTTGTAAAGGTAAAAATACCTCATTCTGTATAGGTCTCTACTGCGGTGCTTCTCACACCATTGTGCAAACAGAGCACTCGGGAATCGTGTTAAAATGAAGAGCCTGGTTTAGTAGCCTGGATGGAGAGGGGAGTCGTGAATTTCTCCCTTTGCAACAAGCTTCGTGGTGATTATACACAAAGCACTTTTTTTGGTTATGTTATCTTACTTGTTGCTTGCCACAGTCCTGGCAGAGTCACTGATTCACTTTTTCAACCACCAGGTGCAACCGCCCACCAAACACACTGGTAAACAGAGAAAGAATCACAAACAGTGATCAGGACTGATGGGAAAATAAAGAGGGTGCCTAAAAAGAAGGCCTCTAGGAGGAGGTGATTTCTGCAGAATGGGAAGGATGAGCCACGGAAGTTCACGGTCAGGCTCTGGGCCGGCACCGGGAAGCTCCTGCAGCAGCACGATCAGGCTGGGGAAGGCCCTGGTAGGGGGCTGATTTCAATCTAAGCCCCGGGAAAGCACTGAGGGTTTAAGCCGGGAAGGGTCACTCTGGCTGCGGTGTGCGACACGACACCTCTCCAGGGTCACCTCGGAGGTGGTGCAGGGAGCGCCGGGCCATGCGGGGGCGCCCTGGAGTCAGGCCCCGCGCCCCCGCGGTCGCGCGGACCTGGGGGTCAGAAATCCCCATAGGAATAAGGAGTCACCAGGGCGCGTGTTTTTACTGCTGCACTGAGCACTTTGAAAGCGCGCGCTCCGGGGAACAACGTGACTTTTTTCTTTTCCCCCTTTCAGAGGACCTGGACTCCCACGCTGGCATCTCGGACACTACCGCTTCTGTGCCTTGGTCTGCCCACCTGTTAAAGAGAACTTCGGGCCAGCCTCGGGTGATATCCCGGGCCTCCCATCGCGCACCTCGGGCAAGCCGGGAGGCTGGCACGGCCCGGGCGGAGGCGGCCTCGGGCGGCACACCGGGTTGACTGCCCCCCCGGGAAACTGAGGCACGGAGGGGCGACGAGGGCGGGCCCTCGAGACTCCTGCAAACTCCAAGCGGCACGTAGTGGGCCCCGGGCGGTCTCCGCGCGGAGCCCCCCCGCCCCTCCCCCGGCCAACGCGGCCAGAGGCGAGGCCGGATCGGAGCACGGGAGCGGGGCCCGGATCGCCGGGGGCCGCGGTGGCAGGACCAGCCCCCGCGCGATGCCCACTCGCCGGCTCTGACACAGGCCCCGCGTCCCCCAGCCCGGCCAGGAGTGCGGGCGTTGGGGCCACGCGGCGAGGCGCAGGCCCGCCCCGGGGCGCCCGCCCGCCGCCGACCCCGCCCCTCGGCCGCCTCCCCCGCCTCCGCCTCCTCGCGGCCCGGGACGTGCCCGGCCGGCCACCGAGCGGCGGGGACTGCGTCCGGCGCGCTCACTTCCGCGTCCCGCCGCCCTCCGGCCCGCGCGCGCCCGGCCGCCGCCGCCATCGGACAATAGGCCGCCCGCCGCGGCTGCCGCGGACTTCCTGCCCGGCCCGGCCGGCCCGTGCGCCCCTCTCCGCGCCCTTCTCCGCGCCGGCCCCGGAGCCGCGAGCAGTCGGCGCCCGGGACGTGCCTGCGCCTCCGGCCGCTGCGCCTCTGCTGTGGCCGCTCCGGCGGCCTCCGCCTTCTCCGCCCAGCCGGCTGCACCCCGACCCCGTCCAGCGGCTGCTCTCGGCGTCGTCGGTTTCCGAGTTTGATTGCTTACGGAGATTGGTTTTTTCCATTTCTTTTTCCTTTTACGATTTGAAAAAGAGGAAAGAACGCGCAGCAGGCTGGGACGGTGAAGCGCCACCAGCTGCCCCCACGTGGACACCTCGGAGGGGAAAGGGAATTGGAAGCAAACTTGGTCCAGCTGGCCTTGAGGCCTCAACTTCTGCCGGACTCTGAGGCCCGGGGTCATGACTCTCACGCCGCGCAGGTGGAAGGCTTTACCTGTCCTGGGCTGGACTTGAGCCCCTGCCTGTCTTCAGCAACCAACAACCCCCCCACCCCCCACCCCGGACACCTGCGCTAGGCTCTGCCACCCGTTTGCGACATGGATAAGTACGGCGACCTGGGCCTGGAGGCCAGTAAATTCATTGAGGACCTGAACATGTACGAGGCCTCCAAGGATGGACTGTTCCGAGTGGACAAGGGGGCAGGCAACAACCCCGAGTTTGAGGAAACACGCAGGGTGTTTGCCACCAAAATGGCCAAAATCCACCTCCAGCAGCAGCAACAGCTCTTGCAGGAGGAGACCCTGGCCAGGGGGGGCCGAGGCCCGGTCAATGGTGGGGCCCCTCTGGGCCCACAGGCCCGCCGGGAAGCTGGCGTGGGCAGCAAGCTGACCATGGATGGTGCTGCCAAGCCCCCTCTCGCTGCCTCGACAGTGGGTCCTGGGACGGCCACCTCCATCGCCCCCGAGCAGCCCTTGTACCCACCCCAGGAGCAGAGGGCCAGGCCGTATGCCCGCAGTGCAAGCCATGGCAGCCAGGACTGTGGCTCCAAGGAGAGCCTGGCAAGCTGGGAGATGTCTGCCTTCCGCCAGCTGGGCCCTTGTGAGGATCCTTCCTGCCTCACCCACGGAGACTATTATGACAACCTCTCCTTGGCAAGTCCAAAGTGGGCTGATGAACCGGGAGTGTCCCCCAGCGTCAGGCCGGGTGCAGGGAGTGGGTGGCCTGGTACCGCAGGGACTGATGCGCCACTGCCCAGGCCCTCCCGGGACCATCCCCTGTACCAGCCTCAGCTCTCCCCAAGCTCTAGCAAGTCATTTGAGAGCAGCCAGGATGGTGGTGTTGGTGGGCGCGGTGATGAGAAGCCAGTTGGGCTTTGGACGACTGCCTCCTCCCAGCGGGTGAGCCCTGGCCTTTCTTCCCCAGGCCCGGAGAACGGGGCCCTCTTGGGGCGCACTCAGCCCAGGACCCCCTCTTTCTTAGCACCCTTGGCCCAGAGCTGCCCCAGCCAAGGAGCTCTTCCAAGAACAAACTCGGGGGTGGGGAGTGAGGTTTCAGGCACGATGTCCAAACCCATGGCGGACCCTCAAGCCTGGTTCCAAGACGGACCCAAATCGTACCTTTCTAGCCCTGCTTTATCATCCTTACCAACCAGCACGGACAGTTTGCAGGCGGGCGCAGCCCCTGGCCTGGGTCCCAAGCCCGTCTGCACAGACCCTGGCGTTGGTCCCAAGCTCGGCCCCACCAGCCCCGTCCACCCAGCGATGTCCACCCCGCCTGAGTCCTCTTGTAAAGAAGGCCCCCCCGGCTGGTCGTCGGATGGCAGCCTGGGGCCTGGGCTCCTGGAGAGCCCCAGCCCCCCCAGGGTGAGGCTGCCCTGCCAGACCCTCATCCCAGGCCCTGAGCTTGGGCCCTCAGCCGCCGAATTGAAGTTAGAAGCCCTCACCCAACGTCTGGAGCGTGAAATGGATGCGCACCCGAAAGCCGATTACTTTGGTGAGTGAAAGATTGCTGGTGTTGCCCACCGTGGGTGACAAGGTCCCTGTTTGGGGGAGGTGCTCCCCATCGGGGATGCTGTAGCTCCCCTTGAGGGCCACGCCCTTTTTTTTTTTTTTTTAAATGTGTGGTTTCATCTTTCGGCTGCTGCGTCTTCTGATTCAGAAACTTGAAAGCATCCCTGAGCAGAAAAGCGGATCTTGCAGCTGGGGATTACCCACGTGCATGGGGGAAGCGGGGCGGGACGGCTCGTGGCTGTTCTCGAAAAAGGGAAATGCTGTGACTTGGGGTTTCAGGGGTTCTGGGTGTGCCCCAGAGCCTCTTGCAGGACTTGAATGGGAGCAGCTTCTGGGGTCCAGGTACCCCTGTGCGTTCCACCCCGCCGGTGGCTGGGCCAGGCTGGTCTGGCTATTTGAGGACCCGTGGTTGGGCAGGGGCGCGCTCTCTGGCCGTGTGTGTGTGTGTGTGTGTGTGTGTGTGCAGGTCCTGTGTGCAGTTAGTTGCAAGACTGACGTGGAAGGCTTTGCTCTCGAGCAATAGTGGTTCTCAAAGTGTAGTCTCGGGACCAGCAGCATCCCTTGGCCTGGGAACTGGTTAGAAAGCCGATGGTGTCGGGTCCCCTCCCCCAGACCTGTATCAGAAACTCGGGTGGGAGGGGGGAGGCGGCAGTCCGTGGTGGGGGCAGGCAGTGTTGCCTCTCGTGGAAATTTGAGACCTGTGGGCTAGGTGTCTCGGAACTGAACTCAGCCCCCACCCTCGGTTCCAGCCCGCAGCCAGGTGACACCCACAGCCCCGGCGGGATGGAAGAGGCTTCCTTGCTGCTTTTACTCACAGTTTTGGGGTTTTGTTTTAGTCTCTTTTTCAGACCTCGAACTCTGGGTGACTGCTGGCTTCAGCTTTTTCTTTCGCTCTGCACAGGGTTTGGAGGCCGAGAGAAAGCAGCTCTCTTGTTCGGTGGAGTCACGGTGTCGTGGTCTCTTAGGAGAACTGAGAAGGCCTGTTTTTAGAAGAGTCTGAGGGTTTTTGTCCCCCCCTCCCCATTTTTGAGCTCGGGAGAATTGGGGTCACGATTTCCCCCTCTGAGGCCTGAGAGCCTCGGGAAGCTGTGTCCCGGGAGGGAGCCTGCTGGGCCCCCGGAGCAGGGCCTGGTCGGGGAAGGCCTTCCTGCCGTCAGGTCTCTGTGAATGACAGGCTCTGGCTTGAGGTGCTTGGAGGGACGGGGTCCTGGGCGCACGGTGGTCCGGATCCTCCTGGAGCCTCATGGGACAAAGGGCACTGGGAGTATGGGGTGCCTTCGTGGGTTTATCTTTCCGAGCACATAGCACCATCTTACTGCTCCCTA
>NW_024423786.1:42426658-42506553 GCF_017311325.1 Ursus maritimus | reverse complement strand
CTTTCCCTTTGCAGATTCCCCTCCTTGGGGAATAACATTTAGCTGGAAGTACTGTGACTTTAAACTGCAAACTGGTGCTTAATTTTTAATTCTGAGCTCATGAAATGACAAAACAGCAGTTTTATTTTGTCAGGCAGGCAGGCTTACATCACTGGATCGGGGCAGAGGCGTTCTCTGACACCAGGCATTCTCGAGCACCTGCCTTGGGCTGTGCCCTGTTCAAGGCCTCGGTGTACCCAGTGAGCAGGACAGACAGTGCAGGGGAAGGAGACAGGAGATGGACCAAATAAATAATCAAGTTCTGGGGAGGATACAGGTCGAGGAGGGGATGGAGCCCCCCGGGCACGTGTTGGCAGGGAGGTTTCCGATTTTAAGTCAGGGGACCAGGGAACACCCCATCAGGAAGGTGGCATTTGAGGAAGGGCCTGAAGGAGGCAGGATCTGTCCTGAGGGAGGGCGTTCTGGGTGGGCAGACAGCAGGGGCAAAGGCCCTGGGGCCGGTCTGCGCCAGGTCCCACGCTGGGCACTTACCTATTACCGTTTAATTTACTAGTTGCAACAATTCTGGGAAGCGGGTTCTGTCATTAGAGCTGTTTCACCGACTAGGACGACAAAGCCCGGGGAAGTCAGATCACTTGGCGGAGGCCTCCCAGGTGGTGGGGCTGGGCGTAGCTGCCGCGTTGAGCCCCACCGTTCAGACGCTACGCCCATTGCCGCTAACCAGCATTGCCCAGCTGCCTCCGAAGCACAGATGCGGAAAACTGTTTTGTGTCTGTGTTTATTTATTTTTATGGCTTTGTTTTTTGTTTTTAATTGAGGTGACCATCACACAGCACAAAATTAGCCATTTTTAAGTAAACCGTTCAGTGGCATTTAGTACAGTGTTTTACAAACACCAACTCTAATAGTTTCAGAACATTATCACCCCGAAAGGAAACCCTGTACCCTAACAAGCAGTTGCTCCCCATTCTCCCTTCCCTCCCAGCCTCTGGAAACTACCTGTATGTGCTCTGTCTCTGTGGATTTATCTATTCTGGATAGTTCATGTAAATGGACTCGTATTTTTTGCCTAAACATGACATTTGTGTATAGAAAACTCGAAAGACACGCAAAACCGCACAGTGAACAGTGAGTGTCCTTCCCACCTGGGCTCCTGGTCGAGCGCCCCGGGTGTAATGAATACGCGTGCGTGCGTCAGTCCCCGTGCTCCGTGCCGTCCACCTGCTCTTTGCCTCTGCCACGGGGCGGGGTGTCTGGGTGGCTGTTGCGTGTCCACGTGTGTTAAGTTGACTCAGTGTGACCACTGTGTGGACGTGCCCGGGGCACGGAAGCAGCTGTCACGATGGACCTTGAGGAGGGCCCATCCGCAGGGTGCCAGCCCAGCTGTGGGATGAACCCCCAGGGGTGGGATTGTGGGGCTGGACCTTGTGCCCTTTCTGGTTGCTGTCTGCACAGTCGTGCGGGGGCCCGCGCTGCCCACCGCACAGAAGAGGGCCTGCCCCGCACCTGTTTGGCAGCCGAGCTGCTATGCGCTCTCCCGTGGCCCGAGGAGGAAGTCTCTCATCAGAGCCTCTGGCGGGTCAGTTCTTGGCCTCGGCCTGCTGGGGGACCTTGAACCAACCCTCCTGTCCTCTAGGCCTGCCCCCCTCCATCTGTGGTGCGAGGCATCCGGCCCCGCTGAGGGACTCCCCACACGGACGCCTTCCCTTCCCTAGATCTGGTGTCCTTTGAAAGACCTGCATGTCGTGAATTATGATGAAATTTTACTTCCAAACAGGAGAGTATCTATCGCTACAGGGCCCTTGGCCGCGAGAGGCAGGGTAACGTAACCCAGACCGTCAGAGCTGAGGTAGGTCCAGCCAGAAGCCAAGCCAAGGAGATGTTTGCGTTGGTTACTTAGGCCCCTTTCTGGGGCGGGCAGAGGCGTCCCTGGGGGTTTTGACACTGTGGGAAGAGCTCCCGAATCCCTGCTCTTGCCTTTGAGGACCCTTAGGTCCGAAGACACCCCAGTTTCCAGTAACTGAGCCGCTCGTCTCCAAGGACGCTTCTGGTACTTTCCTTGGCCGTCTTTGTGGGGTCGGTACGTTGTGGTCCCAGGGGCTGCTTCTCCCTCTCTTTCTCTTCCACTCTTCTTCTGTGGCCTCTTTGTGTCTTTCCGTCCATGAGGACAGAGGCAAGGACAGATTCTGGAAGCCGCTTGCTGAGTGCCGTTGCTTTGCCCCGTGCGGCTTCTTCTGCTCTAACACCACCGTGTACGCTGCAGAGGAAGGGAAGAGGTCACGTGCCTTTTGTTGGCTCTTTCCTGGCCTTTTCCTCCGCGGCATCCACTATCTTCCTCACACGGGTTCCCTCCTCCCTTCCCAAGGAAAAAGGATACAAAGAAGCCACCTGTCACGGCCTGGGTTTCCCGGGAAGCTGACTCAGACCGTTGGGCGTTCGGGGGGCTTCCGAGGGGGAGCCCTTGGGAGGAGCGGGCAGAGGAGGGCTCCAGCCGCAGCGCGGGCCTGACAGGTCTGGGCCCACCCTGCAGGGAGCGCCGAGCTGGAGAAACCCTTCAGAAACGTCCCGAGTTGGGGTGAGCTACCTGGACCTTTACGCTGCCCCCTAGATCGGTCATCAGGTGTGGGCCGCCCTGGGAAGGGCCTGACCTCGGGGGAGGCGGTCCTGTGCAGCCGAGGGGCTGATGGGCGAGGCCACCACCTCAAAGTGGCCACCACGGCCCCCCTTGGACGGTGACCTTTGGGCTCCATGATTCTGATCCTAGTGACCGTCTGTGTAGGGCCTGTGACGCTGTAGGCTTTGGGGACGTGCTCTGCGTTACCCTTCGCAATCACACACCAGTAGTCTCTGTTCCCGGTGGAGAAACTGAGGCCCATGACTTGCTCAAGACCACACAGGCTAAGTGGTGACACATACCAGGTGGGCTCTGACCGCTCTCATGGGGGGGGACCTGGTGGCCTGTGGCTCTCTTTGTCCCTCCAGATTCACCAGATTCACTCTGCACCCAGCTGCTATGGGGGCGTCGGTGGGTGCTGAGCCTGGAGGACCGGTGCCTTCCCTCTGGGCTGTGGGTCTGGGGATCCGTCACTGCTAAGGCCACCGGGAGAGCACCACGCTCCGCCCTGGAGTAGAGGAGGCTCTGCCGGACTCGGTCAGGCACCAGGGGGCGGAGAGGCCAGAAGAGGTTGGTGGCGCGGATCTCCCTCACCCCGCGAATGGAAGGACGGGCTCCTCCCCACCCTGGCCTGAGAGAGAAGAGGCTGGCTCTGTCCTTAGTTTTCCTGTTTCTCGTGGACCTTCCTCATGCAGCGGCTGACCCGCCTTTGCCTGGGAGCCTGTAAACAGGTGTGACTACTCCCGGAATGGCCCCACCCCCGCCAGGGGCCAGGGAGCCGGTCACACTTGATTTCATTGGACCAGCGGTGCACGAGGTTAAGTACACCGTCCAGACGCGGACCGTGTGAATGTCCTGTCTGCTCCTTCCCAGCGCACAGTCTCGCAAAGCTGGAGCAGCCCACGGATTGTCTTAGTGCCCATTGACGCACTCCCTATCCCACTCTGAGCAGCAGACGCTTGAAATGTGGGGCCTGCGTCTAGTCCGAATGAAAAATGGAGGGTGTTTCCAGAGCACTTTTCCTGGCAAAAGGAAATAACATGGGACAATCCCATATTGGGTAGCCACCCCCCCCAGAATTCCAGGACAGAGGCCTACATGTACCCCAAAGACCCCCATAATCCCCTCAAATATCAGGCATTTCAGTAAAGCCAAACCAGGTGCTGAAGTAGAAGAGAAGGTGCTGGAAGCTCGTTCACCATCTGGCTCTGCGTAGCTGGCAGGACCGAGCGTGGTTCCCTGGGAGCTTATACCCAGATTCCTTTCGGAGACCCTGGGCCACAGTGTGGACCTAACTGAAGCCCGGCTTTCGTTGCCATGGAAGTAAATTTCAGACTCTCCGGGGAACTCTTGTAAATGCCACTTGAGGCTCCGGTTCTGCCTGTCTAGCCCCGCAGGGCGCGCCCCAGGATGGACACCCAGTCCTTTCGAAATCGGGTAGCCTGTGCGCGTTGTTTTCCGTAGACCAGGTAATCTCCTTCTCCAAATCAGGAAGGCATATCGTGTTTAGCTTTCTATTGATGGATAGTGTAGCATTTCGTAGGCTCTCGAAGGGAACACACCCATGTAACCAGATGGAGGCACAGAACGTGACTGGCAGTGACCATGCGCTTCCCTTGCCGTGGCCTCCAAGCCACGGGCGGGCCTTCCCCACCGTGCTGAGCTCACGAACTCCAACACACCAGCCTCACTGCGGGGCCCTGAGCTCCTGGAATTCCTCCCTCCTGCACAGGGTCCTTGTCCTCGCCCTTCCCCAGCCAGCGTCCTTCTGGCCGGCACAGAGGTGCCTGCCCCTGCGACCCCACACCAGGAAGGGGGGGTCTCGAGCTGGAGCCCTGACGTCGGGTTCCCACGGCGCTGGCCAGGTCCCGTCCCGCCGTCTCTCTGCCGTCCTCCCTCCTTGGGACGGTGTGTTTCTGCTCTATTCCTCTGTGACCAGGAAAGAATGTCTTGTTTTTTCCATTAATAATCCACAGCATGAAGCTATGAAGCTGACCTTCTGATGTGGCAGTTCTTGCCAGAGGTTTCAAAACAAAGTTGTATTTCTTTACATCTTGTTTTTAAAAAGATTTATGTATTTATTTTAGAGAGAGCAAGAGAGAGAAAGAGCAAGAGAGGGAACATGAGTGGGAGGGACAGAGGGAAAGGGAGAGAGAATCTCAAGCCGACTCTGCACTGAGTGCGGAGCCCTACGTGGGGCTCGATCCCACATCCCTGAGATCGTGACCTAAGCTGAAACCAAGAGTTGGATGCTTAACCGACTGAGTCACCCCAGGCGGCCCTTCTTTACATCTTTTGACTTCCGACTCCCACACAGGATGTGGAACTGTGGAAGAAAAGGCCTGATTCGGGGAGTGGGGAAACCGGGTATTCTGAGCCTGGTCCTTCTAGTAGGCCTAGGCGTGACAGTGGGCAACCCGCCCTTCCTCCGTGCGGAGCCACGCTGACCTCTGAGGGCTCGTCCTGACCCAGAGCACTGTGTCTGTGGCTCTGGGTCCCATCGGATGCCTTGGCTTTCAGCTGACTGAGTAACCCGGGGACGGGGTGGCATCACTGTCAGCAGCGGTGGGAGCCTGGAAAGGTGGGGGCTGGACGGCCCAGCCTCCCCTCCCCCTCCCAGACCCCTGCGGAAGCGAAGCACGATGCTGTATTTTAGTTACGGTTACGCTGTCTGTTGCAAATGGTCATCATTTTTACATTAGGTATCTGGAAAATACATACAATTGAACCAAGAGCCATGACTCACTGACGTGCTTGCCACCCTTTGAATAATCCGTGTGAAGATTTTGTGCAGAAAGTTTCCAGTGCAGAGCCGCGGCCGGAGCCCGCTATGACTCAGGATGTGTCAGGCGTTGCTGTTTTTGGCGCTCTGGCCCCATGTAGAAGCATTTACTCAGCCCGAGGTCACTCACTGGGCTCTGCAGGGTGTGTCTGAGGAAAGTGGGCTTAGGAAAGGAGAGATCTCTAGGAAAGCATCAGACACAAGGAGCCCCTGGTGTTAATGCTGGTCACCCACCCCGGGGGCCTTTCCAAGGCTCTCCTTTTTTTTTTTTTTTTTTTTTAAAGATTTTATTTATTCGACAGAGATAGAGACAGCCAGCAAGAGAGGGAACACAAGCAGGGGGAGTGGGAGAGGAAGAAGCAGGCTCCCAGCGGAGGAGCCTGATGTGGGGCTCGATCCCATAACGCTGGGATCACGCCCTGAGCCGAGGGCAGACGCTTAACGACTGTGCCACCTAGGCGCCCCATCCGAGACTCTCCTAATAAAACGTGGGGTCCTCAGTTCAGGGGACAGCGAGTAGCACTGGCTGTGGGGTGTGCCGACCTTGTTTTCCCTGGCGAGCCCCAGGCTTCCTTGGTGGACTCCTGCGATGGCCTTGGTGGTGCTGGGTCAGTAGACGCTGGACAGTGGCCTCAGGGCCTGGCTCCATCAGGGGCCCCCGTAGCAGGTGCTCAGAGGATGTTTATGGGAGGAACGGAGGGGCTTCAGTTGGGGGTGTGAACGGGGGGAGGGATTTGTTGCTGGGGTTATGGGCTGAGACAGTGATGCTAAGATGTGTCGCTCTGTGCTAGCCGCTTTTCTAATCATCGCACAGGCACTGGCTTGTTCCGTCCTTCCAATCAGCCTGTGTCGCTAGCCCCGTTCTATAGGCAGGCCAACTGAGGTACACAGAGGTTAAGTAACCTGCTGAATACATTTATCGAGGAGGCTGGCTGAGCCCGAGATCTTGACCACGCTGCCGCGCTGCCTGTCAGCTCCTGGGAGCACAATGGCTTTCTGACAAAGGAACTTTCCAGGGCAATGTGGCCCTGCGTTGGTCAGGGCTGAGGTCTGCCGTTTCTGTGGTGGAGCAGTGAGGGAGGCAGGGCACAGAGGGGCTCCCGAGCTGGCCGGAGGAGCCCGATCCCGCTCGGCACCCAGGTTCCTTTCCTGGCCAGGAGCCCGTGCCCCGCACCAGCCCCTCCCCGCAGGCCCGAGATGGAACCACGAGGTTCTGAAGGACACCCAGAGGCCACGCGGGGACCTTGACTGCCCACAGCCTTTGGGGCCTCTAACTTCCTGTGTTTCTCTGAGGGGTGTGGGTGAGGACCAGCAGGCCGTGCTCTCAGAGAGCTTGGGAAACCCTCAAGTGTTGCGGGCAGGGGTAGGGGTGTGTCGGGCTGCCTCGGCCTGAGGATCCGCGTCAACCCCAGGACTGTGCAGGGGTGCTTAGAACCGAGCATGGGATGAAACGACGCTTCGAGTCCATCTGGCGAAGTGAACAGAACCTTACCCGACAACAAAACAGGCCTCCACAATTCCCAGGGCGCATCAATGGCAGGGTAGTCCTTGCCAGGAAATATTTATATCTGCTCCAGGTTTTGTTTTTCATTTGTCCCCTCCCAGGGAAACCAGCTGGACACGGAATGTCAGGGTCACGTTGGAAGGCTGGAGACTTTCTGCCTGAGTGTTTCAAAGGGAATACTTTAGGGTCCGTGGCCAGGCTATTTTTAAGTTTTGAGAGCCATGAGTTTAGACTTGGCCAAGTTCCTTCCTCATCTTTCTCGGTCTGTGACTCAACTCTGCGTGTCCCAGGAGAGCAAGGACTGGTTACTCCCGGTTACTGGAAGTCTGTTGGGAGCATATCAGGGACCTCTATCTTTTCTCCCCCACACGTGTACTTGCAGTATATAGAAAGTTCTGGAAGCCTGCTCTGATGCCGTGTGTCTCTGGAGAGGAGGGGCCTTGAGTTCAGTGTGTATGTGCCCTTCAGCTGATCCTGGGAAGCGCAGAGACCTAGGTAACTTGAGGACGAATGGACAGGGCACCCCCTTACAATGCAGGCCCTGAGTCTGGGGGTGAACACACATCACAGCAGGCTCTGGGCCGGACAGCACGGGACGGTCATTTCGGCGTGCTGACATAGTAGCACGCTTGCCTTTTGCTGACCGAAGCCCCTGTGACCGTCATAGCAGCCTCCCCGTTCTCCGGAGCCTCTCTTCCAGCAGGCGGAACCGAGCTGTGGCCGCATTTGCTCACATGATGGTCAGGGCTCGCCCAGGGCATCTGGGTGGAGCTTTTGCATCTGCTGAAATGTCGCCTGTCCTGTTCCTCTCTCCCCCACGGTGGTTTGCATTGCTTCCTGATGAGGCTGGGAGGTACTGAATTTAGAAAGATGGACTGGAGTGGGGGCAGCCCAGCTGGCAGCTGGCCGTGCTGGGCCCCCGGGGCGTTTGCTGACAGAGGTCCCACCACCCTAAACATGCTGACGGCAGGAGAGCAGGAGGCAGGCCTGCCGGGCCACCTGGGGGCTGTGCCAGCCTGGGCATCTTGCTTCGCTTTTTTGCCCTTGGATTCCTCACCTCGTGGTGACTGGATGTCCTGAGCTCGTTATAATTCTGTTACTTCCCCGGGGCCGCGAGCCCCCGGAGCCAGGGATGGGGTCAGGGCTGTTGGCAGAGACGCGGGTGCAAAGGGGAGAAGCCGGGATGGGGCAAGCATGCAAAACGAGTGTGTCCGTGGACACAGCCTGGGCGGCAGGCGAGTGGTTGGTGATGGCAGACGCCTCTTTGAGTTGGCCGGCCGGGTCCGTCCGTGGGATCACTGTCCCCAACCAGGGCGACTCTGAAATGCCCGTCTCCCACTAATAATGCTTGACACCCTCAGTCTCACTCTCGAAACCAAAACTGCGTTTTTGGGGAAAACAAAAGCCCTTAAGCTATATAAAAAGTGGCACTTAAATGAGGAAAATGAGGAAACAAAACCAAATACTGAGTTCAGTGGTAAGTTTCAAAATACAAAACGCAGGGCCTGGTCTGCAGAGAAAGGTGAAATGTCCCAGTTACAGGGCCCCTGTTTGCTCAGCGATGGTGGGCTGAGAAGCTGTGGATGCCACAGACGTCGTTTCTCTGTCCCCCGTGCACGGTGGCGGCTGTGACGCCCGGACAGCCCAGCGGAGCGGAGGGCTGAGCTGCTTGGGCCAGGACTTGGGTGACATGACTAGTGGCAGGTGGGCCAGACAGCTGAACCTCCAGCGTCTCTAACCGTGGAGACGTCCTGTTCCTTGGGGCAGACTTGAGGCTTGGCCCCATCATGACCAGAAGGGCATTTCAGTCCGACGGCACGTAACCTGGGTGGATCTCTGGATGGTTCCTGTCTTGCTTGGCCACGTGGAGCTCTGGAGTCCTGAAGCTGGGGTTGTGGGTGTGACTCCTGCGTGGGTCACCTGCCCCCACCTGCCCCTCACCCCCGCCCTACCCCAGACCCTTCCCCCACCTCTGTCCATCACCACATCCAGTTCCAAGTCCAGATCACATACTCCCTCGGCAGTCATTATGGAACGCCTACTGTATACAGGAGATGGAATTAGGATTCGGGAGGCTTCCTTCCTCTGCTGGAATGTGGGCTCCACGAGAATGGGGTGTCTGTTCTGTTCACCACTGTATCCTAGGGCCCAGGGCAGTGCCCAGCATGCAGCACTCGTCGAATGAGTGAGTGAACCCCCTGGGCAGCGGAGGGACGGGGACGGTGCCCAACTCCCTCCCGAGTGCCGGGGCGTTGAGTGGGGATGTTACCATTGGGGTGGGCACACACTTTGGAGCCAGTCCACAACCCCCCTACATGCACATGCTAGAGGATGCTAGGCAGACGGGAGCACCAGGCTAGCCGGCATAACCTCACCCTGACCACGAGGGACTCGGATGAGCTCTCCCACCTGGGTGGAAGGTGCTTCAGGTAGCCTTCTGGAGGCTGGAGGGCCTGGAGGAGGTTGGGATGCCGGGGTTTGTCTGGGTGGAGGCTTTGCAGAGCTCGGGGGACCAAAGTCCTGGGGAGGTTTGGACAGAAGCAGGGAGACGTGCTGGCCGACATGCGTGTCCCTAGCCAAGAAGATGTTCATGTTATGCTAAAGTCAGAACCTGAGGAGCTGTGTGGGCTCTGGATGTGCCCTGGGCAGACGCCTCGACAGCCTTGTGCCTCAGTTTCCCCATCAGCGAAATGTGGACGTGGCCTTTGCGAAGGCTAAATTAGTTAGCCTAGATCTGTACTGGTCACTTTGGGGGCCACGAGCCACGGCCACGGCCAAGCGCTTGAACACGTGGCTGGTCCAAATGAGATGTGCTCCAAGTGTGAAACACAGTCTGCGGATTCGAAGACTTGGTGTGGGAAAAGAATGTAAAATAGCTCATTAATATTTTTACGTTGAATCTGTGTTTAACCAAGAATACTTTGATATATTGGGCTAAGTGAAATATATCTTTAAAATTAGTTTCACCCATTTTTTTTTTAAGATTTTATGTATTTATTTGATAGAGAGCAGAAGCAGGGGGAGCAGCAGGCAGAGGGAGAAGCAGGCTCCCCACTGAGCAGGGAGCCCGATGCGGGGCTCCATCCCAGGACCCTGGGATCATGACCTGAGCCGAAGGCAGCCGCTCAACTGACTGAGCCACCCAGGCGCCCCAGTTTCACCCATTTTTACTTTGTAAGTGTGGCCGCTTGAAAATGTAAACTCGCAGGTGGCCCGCGCTGTTTTTCTGTCGGTCGGGGCCGCACTTCCTGAAGCACTTAGACTATGGCCTGTGCTGACTGCCTGCTGTACGGACACTTGGAATTATTGTTTTCCCCCAAATATCAAAGCGTCTTTACCTTGTACCCTCTGAAAGCCACGCCAAGTGTGTTTGTCCAGAGCCACAAATGCATAAATAAAAAGATTATATAATATGTCCAATTGCCACCCCCCCCCAAACGAGTCCACTGTGGCCATAGCCCACTGCAAATGGGGGCAAGACGGCTCTCACAGCCCTTGAAGTGGGTCTTTTCTGATGGAGGAAGAAGGTACTCTGGGGTCTGAGCAGGTGGTCGTTGTAGCTGAGCCAGTTTTCCGGGACCTTCGTAACACACACACTGAGTCTAGCGACGACAGACGGAGCATCCAGGGGACCGCCCGTCCCCTTGCTGTCCTTAGAGAAATGAAAGACAGTGTTTCCTGCAAGAGAGGAGGGAGAGGCCCCTTTGGGATCGGGCTCCGCTGGGCCCCGGCCAACAAGGGCCCACACCCTGCACCCCTGGCTGGGCTCTGGAGGCCTTGCCTGGGTGTGGGGAGAGTGGCTAAGTTGGGTGGCCTTCCAGGCAGCCTCCAAAGGCCTGATTGTCTGCAGCCTGTCCTGGCATGGCTGACGCCTTCCTCTCTGGCGGTGGGGCTTAGACAGAGGCCCTTTGGTGGCTGGCCTCGGAGGTCAGGTCACTTTTAGAGCCGTCATCCCTCCTCTGCTCATGGCCCCCGTGCCTGCAGTGGGTGTGTGGGTGTGGGGAGCGGCAGCCCTGCCCGAGTTTACAGCCAGAGAGCAAAGGAAGCGAGGGGGGCGGGCAGCAGGAAGAAAGGAACCGATGCTGGGTAAACCAGCAGGGCCTCAGCCCAGCTGTGCACTTTGTTTGTGGGGTTTCAATCTCTGCACTGGATATTCGGGGGCAGGGCCAGGGCCCTTCTGCTGTGTGGCCTTTTCTGACCCAGCCGTGGAAGTGGCTTAGTGTCACTTCTGCTGTTCTCCATTGGTCAAAGCAGTCACGAGCCCTCCCCCATTCAGGGGGAGGGGTGGTGGACTCCCCCCCCACCTCTGGATGGAAGGTGTGTCAAGGAATCTGTGGCCGTGTTTTTTAAAAGGTTGCATTTACATACTCCAAAGTGTGTCGTTGGATGGGTTTTAACAAATGCTCGCACCCATGTGACCTGTGCTCCTGTCAAGATCTAGAAGAGTTCCAACCCCAGGAAGTTCCCTCGTGCCCCTTCCAGTCAGTGTCCACCCCCAGGCAACCACTATTCTGATGTTTTCTTCGTTTATTAGTTTTACCTGTCCTAAAACATAATATACGCGGATTCATACGCATTCACAGGTAGCCGATCCTCATTATTCACGGATTCTGTATTTGCGAGTTTGCCTACTCGCCAAAATTTTTTTTGTAACCCCCAGATCCACTCGTGGCACTCTGGTGATCATCTGGGGACATGAGCAGAGGTGTGGCCCCACACACAATCCTAGCTGAGGGTGAGGGGGGCGAGGCTCTGCCTGCTTGTTTTGGCCCTCATCCTGTGAACGGGCGTCTTCGTGTGGTCTCTCTAGTGCCATGGTTTTTGCCTTCTTGTGCTCTTTGTTGGTGAGTTCTATGTTTGAAGTGCTCCCCAAGTGCAGTGCTCATGTGCTGCCTGGTATTCCTGAGCTCGAGGAGGCTGCGATGTGCCGTCTGGGGACATGCTGATCTAACCTGCATGAGATAAGCTTCCTTCAGGCATGAGTCTTGGGGTGTGGGCCCGGAGTTCAACGTTAGTGAAATCACCAGTATGTATTACACAAGGTGTCTTTCAACAGAAGCACAGATAAAGCAAGGTTATGTATCGATCAGCTGATGAAAATGTTGTGCCCAGAGGCTGGCGGGAACCTAACCCTGTATTTCCTCTGGCAGCAACGTTCACTATTCGCTAATTCCGTATTTGCGGTGACTTCGTGGAACTTGTACCGTGAATATCGAGAATCGATGGTCGTACTCCTTTGTCTGGCGTAGTTCACTCGGAGATTGTCCGTGACATTCATTTCTGTTGTTGTGTGTGTTACAGGTTTGTCCTTTTTTTATTGCCACGTAGTATTCCATTCCGTGAGTGTGTAGTTTGTTTTCCCATTTCCCTGTGGAGGAATGTGTGGGTTCTTTCACTCGGGGGCTGCATAGTAAGTCCGCTGTGGTGACTTGTGTGGAGATATGCTTTCCCCACTTCTCCCGGGTAAATACCCAGGAGTGGAATTGCTGGGTCACATGGTAGGAGTGTGTTTAGCATTTGGGCAGGGGCCAATAAGCTTTCCGAAGGGGCTGTGCCCTGTAACACCCCCAGGCCCTGTGAGAGAGCCCTCGCTTGGTTCTTGACCAGCCGTGTCACCGGTTTCTCTGGGCTCTGCTCCGCGGGTGACTTTCTAAACCAGCTCCTCTCTGCGCTGCTGTCACTTGGCTGACACCCTTCCAGTTTCTTCTGTAGAAATAGTGTCTTCACAGGCGATTTTCATCCCTTTTTTTGGGAGTCACTGTACTCTCACAAGGGTTTGATTTTTTCCCCCCACCGGCTTTCACGAGCACAAAACACTTCTGTGGTTTTTGCCATTTCTAAAAACTTCAGTGCAACTAACTGTGGGAAAGTCAGAAACGCTGAACGAACAAAAATAATGATAAAAGGGGCCCATCATTCCGACTAGGGATAGTCACTGTTAAGATAGGGTTTTGTTCTTGCACATAGATATTTCATTTTTTAAAAGATTATTATTTATTTATTTATTTGAGAGAGAGAGAGAAAACGAGCCAGGAGAGGGAAAGGGAGAAGCAGGCTCCCTGCCAAGCAGGGAGCCCAATGCAGGACTCGATCCCAGGACCCCAGAATCATGACCTGAGCCGAAGGCAGACGCTAAACCGACTGCGCCACCCAGGCGCCCTAGATCATTTTTAAGCATCTGAGTGAACGAATGTGAACTTTGTGGGAGAATCAAGTCTTTGGCGAGAACTGTACTGTTCTCGGGATGGCACAGAACCGGAGCTCAGAAGCCAGCCAGTGCAGCCCTTTCCCCTTCGATTGTTTGTTGGAAATGCTGCTTCCATCTGGTTTCTGGTCCTCGCCGGGAGGCTTCGTGTCATCCCACCAGCTTGATCAGAGCCTGATTTTAGGCGGTCCTTATAGAATCAGAACAGAGAGCTGGGGGCCCCAGGAAGCTCTCCTCCAGACCCTCCTGACAAACCCCTCTTCATTCCTCGGGGGAACCAGCGGTGGGAGGGTGGGCAGGAGCTCCCTCTCCGGGGCAGCCAGAGTGTAGGTTGCTCCTGGTGGTGAGCACGTCTGTCTTCTGTCTGGCCAGCAAGCAGGCTTCCTTCCGATCTGACCCAGTCAGTCGCCTGGTCAGTCCCGTGAAAACCAAACCAGGTCCTGTCACTCCTGGGCCCAGAAGGAACCTTCCATGCCCTTCTTCCCACTCCTCACTCACAGGGATATCATGTCTGTGTCTACACTGCAGAAGGCCGGCCTACTCCATAGGTTCAAAATGAGACAGTCTTCAAAAGCAGTGCTTTTGTCTTTTCTCAGAAAGAGGGATTCATGATTTGCCCTGTGTTAGCCTCTCGGGCAAGCAGCCCACTGATGGGAAAAGCCCCTGCTTTGTGACGGAACTCCCACCCGGTCACTTGGGGCACATTGACCGCATGTGAGGCTTAGGGCCGGTTATAGAGGGAGTGCTGTTCCAACACCATCTCATGCTTCTGGCAGCTTGCAGAAAGCCCATGATTCCTTCCTGGTTCGGAGATGGAGAAAGTAGGGCGCAGAGCGACGAAGTCCCTTGTCCAAGGCCGCTCACCGGGTTCGCCGCAGAACTGAGCAGAGCGCGCTTCCAGACTCTGTGTTTGTTCCAAGGGGGAGACTGCGGGTGGTGGTGACCCTCGGAGCTGGCTCGGAAAGGAAAGGGGAGGCTCTCCCCAGCCCAGAGTCTCCTGCTCCTGACTCCCTGGGGCGGTGGGCAGAAGAGAGGGAGCGCGGACTCCGTTTAGAAACTGGAGAACACAGGCATCCCCCCTCCCCGAGCTGGAAGGTTCCATCAGCCTGGTCTTCTTTTCCTTCTCCGTCACGCCCTTTGTCCCCTCCTTCGTGAAAGCATGTTTAAAGCATCTCTAAAATCAGCCTTGTTCGAGTTTGAGAAAAGTTCAGGATTTTATTGTTTCCTTAAAAAAAAAAAAAAGGATTTTCTTTCTGGTTCCTTTCTGGTTCCACATGGTTAGCGGTGGCTGTGGCTTTGGGCTGTGGTCCGAGGTGGGGGCGTCTCGCTGCTCTGGAATCACTCAGGTCAGAACCCCTCTGTGCCTCAACATCCCTTCTGAACACTGTGTGTCCTGAGCTCAGCCTGCTCTGTTGTCCACGGTTGGGGTGTGGGATGGGATCCCGGTCCAGATAAAAGGACATTAGTGGGACGCTTGGTAAAATTCGTAGAATTTGAATAAAGTCCGTAGATTAGTGTGTATACGTATATCCATATATGTACGTACCCACACATCTATGTGTAAGACCAGTGTTAAGTTTCTGAATTTTGGTAATCGTACTGTAATCATATAAGACGTTAACATTTGGGAGATCTGGTTAAAGGGTAAATAGGAAGTCTTTGTACTACTTTTATAGCTTTTTTATATGTCTGAAATCACACAAGAAGACCCCAAATAGTGCATGAGCCTGGAGGCGGCTGGGTGCGTGTGGGGTCAGCAGCTCGCGCGTAGGGCGCTGCTGGTGCTGAGACCACGGGGTGCTCCGAGGACTTTGAACTTCTCCTGGAGGCCTCAGAGACTGAGAATTTCGGAGCCGGCGCACGATGTGGTGAATATACATTAAATTTTAAATATTCTTTAAATCTTAAAAAAAAACCCAAACAACCTACCACTCTTTCTGAATATGCGGGTAATGCCCCTTCGTCGTAGAATATTTGGAAAAATGCAGGAAAGTTTAAGAGATAAAATAAAAATCACCCATAAAGTCCTCCTTCTCAGCGTATCTTCACGTATAAATATATTTTTAAAAGAAGAATAGAGAAGTGTGTCACATACTTCGAAGCCGTCTCCTTTTCCTTTTTTCTTTCTTTTTTTTTTTTAAAGATTTTATTTCTTTATTTGACAGAGACAGCCAGCGAGAGAGGGAACACAAGCAGGGGGAGTGGGAGAGGAAGAAGCAGGCTCCTAGCAGAGGAGCCTGATGTGGGGCTCGATCCCAGAACGCTGGGATCACGCCCTGAGCCGAAGGCAGTCGCTTAACAACTGAGCCACCCAGGCGCCCCAGCATATGATTTTTTTGAAGCTGTATAGTATTTATTTAGCTTTCCCTCTGCGTGTGGGTGTCTATCTTGCTTTCTGTTTTGCGGACTTCAGTGTTTTAATATTTTCGTGAGCGTTCTTGTTTTTTATGCCAGCTCTGTTGAGATATAATTCACACACCATAGCCCACCCTTTCAAAGTATACAATTTGGCGGGTTTTGGTAGCGTCAGAGCTCTGCAGCCATAGCCATCCCCCGTGTCTGATTTTATTTCATTAATTTATTTATTTAAAGATTTTATTTATTTATTTGAGAGAGCAAGAGAGAGTACAGAGGCTGAGGGAGAAGCAGATTTGCTGCTGAGCAGGGAGCCCGATTGCGGGGCTCGATCCCAGGACCCTGAGGTCGGGGCCTGAGCCAAAGGCAGACGCTTCACCCACTGAGCCACCCGGGCGCCCCTGATTTTAGAACACCTTTATCACCCCCCAAGAGCGAGGGCTCCCCCATTGGCAGACGCTCCCTGCTCCCTTCCCCCAGTCCTAGGCAGCTGCTAATTTACTCAGCGCCTCAGTGCACACCCATTTTGGGCTGCATCTTTAATTTTTTTTTTGCTTAGGAAAAATCCCATTAAATGACTGGGTCAGATGGTGTGAAGGTTTTTTTAAAGGCTTTTGCTACATGATGGCACACTGCCATCCGGAAGGCTTGTCCACGTTTAGGCTTACACTCAGTGACGCTGTCATTGTTTCCTGTCTTTGCTGGTGGGCCAGTGACACGTGGCATCCCATGTTACATTTGGCTCCTGGCAAGGGGGAGCACTGTTTCCTGGGCTGATCAGATCTGGGAAAGGTGCCGGCAGTGGGGGGTGGAGGCCGGCAGTGGGGGAAGGGCGGAGGAGGGTGAGCCTAGAGGCGCAGGGCAGGGTGCCCCAGCAGCTGTCGGAGCTGGGCTGCGGGTACAGGGCCTGCTTGGGGGGCACCTTGAACTTTGCGTTCCTGTGGGGAGTGGAGGGCAGGGAAGGATTGAGGCCTGACAATGGGAGTGCCCTGGGGCCGGCTCGAACCCTGGGCGAGGCGAGGCGAGGCGAGGCAAGCTCTAGCCTGCAGGGATTAGGAAATTGTGATGGAAGCTTCCTTCCCCACCCGATGAAGCAAAGCCATTGTTGGTTTTGAGCGGAGTTCAGAGTGAAGAAAGCAGGCTGGCGCAAACACCCCGTAGTCCAGATTAGCCTTAAATACTTCCTTTGTGGCTTGGGGAGAGTTTCTCCGCCTTGACCCTGGAACTTCAGGTGCATGGGAGAGAGGGCAGAAGCAGGGAAGGCCCCGGGGTGCCAGGCAGGAGGACGTTGGTTGTGTTACCTACGTCCACGGTGCTCGACCTTGGCTGCCCCCCCCCTTAGAACCATCTGAGGTGCACTGGCCGCGCCCCCAGACTGGAACCAGAGTCTCTGGACGTCGTGGTGGAGAATGGCCATCGGCATGGGGGTCAGGGGCCCAGCACCCACTGCCTCCGGGTGGGGGGGGGGTTGTGAGCTTCCATGGGGCCAGGAGGAAGACTCTTGCCGTTCATTGGTCCAGTGCTGCCCCCAAACGCTGCTTGGCCCCTTTTCCAGAACCTGTTGACTCCCAGAGCCACCCAAGTCCACAGGCCGAGGAAAAGCCTTGTTCAGCTGTGTCCAGTATAACTGGTTCACGTGTGGCCCAGGGAGTCCTACCCCCTCCCTGCCAACCCCCAAGCCTGGACTGGATGCCTGGACCCCGGCCTCAGTCCCTCTCAGCACAGCAGGTGGGTCCTGGCTGTGCGATCCCGCATGATATGAGACATCGGGGCAGAGGACAGGGGATGGCCCAGTGTGGCCACTGTGGGCCCCCAGCGCCCCCCTCCCTCGCTGACAGAGGAGCAAGCCCAGGCAGGAGCGGGGGGCGCGGTGGGCGCGGTGGCAGGGCCCCACGGGCTAGCCTGAAGGAGCCTTATTTCAAACCTTATCGTACCAACGTAAGGTCCCCCTTGGTCGTCACCCAGGTTGGCAGTGCGTTCAGCTGAAGGAGGGCTGCAGGGTCCGCTGTCCAGCCGGCCGCGGGAAGGAGGGAAGGAGGCAGGAACCCTGTTGCCAAACCTCACGGTGAGGCTGCTTTCCTGGCCTCCCTGTTTGTCATTGGGAAGGGGCTGTGGCCCTCACCCAGAGTCATTTTTTGGCTTTGGGTGCACGGGAGACCGTGTAATCCCAATTTGGGGTAACTTATTTCACGTGGAACGCGCTGCCCAGCCTGGGTGGTGTCTGCATTCGGTCAGTTATGCTGTGTTATTGGTTCTCGAATGTTTTCCTTGAACTGCGGTGGGGGGGGTGAGAGCCGGCCCTGTCCCCACCCAGGCCAGAGTGCTTTCCCTTTCGTCTGTGCTATGGATTTCAGGTTCCACTGTTTTTTTTTTTTTTTTTTTGAGAAGAATTTCTCCCGCTTTAAGCGCTTTGCGAACCACTGTTGTGCACGGAGGGGGGCTGAGCTGTCTGTCACCGGGGCCCTTAACATGGAGCCAAGGCAGTACCATGGTGAGAGCAGTAGTCATCACATGTCGCCTTCCGGGATAGTAACACTTTTGTTCACTTCCGGGGGATTGAAAAGCTCCTTTGGTAAGGCCCGCCTTACTGCTTTAGGCTTCTTCAGGACATGACCATGCATCACGGTTAGTGGTGTTCCTCCTTGGTACCCAGTCTTTCTTCTTAGCACCTGGAAGACTGTATGGAAAGCTCTGGACCAGTGCCCAAGGCCGTGTCTGCCCCCCCCCCCCAGGCCTCCCAGATGACAGCAGGTCAACCTGGGGAGAGGCCTATCAAGGGTTAAGGTAGGGACTCTGTCTTCCTGGATGTTCTGCCTGGAAGCCGCCCCAGGAGGCGTGAGCCACAGGGGTCCTCGACTGTCTTGGAGCCCCTCCCAGCAGGAAACCTGGCCCCTCCTGCAAACGCTGTGGCCCTTGTGAATCCGGCCTGCTGCCTTAGGTGCCAGACGGCCGTCTGTCTGTCTGTGTTCCCCTGTCCTCCCTCTCCAGCACCACACACACCTCTTGCTTCAGAACTGCTCTTCCTGTCGCCTCCCGTGTCCCAGGGGGCCCCTTGGGAGTTTCCCTGTGTCCAGCCCAGCTGGCTCCTTGCTGTCACATTCTTCATCCCCGCTGTGCACATGCCTCCGGCTTTCTTACCTTTTCCTGAACCCGTGTTGCCCTCCCCTCCCCCGAGTCTGCCTTTTGGGTGCATCCAGGGCTGGCCGGTACCTCCTCGGCGTTTCTTCTGTCTGCGGGGCCACCGGCGCAGCAAGCCCCCTCTCCGCCTGCAGCAAGCTGATTTTTTTGTTAGATAAGAGGAGACCTAACCGGGTAGCCGTACCTGGGCCACAAGCCACGAAAGACAGGTGGACAAAGCACTTGCATAATCCTCGGTGGCTCTCGGCCCCCTGTCGTACATCATTTAAAACAGGAAACTGTCCCTAGTCCTTGCCCTTTCCTGTGGGAATATTATGATTTTTAAAAGAATCCCAGGCGGCCACTTTGGAAGGCAGTGGGACAGTTTTGTTGTTTGTTGTTGTTTTTGTTTTGTTTTGTTTTGTTTACAAAACTGGACACACTCCTACCATACATCCCAGCAGTGTTGCTGCACGGCGTTTATCCAGATGAACTGAGGACACGTCTACACCGACGTCTGCTACGTGGATATTTATAGCAGCTTTATTCGTAATTGCCCAAGCTTGAAAGCACCCAAGATGTCCTTCCGGAGGTGAATGGATAGATAAACGGTGGTCCGTCCAGACCGTGGAAGAGTATTCAGCGGGGCTAAAAAGAAATGCGCGATCAAGCCCTGAAAAGTCATGGAGGAACCTTAAATGCATGTTACCAAGCAAGAGATGCCGATTCCGCTTCCATGACCTTCTGGAAAAGGCCAAACTATGGGGACAGGAAGATTAGCGGTTGCCATGGGTGGGGGAGGGCGGGGTGAACAGGGGGAGCAGAGAGGATTTTTAGGGCAGTGAACCTATTCTGTGTGACACTGTACTGATGGAGACGTGTCATCATACATTTGTCCGGACCCAGTGGATGGCCAACAGCTCATGTAAATTACGGGCTCTGGGTGATGCTGACGTGTCACTGTAGGTGGAGCAGTTGGAACAAATGCAGCCCTCTGGTGGGGGATGCTGCTAGTGGGGGGAGGCAGTGCATGGGGGGGCAGGAATATACGGGAAATCTCTGTACTTTCTGCTCAATTTTAATGCGACCCTAAAACGGTTCTAACAAATAATTTCTGTGAACAAAAGTGCCAGAAAGAAATCAACCAAAATGATAAATGTCATGTTAAAAAAAAAATCTCCACCCGATCTGTTGATTATTAATGATCTTTCAAACACCCAATCCCGGTCCCCGAGCTCCTGCAGGAATCCCAGGAAGCAGAGGCTGTGGGCACAGGCACACTCGCCACCGGGGTCTCTTCACTCCCAGGACCCCAGGCCGCATCTCTGGTCAGGGAGGGGTGGGTTTGGTCTCCACCGTAGAGCTGTAGCCAAGAAAGAAAGGGCTCTGCTCCCCTCAGTGAGCTTTATTTGTGGATTTGCTGGTGCCCCAAAATGTGAAAACATGAAGTTTTTAGCCCTTGGACCTTTTCTTTTCTCTTTACTCTCTTAGTCCCTCTTGTAAATGCAGTGTGTTGGGGGGGGGGCGGCCTGGGTGGCTCAGAGGGTTAAGGGTCTGCCTTTGGCTCAGGTCATGATCCCAGAGTCCTGGGATCGAGCCCCACGTTGGGTTTCCTCCTCAGCAGGGAGTCTGCTTCTCCCTCTCCCACTCCCCCTGCTTGTTCTCTCTCTCCCTCTCGCGCTCTCTCTCTGTCAAATAAATAAATAAAATCTTCAGAAAAATAAATAAATGCAGCATGTAGACTGGAGAGGACCTGGTGTCCCATCAGCCCGACGTTGGGCATTCTGTTTAATCTTTGAACGTCTGTTTCTTTGCCTGTAAAATAATAATAATGATGTTCTTTGGGACTGTTATTAAAGGAAGAAGCACATATAAATTGTGTCCCATATTCTAAAGATAGAGTCACAGGCCTAGATTAACCTCCCTCCTGAGACAACCAGAAAAACCACCAATAAACAAAAACCAGACCAAGTGTCCGAACAAAAGGTTTTCAAGACACTGGACAGCAGGCAACAAAAGATGGTGATTCTTGAGAGACACGAAGCAAATGAGGTGAGCCCTGTGGTTCGCTGCTGCGTGCTGCCTTGAGAGAGCGTCCAGGCTGTGACACAGGGAGGGAGAAGTTGAGGCAGAGCCCGGGGGACTCTGTGTGTTCAGACGCAGCTGACGGTCTGGGAGATGAACGAGCCGGAGTTAATAGGACTAGGAAAATCTTTACAAAGCATGTATCTGATAAAGGACTTGTATCCCTATTAGAAAAGTAATTCTCGGGGCGCCTGGGTGGCGCAGTCGGCTGAGCATTGATTCTTGATTTCAGCTCAGGTCGTGATCTCGGGGTCATGGGATCGAACCCCGCGTCGGGCTTTGCGCTCAGTGTGGGGTCTGCTTGAGATGCTCTCTCTTCCTCTCCCTCTGCCCCTCCCCCCTTTAAAATAAATAATCTTCAAAAAAATAAGAGTAATTCTCATAGCTCAACAAAAAGAAGAAAACGGGCAAAAGATTGGAACAGACCTTTCACTAGAGAAGATACAGACGGTAAATCGACACATGCTTGCTCGGACACAGCATCGTTCGTCACTAGAAAAAAGAAAATGAAAATCACAAGGAGATACCACTGTGGACCCAGTAGCATGGATAATATTAAAAAGACTGGCATTCCAAGTGTTGGCAAGGATGTGGAGACATGAGAGGTCTGAGAAACTGCTGGTGGGCTATACGATGTTAGAAGTGCTCTGGAAAACAGTCTGGCAAATTCTTAAAAAGTTAAACGTCCGCTGGTTTTAAGACCCAGCCATTCAACCCCTAGGCCTTTCCCCGAGAAGAAAGGAAGCACATTTCTGTGCACACACTTGTCCATAAGCAGCAGTATTGTTCATGGCCCCACACTGGAAACATCTCGGACACGCATCCGGCCCCGGATAACCGAGTTGTGATAATACCCCTACGCGGGACGCTACTCGGCCGTGAAAAGGAATGAACGCTTTGTATGTGGAACAACATGGAAGTCCTGAAAATAATTGTGCTGAGACAAAGAAGCAAGACAAAAGAGAGTACGTGTGTATGTGGCCTCCAGAAAATACAGACTCATCTGCGATCCCAGAAAGCAGATCAGTGGTTGCCGGGGGGGATGGGAGGAGGTGGGCGTGCAAAAGGCATGCAGGGGTGGGGGATCTTTGGGGGTGGTGGGTGTGTTCAGTGTCCTGATTGTGGCAATGACTTCACAGGTGCCTACAGCCATTGGAGCTTATCACATCGTACACTTTCAATATGTGACGTGCACGTATGTAGCTTCCAGCTCCTTAAAGCTATTTCTGAGAGATCACCCTGGCTACGGCTTGGAGGTTGGATTCCAGGGTCTGGCTGCAGCGGGAAGAAACGCATAGCCTTCTCTTCTAAACGTGTAATTCCTTCTTTCCCTTACGTTCTTCCTGGTTTACGAGCTCAGATGATTAGGGTGACATGTGATGACGTCTTCTTTTCCCCTGCTGGACATTTCTCTAAAATCCTATAGCTAAGGGGCCACGTGAAACAGAGGGCTCGAGTAGCCTTTTCTCCTTGCCGAGTCCTGCCTTGCGAGGACTCAGGTCCGTCTCTTCTCTGTACTGGCTCCTGCTCACACTCCCAGCGCGCCGACACCCGACGTGGGGGCTTTCCCACACGCACCGCCTCTCTGACCCCAGCGGGCTGTCCCCAGAGCCCATTCAGTTCTGCCAGTCTGCACCTGCAGGTGGCCCAGCCCCCGCAGACCTTGCAAGGGCCCTCCCGTCCGCTGCCATCACGAGTGCAGGTGCTCAGCTGCACTTCTGACCGACCGCCTATAAGTCAGAGTCCCCACGGTGCCCTCCTCGGGCTCGATCATTCGCGAGGACCGCTCACGGAACTCAGGGACGCACGTCTATCAGTTTATTTTATACTAAACCACGTGCTAAAGCTGGATGAAGGGCTGCGTAGGGCGAGGTCCGGGAGGGTCCCGAGTGCAGGAGCTTCTGGCCTTTGGAGTCGCGGGGACGCCACCCTCCCGGCACGTGGGTGCGTGTGCCAGCCCAGGAACTCCCTGAACCCCATGTTGGGGGACTTTTATGGCAGCTTCCTGTAGGCATGATGGATCGTTAACTTCTTTTCCAGCCTTTCTGTCCTCTCTGAAGGATGGGGGTGGGGAGAAAGTTCCAAACTTCGAATCATGGCTTGGTCTTCCTAGTGACCAGCCCCCATCTGGGACGCTCCTGTCACCAGGAAATTCCAAGGGTTTAGGAGCCCTGTGTCAGGAACTGGGGTCAAAGACCAAATATTAGAAGGAACTGGGGACAGAGACCCATGTCTATGTTTCCTACTCTTTCATAAGCCCTGGGCACTCCGTGAGCTCACAGTGCAGGACCGCAGGTGAGATCGGTCAGCTCTCCTCTCGGTGGTGGCAGATTCTGGTTTCCCATGTCCTTGGGTGACCGTTCCCCGAGGGCAGTCGCCTTGCTCACCATCCCACGGCCAGCATCTAGACGGAGCCTGGTTCTGAGTGAGGGACCGAGAAGCGTCTGTAGGGTGGGTGTCCCTCCAGGAGGATAGGGGGGGCTGAGTGAGGGTCTGTGTGGGGGAGGCCCCGCGGTTGGGGTCCCAGGTGGGGATAGGGCAGAATGGGAGGTGGGCCGGGGCGGTCAGTGGGAGCTCTGGGGCAGGGCTGGGCTTGGGTCCGAATCCCCAAGCAGGGGGTGTGTTGAACGTGAGGAAGGCCCCCCTCTGAGTGTGGCAGGAACCGCCACGGCTGCCAACCCAGCAGGGATAACGGGACCTTTGAGTTAGAACCTGGGCTCGAATTCCATCTCTCAGACCTACCAGCCGTGTGCCCTTCGGTGAATTACAGCGCCTTTCTAGAACTTGGGCCTGAGACAGGGGTGGCAGCAGCTCCTTCGCTGGATGGAAACTCCCAGTGCGGGGTCGGGTAGGGACATCATGCCCTAGAATATGAAATGTCCTTTTTCCCCTTTTTTCCTACCAGAGGAAGCCTAGACCTGTTTCCTGCCCGTGAAGTACTTTTCTATCCATGCACCACGAGGCCCAAGGATGAAATACTTTCCCACCTACTTGGCTTCTCACGGGCTCTTCCTCGCTCCGTGACCGACGGCTTAGAGCACAAGCGGCTTCCTTCCTCGCTTTGTGCCTGAGTTGCACGGTCGGAGTGGCGGGAAAGGAGGTCAGCAGCCTGGAGGACGTGGCTGCAGCAGTCAGAGTCAGGGCAGGGGGAGGCAGAAGTCAGTAGGTCAGAGCCCCCAGGTGGAGAGGAAACCAGAGGACAGCATTGCTGTGCCGGCCGCAGGGGGCGAGGAAGGCCTGGCATGCAGCGATAAAGTCGCAGGGAGCCCCAGAGGCCCGTGCACTTGTCCTTGTCCGCTTGGTGACGCTCTTGTCCTGCCATGGGCTCTCCGAGCAGAAGCAGGAGAGGGGTCTGACTTTATTCCCCAGACCCAAACAAGAGGAGTCCATGTCTTCATCATGAGTCGGCAGCATCCCACGGACTCAAGAGATGTATCTTGCCTTTCCTCTTAGGTGCCCCGTCTGGGAGGCTGGCCCTCTTCCCACACCTGCCCTGTGGACAGGTGGAAGGGCTGCCCCCACCGCGGAGTCTCCCGGCTCCTCTGCTCTCTGCCGCTAACATTGCTACTGTAGGTTAAGCCAAGAGGCCACCATGATCAACAGGGAAGTGGTGATGTGGCCTTGGGCGTGGTTCCGCGTTCCCTGCTGGGGACCCGAGTTCACGTCCCATCCAGGCTGGGGATGGTCTCCTTTGTCCTTTAGTTGCTGCCTAAAGAAACCAGCCTTTGTTGCTTGTCGTAGGGATCTAGAGTCGGGTCAATCAGGGGGCTTGGGATGGGTGGTCTGGAAGTGCATCTCAGACTAGTATAATTAATACCTTGCCAGGGCCCGAGAGTTGATGTTTTTGGAGAGAGCATTTTTCTTCATTCTCACAGGTGCTGAAGATGGGAAGGAGGGGCACTGGGGAATTTGCTAAGGTGCTGGAAATACTCTGTATCTTGCTCGGGGTTTGCATGACGTAGGTCATCTGTCAAAACTCATCAGGTGGTGGACTTATCGGTTGTTCATTTCACTGTTTGTGGATTTTATCTTGAAAAAAATAATTGTAGGGAAGCCTGGGTGGCTCAGTCGTTAAGCGTCTGCCTTCAGCTCAGGGCGTGATCCCGGAGTCCTGGGATCGAGCCCCGCATCGGGCTCCTCCGCTGGGAGCCTGCTTCTTCCTCTCCCACTCCCCCTGCTTGTGTTCCCTCTCTCACTGGCTATCTTTCTCTCTGTCAAATAAATAAAATCTTTAAAATATATAAAAAAAAAGCCTGCCTCTGGCTCAGGTCTTGGTCCCAGGGTCCTGGGATGGAGCCGCGTGTGGGGCTCCCTGCTCGGTGGTGGGCGTGCTTCTCCCTCTCCTCCCCACTCATGCTCTCTCTCACTATTTCTGTCTCTCTCAATGAATAAATAAAATCTTTAAAAAATAAAAAAATAATTGTAAGCAAATAATGAACTCTTAATGATTCAGAGGCCGCCGTGCTTAGGGATCGTGCTGCCTGCGCCTTGCTTTAAAAATGCCTCAAAACGAAGATGGGTTGTTGGATTCATTGAAGCAGAAGGTTCACGATTGTACAATGGGGGTGGGGGGCACATGGGCGTTTCTCCTATATGATTCTTTCGACCTCTCTGCGTGTTTGAACACTTCATAACAAAATGCCAAAATAGAAGAACTGCAAATAACTACTACTTGTGTTCTCTAGAACTTCCCATAAACGATTTCCCACGACAGCTAGGTTTCCTGGCTGACACCCTGCTCTTCCTACAGACGGGCTCTCCTGCTTCCCCAGGGAGTGTTGGCGAAGCGAATTGAGGGCCCTTGGTTCAGTGCGCTCTCTGCGAGCCTGGTGCGGTTGGTGTGGGTGCATTTCACGAACCGGGTGTTAGCTTGAACCTCCTTGACGGTGATGCAGTCCGTCATCACCTGGAATCGATAGAACTCTGAAACACAGGGCTTCCGACCCTGCAGGCAGAAGGCTGGGGATTCGCAGCCTGATGCCAGGGAACCCGAGGTAGAAGAGGGTCCCTGAGTGCCTGCGGACCAAGAACCTGGTTACCTGCTGGACACTGGGGGAGCTGTGTGTGTGTGTGTGTGTTCAAAAATCTTAACATTACATATTTAAACATATTCAGACACTTTTTTGACACCAGACTTTTTTCAGCTATAAAGTAACGCCTGGTCTTGGAAGAATTTTTTTTTTAATAGAGAAAATGCAAAGAAGCAACACCAACCATAATTTTATAACCTCAAGAAACCACTCTTTCTATTTTGGTGTATTTACTCCCTGAATTTTTTTTTAATCTCATGCATCATTTATGTAACTGTGATGTTTTTCATTTGAGACTAATGAAGGAGTTCTTTGGAAGGGAGGCCCCAAGGCCTTCTTTCTGTGGGCTGGCCCAGAGCCTGGTTTACTGCCACGGAGATTCTGGGTCGGTCTAGATAGAGGGTCTCCCGGCTTACAGGGTCCGATCCTGGGAGGGCTGGAGCTTCCTAGGGAGCCCGTCCGATGCGGAAGCACCTTCTCGCCCAATGCAGTGGCATCGTTGCATCCGTGTAATGTGTATGTCCGCTCATGGGGATGCTCACCGAGTGAAGGGTGCTGTACTGAGCACTCCAGGCGGGCTCTGTCCCCATAACCCTGCGAGGGGCTGCCATCGTCCCATCTCCCAGATGAAACGCCGGACAGCAGGGAGTTCCGACGATCTGCTCTAGTCACATAGCCAGTAGACCGTGGCGTTCTATTCAAGAGCAAGCCCTCCGATCGGCCGTTTGTAGCGGAGACTAAACTTGGTGGTTTGCAGGGCACGCTTTACAGCCGCTCCTGGGAACACGCAGGGCAGGTGGAACGAACCTCTTTTTCTGAATTGAGAACTGATGCTCAGAGAAGTTACCAGGCTAACTCACGCCATGTGGAAAGTGAGTTGTATGGGCGTCTGTTTCATCATGGTGTCTTCAGAGCTGGAGAGTGGAGCGGGAGGGAGGCCTGGGGACTTGAACGGACAAAGGGTGGGTGTAGGGTGCCCGGCCGGGGAACCTGTGAGCAAAGGCTAAGCACAGGGGTCCCCGGGGGCTTGTTTGGAGGGGAGGGGCAGAGAAGAGCACTGGCTTTGTGGTCTGACAGACCTGGGGCTGGGGGCCTGATA
This sequence comes from Ursus maritimus, assembly GCF_017311325.1. Lineage (NCBI taxonomy): Eukaryota > Metazoa > Chordata > Mammalia > Carnivora > Ursidae > Ursus > Ursus maritimus. The sequence goes on along the minus strand of NW_024423786.1, from coordinate 42,479,762 downwards.
ACTTTTGCAAAAAGCGAGGATAGTCGATCCAATTGGTTCCCGTGGAGAACTGAAGGAAATAATGTTGAAATTGCCCGCCCTGTGGGCTTGGCGTATTAGAATCACGGTGCAGTGTTTCGGACGTCGTCTGATACGCAGTGGGAGCCTTTGAAAGCTTTGGGCTGAGAAGCAGGCTGACAAGGCGGAGATTTTCTGAATATCATGCCAGTGTGAGGGACAGCGGGGCGGGCGGGGGGAGCTGAAGGGCAGCCCGGTGACTGTTTCCTGCGGTTGAGAAGCTGATGGAGAGAGAGAGAGAGAGAGATCTCAAAGGAGTAATCCACGGGATTTGGTGATGGGCTGGTTACGGGGAGGGATAGGCCTCTCACTTCGTTCTTTGGCCTTTTAATGACTCGGTTTACGCCGTCTCCCCCCTGACTCACTGACGTGTTCTTGCCTTTCAGGAGCCTGCGTGAAGTGCAGCAAAGGCGTGTTTGGGGCCGGCCAGGCCTGCCAGGCCATGGGGAACCTCTACCACGACGCTTGCTTCACCTGCGCGGCCTGCAGTAAGTGTGTATGGAGGGTCGCGGGGACTTGGAACGTGGGGACCGAGAAAGGGAGGACGGGGAAGAGCATCCTTCCCGGAGACACGTGACCCAGGCCTTCCACAGTCCCCCAGCAGGGCAGGTCCGTGTCCTTTAGAGCCCCAGTACGGGGCCCTTCAGAGAAAGGGGACGGACCAGAGTCCCAGCGATTGCCTGGGGCCGACCTTGGTGATGAGTTGAGTGGGTTCAAAGCAAGCGGTAATACCATCAGGTTTGTAATGCGTATCAGAGGGCTCAGGAGGGCCTAGGGGGGAAGCGTGGGGATTCACCATCATCGGCCCCGTGGTCAGTTACCTCCCCCACCGCAGGACCAGCCAGCCCCACGTCCATCAGTTACTCCAGTGCGAGGCGGGGCCCTGTGACAACTCTGACCCCACTCTGGTTTGGAAGCCGCGCCGTGCGTATGAAGGCGAGTGTGTGCCTGAATGCCCGTGTGTGCACACCAGGGAGGCGTGAGCACGCACAGCGGCAGGCATCTCTACCCCGTACAGCACAGGGACTAAAGCAGCAAATAAGGAGCCTGCGCTCAGCCCTGCAAACTGCGTGTTGGATTGATGGCCACCACGGTGGAAGATTCGGACACGCAGCAGGATGCGTGCCGAGTGGGACCCAGGCAGGAACGGAGCTTGTCTTACGATCTCCAGCAAAGATTAATGTCGAGGAGCTTTGTTTAGAGGGCGTCCCACCACTGTTCTCCAGTTCTAGATTGAGGCGCGCGGCTCTCAGTTCAAGGGAAACGTTACAGCAGAGCCAGAGTGTCAGGGACAAAGGCGTCTTCTTATCTGGCCCTGTGGTTCTCAGTCCTGGCCGTTCATTGGAATCCCCTTGGAGATTTTAAGAGCCAGCGATGCCCCAAGCAGCAGAATCGGAAGCTCTAGGGGTGGAATTTCTAGAGTGGGCAAGAGTACTGTTCATATCTCCTCAGGGGACTCTGGGATGTGGTCAGGCCTAAGCACCCGGATCAGTGCCAGCTCTTCATTGTAGACGCCTCTGGAGAAAGGAGGGGGAGCGATTTGCTCTCAGCTGTTTTGTGGCACAGCTGGGAGCCTCCCGGTTCCCAGGGTAAAGGTAACGAGGTGGGCACGCAGCTGCCTCCTAGCCTGGGTTCACAACCTCCTCCTTCAGTCCTCACTGCGAGTTCCCATAAACACATGCCTGAGAGTTGACGTTTTGGGCGCATGTTGGCGTTGTCTGGGGATGGGTTTCTCTGGGTCCCTGGCTTCTCCTTGTCTTTGAGCCATGTCGTCCGTGTAGTTCATGGCATCCTGATGACCGTCTACACACACAATGCTTGTCCCTAATAGTGCGGACCCTGCCTGCTGGAGATGCCCCTGACCGTGGCCCTGGGGAGACGGCTTCTGCTTCAGCTAAAAGCAGGTTTATCTCAGCACTTCCGACGGCTGCAGAGCTGTGGTTCTGTGCACTGTCCCAGTCGTAACGTCTTACTGGTTCCCACCTTAGCTTGATGAGTGACGTGAAATCTTCAACCGTCTTGCCTGAGTCTTCACTGTACAAGAGTGGCGATCCTTCCTCTTTCTAGAAAATTATCTTTCCGTTTTGGCTCCTGCAGCTGTTTCTCAATATTTGCTGTTTTCCAGGGAAAAAGAAAATACTAAGGAGAAGCTGGTTTTCATCTCAAGCAATTGCCACTTGAACTAAGAAAGTTTTTCGGGGTGGGGGGGTACTGAGTCCGTCTGTGCATGACTAAACTATCAGTTCCATAATGGGTTGAATTTATCTTCAAATGATGACAAACACAGACACTTAAGGAAAACACAGCTGGTTGGGGATTTTCTTGGTCTAGCTTCTAAGGCCCTTGTGTTCTGGTTTCTGTCGTAAATGCTTCCTGTCATTTGTCACAAACTGAGCTCTCTTTTCTGCTCCTTATCTCCGATTACACTGCCCCCTAGAATCTGCTCTCCCCACTCACTTCATACATTTCAGTTCTGTCCAGCCATTAGGGCCCAGCTCAAAGGCTGCCTCTTCCAGGAAGCCTTCCCTGTTCTCCTAGCAGGAAGAAAGGGCTTTGTCTCGAATTCGGCCTGCCCCCGTGCTGTCACGTAGACCGTTAGCCACACCCCCTGGGACTTCAGTGCCAGCAGGCCAGACCCTAGAACAGAGCTGCTGTAGGAATGGGGACAGAGACTCCGGCTGAAAGTGCGTGCTGCACATTCCTGTTCCCCGAGGGGCCTGCACCACTCCTGTTGTGGGTAAACACACAGCTTCCCCCGCAGTTGTGGGGCGCAGTTGGAGATGCGCCAGGTGTCTGAGCAGCTTCTGCTGGGCACGAGAAGTGATCCGCCTTCGTTCCGTTGACTTCTTCCTCCAGCAGAAGGAGACACCTGGGCCCTCCCCGTCCCAGGCCTGCAGGTCCTCAAGTGTGTCTCCGTGAACACTGGCGCCGTGGAGACGGCACAGCTGGGGCCGGGCCCGTTCCCTCCTTTGTTGGTAGAAGAAAAAACATGGGGGCCCAGAGAGGGAAACAGAATTTCTTAAGATGAAAGACCTAGCAATGGGGCCAGAATCCAGAATCCTGGATCTAATTAGCTTTGCATAGCCCCGTTTTTCTGGTCGGTGAGAGTGTCTGTGAGGGAGCGTATAGGTGTGTGTGTTTTCTGTTTTCCCATTTCGTTATGAAAGTGATCTAGCTTACGCCACTGTAGAAACAGATTTCTGTACCTATGCACCCACTCCCCGGATGTTACTGATGCTTTGCGGAAAGACAACGTTGGGGTCCTGTCAAGGACATGCCGCAGGGGCTCCCAGCTGCCCTGGGTCCTCGTCTTACACACCGAGAGGAGGACACTGAAACAAAAAGGTCCAGAAGGCTGCGGTGGGAGTCATGGGGTGCCAGCGGCTAGTCCGAGGCGCAGTGCTGTGCTGGGGGGAGGCAGAGCCCACTGTCATCCGATGAGAGACTGTCTGGCCTGGGACAGCTCCCAGGGGAGCTGCGGGGGCCAGGGTGGGGGGCGGAGATGCTCTTTGGGCGGCTCCCTGCAGCCACCCACCCCCTGTGTCCTGGGAGGCCTGCGAGGTGTTCCGCTCCTCAGACAAACCCATGCCTCAGTGGACAGTGCCAGGTCCTTAGGGCGCTGCGGAGGGCTCCCCGACACGGCCTTGTGTGTTTCCCTGCTCCCTGACAGGAAGCAACAGGACAGATCACAGAGAGATGCTTAGGGGCAGAGACCTACTATGTGATTTCTTTCTTTTTTTTTTTTTTTAAAGATTTTATTTATTTATGTGACAGAGAGACAGCCAGCAAGAGAGGGAACACAGCAGGGGAGTGGGAGAGGAAGAAGCAGGCTCCCAGCAGAGGAGCCCCATGTGGGACTCGATCTCGGAACGCCGGGATCACGCCCTGAGCCGAAGGCAGACGCTTAACGACTGTGCTACCCAGGCGCCCCCTACTATGTGATTTCTAGCACAGGCGTTTTTACTCCTACGTTCTCCCTTCCAGGTTTTGTCCAAATGTACACACAGTTTTTAGAGCTGGGATCATCGTGTATAAACGATGTTATGTCCTTTCTGATGAAACCTGCCACGAACTCATCCACACCTCTGCAGCCTCCCAGAATCACGGTCTCAGCAGGCACAGAGGGATCGGCTGCCTTGTGCCACGGTTTTGTGGCACATGGCTCACGTGGGGTTTGCCGGTTGTTACACAGAGCCCATCTCCCTGCCCGAACGTCTTTGTGCCTGCGTCCTTTTTCCCTCTGCTGAATTGTCTCCTTGGTGTTCCTCCCAGAAGTGCGCACGTGGGGTGCGGCGGGGGGCGTTCGTGTGGTTAAAGTCCCTCCTTTCTTCACTGCTCCTCCCGCGGCCAATGTGTGTGGTTGCCATGGAGATGTGTGCTGGGGTGGGGGGGGGTCTCCCTTCTCCGCCTGCTGCTCCTGCCCACCCCGAGGGGCAGTGCCCTCAACTGGGGCCCTCAGGAAGCCGTTGGCACCGCGTGGAGCAGAAGGAGGGTCAGTGCAGAGGGCAGGCTCGGCCTTGGCCAGCGGCCACACTCCGTGTCTGACGCCACCGTGTGCCACGTGGCCTTAAGGAGACGCTGGCGCCCACCTGTGGCTGAGAGAGGTGGAAGGAGGAGGAAGAAGAGGTGTGGGTCTGGACATGTGGGTCAAGGGGGGGTTCTTCCTCAGCACCTTCCAGAACAGACCGTGAGGGAGAGGGAAGGCAAGGCCCCATGTCCTTGCTTTCAGTGGTTTGGAGTCCAAAACGTCAGATTTTGTTCATTTTGCAAAGACCCAGCAACTTCCATCCCGGAGTCCAGGTGAAACCTATTTGCCTTGTCCGTGTTCATGGTGGCTGTGATTTTTTTGGTCTGTATGAGCTGGAAATGATGGATCAGATAGGAGAGTCCATGTGCCCTCCTGCCCCGAAGCCCACAGAACACAAGGGCCAGGGCTTGGGTGGGGGACGGGGCACAGGCAGGTCTGGGCCGATGGAAATTGTGCTAATACGGGCCTGAGCTCAGAGAGAGGCCACGGAGGGCCGGAGGGGTCCACTCAGGGGACAGTGCTGGGATGTGCCAGTCATGGCCAGAGCAGGTGACTTTCAGTGTTGTAGCCGGTGCTTTGACTTCCGGGGCGGGGTGGGGGTGGAGGCGGGGGGGGGGTTGCGCTGTGACGTGCCTGTCATGCCTCCGGGAAAACACACCGTAAGATGAGGAATACATGCTGTTGCCCATCCCACCTTCCCAAAACCACACACTGGTGGCGGTGAAAGATCATGAATGGATTTCATAGTGAAATCTCACCCCTTTAGACCCCGGCAGGTGAAAGTCTATCTGAATTACTGAAAAGCCTGCGTCTAGAACTCTGAAAAAGTACCATTTCATTACTTCAGGGAAAGGAAATGACCAGAATTAAGCCTAGCACTGTGGAACAGAAGTGCTTGAATAAGCTGATGGTTGGTGACTGACAGCCCGTCATCCAGTAGGTTCTGAAGTGGGGGGGGGGGGAGTTCTTGTCAGCTATTATTTTTTTTTAAGATTTTATTGATTCATTTGCGAGAGAGTGCGAGAGAGCGCATGAACAGGAGGAAGGGGCAGAGAGAGAGGGAGAAGCAGGCTCCCCACTGAGCAGGGAGCCTGATGTGGGACTCGAACCCAGGACCCCGAGATCATGACCTGAGCTGAAGGCAGATGCTTAACCCACTGAGCCACCCGGGCACCCTGCTATTTTGTTTTTCTTACGAAGTCTAACTACTGCCCCTGAGATCGTGTTTACCTTTTTGTGTTTTTTTGTTTTTTTGACTTTGTATACCACTTTGTCCCCCAACGTTTGAAAATGCTCACAGACTCTGAAATAGCGGTGCTGGCACTGGGGGGGGTCTTCCTTTAACTCACGGCCACCCTACATCCTTACACCAGTCGTCACAGTATTTATGAGTAGTTTGTAGGTGCGCTCCCGAGCTTCCTGTCGGCTGTCCCCCCCACGGGAGCTCGCTAGATCCGGGGACGGTCCATGAGCTCGGCATTATCATCAGCTTCCTTTTGCAGAGGAACAGACAGAGGTCTGGGAGTGTAGTTTGCTCCCGCCCCCGTGTTAGATTATCTGCGCTTGGAGGACACGCGTGCCAAAGCTGGCTCTGCCCCTGGCATCTAGGCCCGGTGCTGTGTGATGGCAAAGGCTGGGTTTTCGGAGACTTTCTGGTCGCGAGTGCAGGAGAGCAGCCGGGGACTGAGAGGAGGGGAGAGAGGACCCCGTCCGTAGCGGGATGCACCCACACCACAGACAGACGGGGATTACAGGCTTCGATGCCTGCATTTCTGAGCCGTTGAGTCATGCCGATGTTGCTTGTCACTTTCAGCAGTTATGGGTAAGCTGAATGAGTCAGCTGGGTCTAAGGAAAAAGCCGGGGATCGAGAATGTGAGAAAGGAAGAGTGGGCACGTCCTAAAGGAAGCCAGTGGGCAAGGAAGAGAACAGGAAGCAACAGAAACAGGCGAGCCAGGGCCAAGGGCCGTGTCGGTCGGGAGAGGGCAGGGGGGTGACCTTGACCTGGCGTGGGGTCAGAGGGTCTCTTGTGTTCGTCGCTAGCAGACCCAGTTCTGCTGGGGGCACCCACACTGGGGCCGGACTGGGTTTCCCAGCTCAGACTCTGTTGGTCCGGTCAGAGGCCGAGACTGTCGGGACCATGGGATGGCATTAGATCCTTCGTGCCTGGGACATTGGCAGGGTCTGGGATATTGGAGCACTGTACGGTCGAGGGCAACTCCAGTGTGGCCTGTACCTGCTTCCCACATCGACAGTTCAGGTGCCCGATAGCGCACACGCATGGTTTGGGGTGGAAATCTGCATTCCTTCAGGAATCCCAGACCCTGGTGTTACCTGGTGATACCCAATGTGTCCCCTGTCCCCCCCACGCTGAGGACGGAGGGCGCTCTGGGATGTAGGGGGCACTGCACTGTAATCAGCATGAAGACACTGTACCACGTGCCCCATCTCCAAGCCGGAATCCCAGGTCTAGGGAGTAACATCTCTTATGAAGGTCTGAACTTCACCCTGGCATCACAGATGCTACTTGGGTCTCTTTGGCTCTCGTGCTAAGAGTATCTCTTCTTTTCTCTCTTAAGTGTTCTGTCTCTCAGATGTTCTCTTCAATCTCTGTCCCCAGCTCTGGCCCTGTGGTAGTGGAATTAGTGTGTCGGCTTGACTGGGCCAGAGGGGCCCCTGCATTGGTCAGACATTGTTCTGATTGTGTCTGTGAGGATGTTTCCGGATGAGAGTAACAATTGGTAGACCGAGTAAAGCAGATTTTTCTCCCTAACGTGGGTGGTCCTTGTCCAATCAGTTGAAGGCCCGAATAGAACAAAAAAGCTGACCCTCCCACCAGTAAGGGACTTTCTCCCTGCATGACTGCCTTGAGCAGGGACATCGATTTTCTCCCCACCTTGGACCGAAACGACACCATCGGCTCTTCCTGGGCCTCCAGCTTGCCTTCTGCCGATCCTGGCACTTGTCAGCTTCCGTAATCACACGAGCTGATTCCTTCTGATAAATCTATTCCCGTCTGCACACACACACAGTCATGCACACACACGTGTGCACTCATGCACACACACACGCGCAACACGCACACATTTTTGCACATGCACGCACACACCCTCCCAGTCTGTTTCTCTGCAGAACCCTGGCTCATACGGGCCCTTTCGTCCTCCTCCTGCACTACTTTTCCTTCCCTCCCTACTTCTCTCTCCCTCGTGTCCCCTCACTGATGATTTCTTTCGCACCCACGGTTTCCTTTTTTTTTCTTTTCTTTTTTTTTTTTTTTTAATGATTTTTTATTATATTATGTTTCGCACCCACGGTTTCCATCATGGAACCCGTGGTGCTTCTATGCCCCTGACACAGGCTGGAACACGAGCCACTGTTTGTGGAGTATTTGCTCCGTCTCCTCGAGGCCTCTCATTTGCCTCCCAACCCACCACACTCATTCATAGAAGAGGAAGTGGAGTTTCAGAGCAGGTGACAGCTGGTGCGTGGGGGCCCGGGGTCCGGGTGGCCCCACTGCGTGTGTTTTTGCCACCACGCTGGTGGTTCTCACCCTTTACCGTCGATCAGTCACAGTTGCGAGGAGCCCCCTGTGACGCACGCAGCCCCCTGGCTGCCCCTGCACGGACCCCGACTCCTGAAATCTGTGGCTCAGAGGCCTGCGTGCACATGCGCAATGAGTGTCCCAGGGGATCTGATGCAGCCCCTGCGGTTTGCCTCCCCGCCGCCCCCCCCCCCGCCTTCCTTGGACCTCCAGCTCCCTGTTTCCTCAACGCCAGGCTTGAAGCGCCCGGTGTGGCAGCCGATGGCCACACGTGGCTGGTGGCTCGCACGCTGCAGGGAAAGCCTCTAGTTCGTACACCAAAGTTCGCTTATTAATAAGAAATGCTCAGTGAAGTTGACTGTCGTCGCACTTTATACGTCACAAAGGCAATAGTCACACTGTAAAAAGAACACATCCGGGAGAAGGAAATTCCCTGTGACCCAATGCCAAAACGAGACCAAGAGGTGTCTCTGTGCCTCTGTCCCTGTCGTTGTGTGCTCACCGGGCTGCCCTGCTCGTTCCCTTCGGAAGCGCATCCTACACCTTCTTCCTCGTGCCTCCACCGTCCTCAAAAGCAGATGCTGCGTGAGATCCTTGGATGACTCCACGTGAGCACAGCCTTCCTGCCAGTTGAGTTGAAAGGGGAAGCGGACCCTGATCGCGTGGGCTCCCAGACTCTGCTCTGAGAAAGCACTGAGGCCGGGCGGCGATCCCGTGGCCGGGTTTTCAAGGACTAGACGCACCTCTGGCCGGGAATCCGGCCAGTCCAGCGCCGGGGCAGAGAGCGCAGGCTTCCCCGTGACCAGGGCTGTGGGGACAGCTGTGCCCGTCCACACCAGCAGCCGCCCCAGCAGTGGCCACTGGGGCTGGGTCCCGGGATGCCCTGTGCTGGGAAGACCCTCTCTGTTCCTTCCGAGGATCACTGCTGACGCCTTCCAACCATCTTGGGTCCTGGTCGCTGTCCTGCCAGCCTCCATCCACACGGCCGGCCTGTGAGCACACCTTTGGGGGGACTGCACCCCGGCTCAGAGGCCTCAGAGGCCGCCTCTTGCTGTAACATCCGGTCCCAGTCCTTCACTTAGCATTGCAAACATTCCTTAAACCAGTTCCAGCTCCTTGCCTGTCTCCTGTCCTGCCGCCGTCTCCTCCACCCGCCATCCCCCAGAGCTCCTTGGCCCTACGGACACCACCTGCCCCTTCCCATGCATGTCCTGCTCATGCTTCACGTCCACCCAGACGAATACCCCACTCTGAGGTGCTGTTCTCCCTCGAGGTCTCTCTGGCGGCTCCTCTGCTCTCTGGTCTCACGTATTCCTTGTTCGCTTACCCATCTTGTGGTGTTTGAAGTTAATGGTTAGATTGAAGCCGGTTGCTGGGGTCTGTGTCTCCCCCTAGAGGGTCAGTTTTGGGAGAACCGGGAGAGTGTTCAACTGATCTTGCCTTACCCTGCCTCCCTTCAAAACTTTGTGGGTAGTGCTGGGAATTTCCCATATGTACTCTTTAGCCATCACTCCCCATTCTGCCCCTCTTCCCCCAGCCCTAAGCAACCACTAATCTACCTTCTACTCCCATAGATTCGCCTATCCTGGGGGTTTCGTAGAAATGGAATCCTATAATATGTGGTCTATTCCAACTGGCTCCTTTCACTTAGCGTAAGGCACTCCAGGTTCATCCATGTTGCAGTGGATGAAAAAAGAACTTCGACCTTTTTTATGGCTGAATAATATTCCATTGTCTGGATATACCACATTTTATCTATCCATCTGTTGGTTGATAGACACTTATTTCTGATTTGGGGCTATTATAAATAATGCTGCTATGAACATTCTTGTACGGTCTATCCCTGAGCAATGCGGGTTTGAACTACAAGGGCTACTTATATGTGGATTTTTTACAGCATGGTGTTGTAAATGTCTTCCTTAGGGTTTTCGTAATACTCTTTCCTGTTGCTTACTTTGTTGTTAGAATACAGTACATAATACATATAACATACAAAATACGTGTTCATCGACTGTTTACGTTATCGGTAAGACTTTCAGAAGGTCAACAGTAGGCTGCCAGTAGTTAAGTTTTGGGGGAGTCAAAAGTTATGTGGATTTCTGACTGCATGGGGAGGTCAGCACCCCTAACCCCCATGTCGTTCAAGGGTCAACTGGATATGTTTTTGTGCGGACCCATGTTTTCATCTCTTTGTGTGTATATCTAAGGGTAGAATTGCTGGGTTACATGGTAGCTCTATGTTTAACTTTTTGAGAAACTGTTTTGCAAAGTGGCTGCAGCGTTTTACATTCCTACCAGCAGTGTGTGAGGCTGTCAGGATCCCACATCCTTGCCAACACTCGTGATTATCTGACCTTTTGATTCTGACCATCCTAATGGGTGTGAAGTTGAATCTCAATGTGGTTTTGGTTTGAGTTTCCCTGATGACTAATGATGTTGAACGACTTTTCATGGGCTTATTTGCACGTCTTAGTTGGAGAAATGTGTATTCAGATCCTTTACCCATTTTTTATTGGGTTTTTAAAATCTTTTTGTTATTGAGTTTTAATAGATTTTTTTATATGTTTTACGTATGAGTCTCTGATATATGATTTGCAAAAATTTTTTCTCTGATGGACGGTCATTTAACTTTCCTGATGTTGCTATTATTAAATTTTGATGCGGTCTAATTTATCTATTTTTTCTTTTATTTCTTGTGGTTTTGGTGCTTTGTTAAGAAAACATTGGCAACCCAAGGTCACAAAGACTCATGCCCATACTTTTTTCTGAATGTTATAGTCTTAGCTCTTTTTTTTTTTAATTTTATTTATTTATTTGACAGAGAGAGAGAGGAGAGAGAGAGAGCACAAGCAGGGGGAGCAGCAGGCAGAGGGAGAAGCAGGTTCCCCACTGAGCAAGGAACCTGATGCGGGACTCGATCCCAGGACCCTAGGATCATGACCTGAGCTGAAGTGAGATACCTAACGACTGAGCCACCCAGGCATCCCTGTAGTCTTAGCTCTTCAGTTGAGGTCTTTGATCCATTTTGAGTGGGTTTTTATATAGTTTGAGATAGGGGTCCAACTTCTTTCTTTTGCACACGGATATGAAGTTTTCCCAGCACCATTTGTGGGAAAGACTGTTCTTTCTCCATTGGATTGTCTCGGCAAATGTGTTGAAAATTAATGGACCCTAAACGTTAGGATTTGTTTCTGGTCTCTCAATTTTTCTCCACTGCTCTAGTCAATTATCTTTTGAAGAGATTTAACTAATAAGAAAAAAATCTCATTTATCCATGCAGTTGCTATTTTTGGTCCTCTTCATTTCTTTGTTTAGATCCAGATTTTCATCTGGTACCATTTTCCTTCTGCTTAAAGGCCTTCCTCAACTTTTTTTTTATAGTGCAGATCTGCTGGTGATGAATCCTTTCAGCTTTTGTGTGTCTGAATTCATCTTTATTTCACTCTTGGGTTTAAAGGATATTTTTGTGGGGGCGCCTGGGTGGCGCGATCGATTAAGCTCCCGACCCTCGGTTTTGGCTCAGGTCATGATCTCACGGGTCCTGGGACTGAGCCCCACATCGGGCTCCGTGCTCAGTGCAGAGTCTGTTTGAGATTCTCCCTTCTTCTCCCTCTGCCCCTCCCCACCTCACCCCACCCCGCATGCTCGCTCGCTCTCTCTCGCAAATAAATAAATAAATCTTAAAAAAAAAAAAAGATATTTTTGTGGAGCTAGAGAATTCTAGATGGATAGTTTTTTCTTTCACTTCTTTAAAGACATAGTTCCATTGTTTTCCATCAGAAATCTAACGCCCTCTTTATCTCTGTTTCTCTGTAGGTATGTGTTCCTTTTTCTTGGATTGCTTTTAAGTTTTCTCTCATTGATTTTGAGAAATTTGATTATGATATCCTTGAAGTCCTTCTTATGTTTCCTGTGCTTAGGGTTTGTTCAGATTTTTGGATGTGTGGGTTCATAGTCTTTGTCACATTCAGAACATTTCTGGCCACTATTTCTTCACATTTTTTTTGCTGCATCCTCCCCCCCCTTCCTCAGGGGCTTTGTTACTAACCCCCATTCTTGCCTCTTTGTTCCATTTAACAAATTACCCCTTAAATCCTTTTTTAAAAAAAGATTTTATGTATTTATTTGAGAGAGAGCACGAGTGGGGGCGAGGGTCAAAGGGAGAGGGAGAAGCAGGCTCTCTGCTGAGCAGGGAGCCTGATGTGGGGCTCGATCCCAGGATCCTGAGATCATGACCTGAGCCAAAGGCAGACACTTCACCAACTGAGCCACCCAGGCACCCCTTAAATTAAATCTTAACTAACTGAAGTTATCTCACAACTCCCTTATGTTCTTCTTATGCTTCAAATTCTTTTCCTCTCTGTTTCATTTTGGCTTTTGAGTGACCAATTTTTATTATTATGCCTTTAAATCCACTAATCTTTCCTCTGCAATGTACAGTCTCTTAATCCCATCCAGTGTATTTTTCATCTCTGATACTCTAGTTTTGGTCTCTAGCCATCTAATCTCGGCATTTTTAAAGATCTTCCTTTCACTTTTTGGGACATATGGACTACAGTATCAGTAACTTGTATCTCTTTTTCCACTGATGCTAAGATTTATGTCACATCTGGCTTGATTTCCATGGATTGACTATTTTCATCATTATGGGTCCCCTTTTGCCCCCTTTTTGCAAGCCTGGTAATCTTTTTTTTTTTTATAAGGATTTTATTTATTTATTTGACACAGAGAGAGAGACAGCCAGCGAGAGAGGGAACACAAGCAGGGGGAGTGGGAGAGGAAGAAGCAGGCTCATAGCAGAAGAGCCTAATGTGGGGCTCGATCCCATAACGCTGGGATCACGCCCTGAGCCCAAGGCAGACACTTAACCGCTGTGCCACCCAGGCGCCCCCAAGCCTGGTAATCTTTGATTAGATGCCAGACATTGTGATTTCACCTCGTTGAGTCATGGATATTTTTGTATTCCTTTAAACCTTCTGGAGCTTTGTCCCACGTTGTAGGTAGGTTACTTGGAGACAATGGTCTTTTCAGAGCAGCACTCAGTCTAGGGTCGATTATTCTTCACTCCAGGGTAAAATCTTTATGAGCATTTTATTCAGTACCCCACAGACTATGAGTTTTCCCACTCTGGCTGCTGGAGATAGGCGCTCTTTTCAGCCCTCGTGGATGCCTTTTTCTCCTGGGCTTCATGAGTCTCTTCTTGGGCACGTGCTGATCCGAGCCCTGCTGAATGCTCAGACGAGACCCTCCGCGGGTCTCCAGGATCTTTTCTCTGTGCAGCGTTCTCTTCTCTGTCCAGGTGATAATGATCTGGAGTAGTAGGAATGGAAAACAAAAAGAGAATGTTTTTGTAAAACTGTAAGTAAATAAAAAGACTTGGGGCGGCACCTGGGTGGCTCAGTCGTTAAGCGTCTGCCTTCGGCTCAGGTCATGATCCCAGGGTCCTGGGATCGAGTCCCACATCGGGCTCCCTGCTCCACACTGGGAGCCTGCTTCTTCCTCTCCCACTCCCCCTGCTTGTGTCCCCTCTCTTGCTGGCTGTCTCTCTCTCTGTCAAATAAATAAATAAAATCTTAAAAAAAAAAAAAAAAAAGACTTAGGAGCGGCCAGTGAGAAGAGACCTGGAGTGTGGAGTGGGGCTACTGGCGGTGTGGTCCCCGACGGGGCTGGTCAGTCAGGAGAAAGGAAATTGAGACCGTTGAGGAACGTTCCCAACAATTTGACAGAGTAGATCGCAGCTTGGATTTTATGTTTCATTTTTCCACATTATTGTATTTTCCAAGAAAATAATTCTGAACGATGGAAATGAAAAACAAAAACAAAAACCCAGCCCCTTACCGCCAGTAAACTGAGAAGGAAGGAGTGACCTGGAGGGTTTGGGCAGAGGGAGGTGGGGGCGGAAGAGATTTTTAGCTCACGCAGGTTAACGCTGCGGAAACTAAAGGTCATTGACAGGATCCTGGCAACAGTGACTTACGCTAACACTTTCTATGAGACAGCACCACAGTGGGCTCCCCGCTGGGACCCCCAGTTTTGGCCTCTCCACAACACCCTCTACCAAGGAACCCACAGGGTCAGGTGACCGGCCAACCTCTCCTTTCTGGGAAGCGGCAAAGCCCAGGACCTGACTGTTGCTTTTCTACTTTCACCTTCTGCCTCGTTCCTCCGCCCACTGAGGCTACACCAGCCTAGGAAATCCAGGTTGATGGTTTCATTTGCACCGAACCAATTTGGTTGGTGTTTCTGTTGATTTGTATTAGTTTCACTTTAAGAGTTCGCCTCTTCTGCAAGAAGCTGTTTGAAGAAGGGGATCAGGTAGAATTCTGGGCGATAAAGCAAACGGTGCCTAGCTGCCTTGGTCCCAAGTGGCCACGGGATACTTGAAATGTTCTTTTCAAGTACTTGAACTGAATTGTAACCGTGTTTTAAATTTTTTTAAGATTTTATTTATTTATTTGACAGAGTGAGAACGAGCCCAACCAGGGGGAGTGGGAGGGGGAGAAGCAGGCTCCCTGCTGACTACGGAGCCCAATGCGAGGGCTCAGTCCCAGGACCCTGGGATCATGACCTGAGCCAAAGGCAGTTGCTTAACCCACGGAGCCACCCAGGTGCCCCAGGTTTTTAAAAATTTTTATTAACTTAGATTTACATACGACTTGTCACAAATGGCTGGTAACCTGTGGACCAAAATCTATAAACAGTTGCTCATTTTTACTTCCTTTTTCAGGAACTCTTCTTGTGGCCAGGAAAACCTTCCCTCTTTACTTTTCAGGGAGGTCTTTTGGACACTGAAATTTGTGATGAAGTCTTACAGCTCGGGCCAATTACTTTTCCAGAATAGACAAGTCGTTCCTATTTCTGGAGGGAAGGGAGAATGGCGAGCATGGCATACTTAGTTTCATTTGTCAGGGTACGCGGCTGACCTCTCTTGGTGACATCTGTGACTGTGGCCACACTTTTCCTTCATCGAGCTACACTGGCTTCATCCAGAATTTTCTTTTCAACTTGAAAGGGCCCCCAAAGGCAAATATAAAATATCCGTTCACTATCACTGGGAAGTGGCCTTTTGATGAGTCTGTGCATTTATTAGTCAATATTTTGTAAGCTGTTGCTGCAATTGGAAAATAAGAAGCACCTTTGACTACCCTCAAGCTCGGGGAAAACTGTGTCTTTGACATACTTTCGGTGTGCACATCGCTGGGTGTTTCCTGGTGTGAGGAATTCCTCTGCCGGAAGCAGGAGGATCCTGAGACTGAATTATAAGGATCGGGCACTGCCCTCTCTTCCCCCTCACCCTTCTTTTGGTTGCTCATTGCTCAGGGATGGTCTGGATCTTTGCACTGTTGTTTGACCAAGACCAGTCTGGGCAAGTGGAAATGCTGGTTCAGAGACTGGCCTGACGCATCGCCTATCTTAGCGTGGTCCCTGGACCAGCCCCTTGAGCATTGCCTGGAAAGGGCAGGGTCTCAGGCCCCCCCCAGACCTACTAGTGATCAGAGTCTCGGGGATGGGGCCCAGCAGCCTGGACTTTAACAAACCCACCAGGTGGTTCTGCAGAGTGGGGAGGAGGTTTGATGGGGAGGGCCAGGAAATCCATCCCCCCACCCCTAGTCTGAAAGCTACTCCTTGGGGGGGACAAAGAGGGTATAGCGTGGGGGGAAGAGTGCTGACTTCGTGCCAGAGAGCTGGGTTCAAATCCCAACTCTTCTAGCCACCATGGGCAGTTGGGCCGGACGGATTTAGGTTTTGCATAACGCGGTAGGTGGGCATTAAAGTGCCTTAGGTGCGAGGTCACCTTGTTGCAGGGTTAGCGAGTGATATGACCCGAGCCAGCCGCCTCCATCAGCCAGCCTGACCTGCTCAGTGGCTTGTGTGGCTCCAACCTGTCCTGGTCTGGGCTATGGTTTGGTGCCACCTAGTGGTGGTTGGCTGCTCTAGCGTATGTGTCCGTGAGGACTGTTCCGGTTTCTGGATCCTGCACCTGCATGGACGGTGGCCGGGATTCTAGGAATTTCTGGGTTAGTTGGGGTCTGTGTCATTGGCCAGAACTGGAGTGATTCCATCTCAAGAATACTTGCCCTCTGCCTTCCTGCTTTCGAAGACGAGAAGCCTCAGGGTCCCTGGCTGGTTCAGTCTGTAGAGTGTGCAGCTCTTGATCTCAGGGTTGTGAGTTCGAGTCCCACATTGGGTGTCGAGATTGCTTGAATAAATAAACGTTAAAAAAATGAAAACTCCTTTCTCCGTTCCCTGGGAGGAAGAGAGTAAGTGGATTCCACGTGTAGGCGTGCACTCCCAGGCATTTAATCGTGTGGGCGGTCTCGTGGCGCAGTGGGACAGGCATGTGCTTCAGGGTCACACAAACCCGGGTTCCCGCCCTGCCCACTTACTACTCCGAGCCTCTGAATGTGCGAAATGGAGGTGACATTCATCCCATCGGTGTCATGGTTTTATGAAGAGAAAAGGAAACCCAGAAAGTGGGAGCAATCCTGGGGTGTCCTTTCCAGCAATTCCCAAGGATCGTTAATTCCCACGTCCGTGCACTGCTCCGTGATATTTGTCATGTGATGTGGTTTAGTTCTGCCTCATTCTTGGGTGAACCGTTTCCACAACTGCTGAAACCAAAAACCTCCAGTGAGTGACAGGGAGTGATCCGTGGACTTGCCTGTAAAAGGCGTGGGGTGGGACAAAGCCAGAAAGGAGGCCTGATGGTGCCGTAACGTGTGACAACACTAAGCATTTTTAGGCTTGTTAATATAGGAAAGTCGTAAGCACAGTACCGAGATCTGGAAGGCAATCAACTGATGTTAGGGTTTAGTTTTTTTCTCCTACTGATAAAATACAAACTAATTTGGTGTGGCATCTAGTTTCTCAACTTAGATGGTCTTTTAAAACTGAGGTAAAAAAGTGGAGTTTAGTCCTTCAGAGCACACTTACGGCCCCACCCTTTCCCTATGGGGGAGTCCTTAATAATAATAATAATAATAATATAATATCATATCATAATATTATTATATATAATATATACAATATATAATTTACATCATATAATATATGATATATCATATATATAATGATATATATCATATATTATATATGATATAAGTTATAATATGATATTATATATCATATATTATTATTTATTATTATTATTATTATTATTATTATTATTTTGGAATAAAGGAAAAGCAGATGCAGCCTTTAAGCCCTTCCTTTGGCCTCTGGGGTCTGGACATGGGATGTCTCAGCTCTGGGGACTAACAGGATTTGTCTAGCCAGCTGGGCAGTTTTTTAGGGGACGATTAACGTCCTACCTGCTCATTAGTAAAAGTTTGGGGAAGTGTAGGAAAGAATCAAGGAGCACACGATTAGCCGACAAGGTCCCCCTCTCCACAATCATGCAGATACCAGATATGTCCACCAGGGGCACTGTCACTCTTGGGCAGATTTCTTTTTCCCAGTCATTTTGTTTCCTTTGAATTTCTTCTTTACATAGTTGAAATACAGAGTTTTTAGATCTTGCTTTATTATTTTCATATTATTACATAAGGGTTTTCTTTTAAAATTTAAAGTATTGGTGGCTCTTGGCTGGCTCAGTGGGTAGAGCATGCAACTCTTAATCTCAGGGTCGGGAGTTCAAGCCCCATGTTGGGCGTGGAGCCTATTTAAAAAAAGAACAAACGAGGGGCACCTGAATGGCTCAGTCGGTTGAGCCTCTGACTCTTGGTTTCCATTCAGATCTTGGTCTCCAGGGTCGTGGACTCGAGCCCCAGGTAGAGCCCTGCATGCAGCTCCAGGCTCAGTGCGGAGTCTTCTTGAGATTCTTTCCCTTTCTCCCTCTCGCTCCTGCTCGGCCCCTCCCCGCCCTCAGGCGCACCCTCTCTCTCAGAATAAGTAAATGACTAAAAATCTTTCAAAGAACAAAAGCATTGTTTTTCAAATGATTAAATCTATAATTCTAGAAAAATTTAATATAAGTGTATGAAAGCAGAGAGTGAAATTCTAATACCGTCTACAAGTGTCCCTAATGGTAGGAAAAAAATGTTACATATCGAAATGCATCACGTAGTAAGAGGCATTCCCTTTAATACAACCTACCAGGGCTACACAGTACTAGATACGGTGAAATAGCCCTGTTGGCAATGCAGTGTCCCAGTAATACCATCTACCAGTGCCAAGCACTGTCAGGTTCGGCATGCAGCATTCCAGGGTTTTCTCTCCTTTGTGTATCAGTGTGTGTGTGTGTGTGTGTGTGTGTGTGTGTGTGTGTAAGTTACTGAGATGGAATTGCACAGTTGTCCAGCTCGCATTTTTCATTTGCTAATGTATTTTGAGTCACCGTCTATAGTATAAGCATTCGCCAGTCTCACTAAGACACTTATTTGAATGGTCCTTTAAACAGCCACATAATATTTGGTTCTTTAGATGTACTCTGTTTTCCGTGATCATTTCTCCTGAGGCTTCCAATGTGGACCTATATGTATTCACATTTCCGATTCTTTCCTTAAGCTAAGTCCCAGAGAGCTGCACCCAGTCAGAGATAAACATTTTTTTTTATTTTTTAAAGATTTTATTTATTTATTTGACAGAGAGAGAGACAGCCAGTGAGAGAGGGAACACAAGCAGGGGGAGTGGGAGAGGAAGAAGCAGGCTTCCCAGCAGAGGAGCCTGATGTGGGGCTCGATCCCAGGACCCCGGGATCACGCCCTAAGCCGAAGGCAGGCGCTTAACGACTGCACCACCCAGGCGCCCCCAGAGATAAACATTTTTAAAGTTTCCTCTCCAGGGAGAGTTTCTCATTTTACACTCTCATCAGTAGCTTACAGAAATATGCCAGGATGGCAGTCATAAATGACTGTGATCCTTTAAAAAAATCTTCGTTGATGTTATAAGTGAAAAAGCTCTTGTTTGATTTGTGTTCTTTAGAACACTAGAGCGCTCGGCGCTCCGGCATGTTTAATAATCGCCCTCTATGATTTCTGGAACAGAGGTAATATGCCCTCTATTAAAACAAAGTTAATTCCCAGCTTAGATTCCTTGGAACTTCCCGGACCCCATTCCTGGAACCAGAGCTCGATGTTCTCTGCATTGGAACAGAAACCTCATCTCTGTCTAGGAAGTCCTGTGCTGTTTCCAGATGGCCCCCTCGCTCTCGCCAGTGGCCACTGCGGGACCTGCAGCCTCGCCTCCTTTCCTCCCGGAACGCAGCAAAACAAGCCAGCCCCACTCCCAGGCTGGGCTTAGGTTTTCCTTGCGGTCAGACAGTGTGGGCGTCGTTTTCCTTCGTGGTGGGCTATTTGTGTCCTTCCTGTCGCCTTGGCTGCCCGGGGAGGGCCTGGAGACTCTCACCCAGGTGCCTGATGGGGACAAAAAGTGGAGAGAGGATACTGTAGTTAGTTCTCATTTTCCTTTGTAAAACTTTGAGTCTCTGGAATATTTTTGTAGAGGGGCAAGTTCCAAGTAAGTGAAATAATTATAAATGAACTTCCATGGCTGTAAAGGGGGGTTCTGTTAGTGAACCCTGAAATCATTTAGTTATAAGCACTCTTTCTTGTTACCCTAGTTTTGCAGAATCAGGACATGCTTTCGAGGGTTCTAGAACCTTCCAGAAGTGAGTGTAACTAACTTTGAGGGAAGGACAGGAGAGAAGAGCTACAGACCTGCATTGTAGACTTCTAGCATATGCCCCATGGCTCTTTCCACACTCCCTCACCCTAGTCTAATTTGTTTCAGGCTATGAAAATAATATATACTCATTGCAGGAAAAAAACTGAAAATCACCCATTTTCTATACTCAGAGATAATGACTATTAACATTTGGTGTACATCTGGTGTGTATGAACATACACGTAATTTTGTGGTCATATAGGTGTGTGAGCATGTGTTTCCATGTCTGTACACACACACAGACATGCTTTTATACCACCTTTTAAGGTATTTTAAATATCTCTCCGTGTTGTCAAGTCTGTTGTTGAAGATAATCTTTTGTTATGGCTGCATAATAGTGTAAGTGTTTTATATATATATATGTACATATATAGCTATATAATGCTATTTAACAGGAATTAGATATTTGCTTAATGCTCATTTTTAAAGCTATTTTATTTTTTCATCTTCTAAATGTTTTTTGAAGATTTTATTTAGAAGGAAAGTGTGCACGCACAAGCAGAGGGAGGGGCAGAGAGAGAGGGAGACAGAGAACCTCAACCAGACTCCCCGGTGAATGTGGAGCCCGACGCAGGGCTAAATCTCATGACCCTGAGATCATGACCTGGGCCGAATTCAAGAGTCTGACACTTAACCAACTGAGCCACCCAGGCTCCCCTAAGCTGTTTTAAATAATGTTGAGATGAAGAGCCTTGAAACAGTCCAACTCTGATTATTTCCTTAGAATAAATTCCTGCAGTAGAATTTCTGAGTCAAAATAATCTGAACTTTCTAAATCCCATTGATATTTGATGCCAAATTTTCTCTTATAAGCTTGTTCCAACTTCTGCTATCCCTCACAGAGTGAAGAGCGTTTTCAGTGTCATTACCAACGCTCAGTGGTATTTTTAACCTCTGCCAGTCTGACAGAGCAGAGTATGTTATTGTAATTTGCAATTTTTTTTAATCATGAGAGAAGTTGAATTTTTTCTTTTATATTTGTTGCTCATTCATACTTATTCATTTTTTCCCCATTCTTTGCCTTTTTTTTTTTTAAGATTTTATTTATTTATTTGAAAGAGACGGTGAGCACGAGGGGCGGGGGGGACAAAAGGAGAGGGACAAGCAGACTACCCATACTATGGATATGACATGGAGCTCGATGCGGGGCTCAATCCCAGGACCTGAGCTGGAGGCACCCCGCTTTGCCTATTTTTCTAAATGGACTGTTAATTGAGCTATTTGCATATTATGGTAGGTTAAGTTTTTTTTTGTCCTCAAGTGCAGATGTTTTCTCTGGTTTGTCATTTGCCTTTGGTTTATAGTATCTCACCTAAAGAAGGGGTGTCTCTGTGTGTGTGTGTGTGTGTGTGTGTGTGTGTGTTTATGTATAGT
This sequence comes from Ursus maritimus, assembly GCF_017311325.1. Taxonomy (NCBI): domain Eukaryota; kingdom Metazoa; phylum Chordata; class Mammalia; order Carnivora; family Ursidae; genus Ursus; species Ursus maritimus. Next base: position 42,458,599 of record NW_024423786.1, on the reverse strand, counting down.
TTCAAACTACAGCAAAGTACAGTAGGAAATAACTTTTGTTTACCTACCACCCAGAATGCATGGACATTTTTGTCTGTTGTCCTTTTAGCTTGTTTCTGATAAAAGAAGTAGAGTATTACAGATAAATTGGAATCGTCCTGGTTCCCCTTCCCAGGACAGCTGCTGTCATGAATTGAGCGTATGGATCCTTCCCGTCCCAGTTTTTCTTCTGTTATCACATATGCTACTATCGTAAACAACATACAGTACTAGTTTGTGTGTGCATATGTGTTTGTTCATGCTTTAACGTATATAGATACTATCATGTGACATAGAGATCATTGCGTAATTTTCCTTGTTTGCACAGCAGTGTGTTCGGTTCAGTTCATGATGATATATACGAATCTAGTTCGTGCATTTTGACTGCTGTGTAGTATTGCATCCATTGACTAGGACCGCAAATTCTTCCTCAGTGTATTTATCCATTTTTCTACAATGGTGAGCGTTGAAGAGGCAGCTGGGTATCTAGGTTTTCTTTGCGGTGCCGCAGTGAACAGCTTACGTGCTTCTCCTTCTGCACATTGGAAGATCTTTTGAAAGGGCATCCCTAGGAGTATGTGGTTCAGCTCTCTGGGCTCTTGCCAGATTCTTCCCAGGGTGCTCATGCCCATCGACACTCCCACCAGCAGCAGGAGAGGCTTCCTCTTGTCCCACATCTTCACCAAGACACAGTACTTTCAGGCTTAGTGATTTTAGCCCACCCGGGAATGAGATAGCACCTCCTTGTGGTTTTAATTTGCGCATCCTGATTGCTGGTAGGATTGAACATCTTTTAAAATGGTTACTGCCTAGAGTTTAACAGATTTCCTCTTTTTGCATTTTCGCTTCTTATCCTTTGCTCGCTTTTGCCATTGCGTTATCTTTGTCGGATGGGTGGTTGGTGTTCTTTATGTTTTAGATACTCGTGCCTCGTTATACATATTGTAGCCAGTTTCTGATCTCTGGCCTGCCTTTCCTTTTATTTCTTCAACTCAGCACTTACTGCCTTCAGTTAGACCACTGACAAGCCCTCCTCCTATGAGGCCGAGCTGAAGTTAGGTTAAATCCTCAAGGAGTGAAGCATGTATTCAGAGTATTAAAAAGTTCTGTAGGAACCGATCAGAGGGTTGGGGAGACAGGAAGACAGCAGTGGGTCTCACAGCAACAAGCAGGACACCAAGAAGGGTCTGGGCTAGCCAGGAGAAGGGCAGGGCCTTTCTGGGGAGGGGGGTACAGAGGCAGGACCGCGAATGGTCAGCCCCAGAGCCTTCGTCTTTCCATGCTTCTGCCTCTTCTTTCTCCTTGTTCTCTCCACACGGCCTCCAGTCCTCCGGCCCCTGACCCCCTCCTTCTGCCTCCCTTCTCAGAGCAGTTTGGCTTTTCAACAGATTTGTCTTTTTTTTTTTTAAAAAAAGATTTTATTTATTTATTTGACAGAGAGAGAGACAGCCAGCGAGAGAGGGAACACAAGCAGGGGGAGTGGGAGAGGAAGAAGCAGGCTCATAGCAGAGGAGCCTGATGTGGGGCTCGATCCCATAACGCCGGGATCACGCCCTGAGCCGAAGGCAGACGCTTAACCGCTGTGCCACCCAGGCGCCCCTCAACAGATTTGTCTTTTGAACTTTGTTGTTTTATGTTGAACAGAAGTTTGGATTTTTGATGTCCTATTCATCAGCCTTTCCTTTATAAGGTGTGCCTTTTATATCTCACCTAGAAATCCTTTGCCACGTCCAAGTCAAAGACAGGTGCTCGAAATGTCTTACGATAACTTTTGTTTTTCACACTGAGGTCTTTCATCCATCTGGAAGCTTCTTGCTTTTGTAGTTAAACTCCTTTCCTTTTTTTGTGGCTTTTCCTCCGCATCAATGCTTTCCAGGCCCTCTCTAAGCTCCAATAGGTCTATGTCACCTGGCTTTTTTTCTCTGTCGACTTGTGCTCTTTGCTTGCTCTGGGGGGGTCCCGGGCGAGGGTACTTGGTGTTTATCAGGGGGGTTTCTCTGTCTCGAGCACCGTTAGTGTTTGTGACATTGGTGAATGTGGTTTCATGTTGTGGACCCCGGCTCCAAGGGGCACGATTCCACTAGAGTTCAGAATTCATTCTGTTTTGGAAACTCCCGTGGTCTGTTGCATATGTGTTGTGCCTGGTGCTGGAAGTGTTCTCTGATCTGGGAACGCTGTGGAATCATGAACCCAGGGTCTCCCACAGAGATACTCCTGCTTAACCTTGAACATGCGACCCTCTATATTTTTTCATAAGGGATCAAGGGCATTGACAAAGTATGCTATTCTTGTCAGTGTCCTAGCTTTATGGAAACGAAAGTTACACCTACGAGCTGGGGTGCTTTGAATTTTTCCTACCCTTCTGCACCCCGTTTAGATCAGGAGAAAACAAGAAAAATCATTATCCGCCCAACAGTGTGTAGTTTCTGCAGTGGAGATGAAAAGAGACACGAAAATAAGGAAAATAAAGTTGACCAATTTATAGGACTTTCCTGATAGGCTGTCACCCGTGTCCCCTGGAGAACACGTGTGAGGTAACATCCCAAACACCTGTGGGAAACCGCTTCACAACAGAATGTTGTGCCCCCACTGAGGGTGCCTCTGCCGTCCCCTCCCCAGACGTCTCGCTGGCTTCTCCCTCAGCGGAGAGGAAGTGGGAGAAGGGGGCGTAGGATGATTCCCAAGGCAGCGCTGCTGTCCCCGGCCACACAGCAGCCGCCAGGGGCCCGGCCTTCCGGCCTCCACCTGTCCATCACCAGGGGCCACCAGCAGCTTTCTTTTTTATTTTTTTATTAAGATTTTATTTATTTATTCGACAGAGAGAGAGACAGCCAGTGAGAGAGGGAACACAAGCAGGGGGAGTGGGAGAGGAAGAAGCAGGCTCCCAGCGGAGGAGCCTGATGTGGGGCTCGATCCCAGAACACAGGGATCACGCCCTGAGCCGAAGGCAGACGCTTAACCGCTGTGCCACCCAGGCGCCCCCACCAGCAGCTTTCTGACGTCACACGCCTGTTCCTGACCGTTGGCATTTTTTCCATGTTTGTTCCTGTTTAAACACACTTTGCCTTTCTTTCCTCCTTTTTCACTGCATACATCATCTTTTCACCCTGCCTTTGTGTTTTTTCCTTAGGCCGGAAGCTGAGAGGAAAAGCCTTTTATTTTGTCAACGGCAAAGTGTTTTGCGAGGAAGACTTCTTGGTGAGTTTGTGACCCAAACCTCCCCGGCCCGCAGTCCTGACCAGAGTCAGGGGTCCTGCGGGGAGACCCGGGCCAGGCAGAAGAGTGGGGTTTCTCTCCGTGATCCCCAGTGCCGGCGGGGAGCTGAGTGCGGCCGGAGAAGGGGGTCCTGGCTTTCCTTCTGTAGAGACACCGGGTGGCCCTTGTTCCCAAAGCAAATGACAAACCGCAGAGCTTTGTGCTTGGAAGGGACTCGAGGGCCACTTGGCCTGTCCTCTTGTGTTCTGCTGCATTCTGCCTACCCCACCCCTCTCTTAAACCTCTGGACTGGGGTTCCGGCCTTCGTTCCTTCGAATCCTGGCTGCTCTCTGCGGGCATCCAGCCTCCGTCATGCCTCCAAAGTCCATCCGCATGCCAGTGACTCCCAGACTGAGCTCTCAGGCCAGCTGCTGACATCTCACTGGCCGTTGGACGGTGCCCCGGGCTGTTCTCCAGTCCTTCATAGTCCGCTTGTCTGAAGCAGAAGCCTCATGTTGCCTTGGGTCCTGGGTTCACCCTCGACCCCTCCGCTTCCTCCCCACTTCTCCCAGAACGTGGCTAAGCATTGATCCTTGCGCCACCATGGCCTCCCCGGGCCTGCTTAGCTCTCCGTGGCAGCGTAGCTCAGCCACACTCCCTGTGTGTCAACCCAGCCCACCCAGGCGCCACGTCTCCAGGGTTCAAAGCATGTGCAGAAGCTGTGGTCAGGGCCTGCCTTGTGCTTCTCCCGCTCTGCTCCTTGCTTACAGCCCTGCACGGCCTCAAGCCTTTGTGCCTCAGCTTGGGCCAGTTCCCCTGCCTGGAGTGTCTTCACCCTTTCTTTGCCCGGATAACTGACGGCCTTGTTCCTGTCCCCGACAGCGAGCGCCCCTCCTCTGCACCGTGGCCACACCTGGGCTTCCCTGGCCGAGCAGGGAGCGCAGGGCAGGGTGGCCATCCACAAGCCTTTCTCCCTCACCTGACTGTAAGCTCCTAGGGAGGAGAGAACATGCTTCTTGGCCTTGACCCCGTCAGACCCTAACCCAGTGCCAAGCGTGGAGTGGCACCGTAAATGGCAGATGACCTGAGCCTGTGTCACCCCGGGGCAGGGGGGACCCTGGAGATGGCTTGGGGTTGATGCCCTGTGACCCGGGCTTGCCAGTAACAGACAAGCAGACCCAAACTGGCAGAAGCAAACAGGAAATGCATTCAGCAGTGGCCTCAGGGTCGTCTTGTCTTCAGTTTGGGGCCCTGCCTCTGCCGCAGGCACTGACTGATGGCCACAGGGCGGGGGCGCTCTGGGGTTTGTGTCCTCTTGCTTTCAGTGCCCATGAGGCACAGCGCCTGTCCTGCTCCTCCAGTCTCATTGGCTCTGTCGGGTCACATGGCCACCTGTGGGCAAAATCACTGGTGCTGGAGGAATGCGGGGCTCTGATTGGCCAGGTCCGGGTCCGTGCCCCAGCTTGGTTCTTCGCAGGCGGTGGGAGTTTGGCTGGCTCACCCTGAGAATGAACTGTCACCCTTGGGGTTGCAGAAAGTTCCCTTTTTCTGTTTTCCCACCTTCCTTTCCATCACATCCCCCTCCATGTGTGTTTGTAGTATCTAAACTTCTAGTATCTTCCAGCATGCGGTATCTTTCCTGTGTGTGCTTTTCTGAAAAGCGTCCTTCATTTCTTTCAAGACTCCAGCTGTGTGTGTGTGTGTGTGTGTGTGTGTGTGTGTGGTAAGGGAAGATAGAGAATATTTACCAAGTTTCTTTGAAACTAAAGCCATTGGCTTTTTAAGCAGAATCAGACTTGAATTTGAATCCTGTCCTTACGCCTTATAGGCTGTGTGACCTTGTGAAGGTCATTTTAACCTCTCTGAGCTTCCCGTTTTCATCTGAGAAATGGTATGATACGTACCTTGTTTTAAGAATTGTTTTAAGGATTAGAGGGGCACCTGGGTGGCTCAGTCTGTTAAGCATCTGCCTTTGGCTCAGGTCATGATCCCAGGGTCCTGGGATTGAGCCCCGTGTCGGGCTCTCTGCTCAGAGAGGTGTCTGTTTCTCCTTCTCCCTCTGCCCCTCTCCTCCAGTCGTGCTCTTTCTTTCAATAAATAAATAAATAAATAAATAAATAAATAAAACAATTCCCTTTTTTTTTTTTTTTTTTTTTAAGATTTTAAGGATTAGAGCCTGCATCAGACTCTGAGGGGCTTGTGAAGACACACGTATTTCCAGGTCCCCTCCCAGAGTTTCTAATTCAGTAGGTCTTGGGTGGAGCCCAAGAATTTGTATTTCTTACAAGTTCCCAGGTGATGTCAGGGAGCTCCTCTTTGAGAACCACTGGCTTAGAGATTAAAGTCTTTCTGCGCACAGCCTCTTACACAGAGCCTGACGTGTTGTGGGTACCCAGACGCAGCTGTTGCTAGAGTGAGTGGTATTGGTACAGGTAACGGCTTTGTGGCAGAAGATATTCCATGATTCATCACACGACTGTGTTGTCCTCTGGGACACGACAGATTCCTGTATAGAGTGGAACATCTTTCTGAGAAGTTCCTGTCACCCTCGTGACTGGTGGGCAAGTGGCTGCTGGGTCATCTGCCCTACCTGGCTTTAACTTTCTTCTCTTTCTCCTCTGCAGTACTCTGGGTTCCAGCAATCTGCTGACAGGTGTTTTCTTTGTGGACATCTGATCATGGACATGGTGAGTAGGGTCAGCAGAACAAGATGATGGCATGGTGGGAGGGGGGAAGCATTCACAGAAATGGAAACTAACAGTTGAAAACTGTGTTTCCCACCTTGATTTGTGTTTGCATCTGGTTTTATTAAGAGAAGACCTGTGTAAGGCCGCTGCTTGCTCTACAAGAAGCCATGTTGTTGGCTTTTACTGGGATTAGCGTCCTTAATCATGTAGTCCACACAGTGTTGTGTTTCTGATGATGCTCTTTTCTCTGGGCTGTTTGGGTCACGTCGGCTTCCCTCTGATTTTCTGTGGTCCTTGTGGTGTCCCAGGTGAGATGCCAGATGCCGAACTTCATCCCCCTTGGAGTTGGGTACAGAAAGTTGGATAAACACAGTTGTTCGTGCCCCATGTTCTGCCTGCCTCCATCTCTTCCTAAGATGAGTTTTGGGGGCCGGTTATTAGTTCTGAGACAGCAGAACAAGAAGCAAGTTTTATACATTCTGTGGCTCACTCAGCCACTGGCTCTCTGAGCTTGTCTTGGGCCTCCGTACCTTTATCTCTTCAGTGGGGACAGTTTTTCTTTCCTGGCCTCCTTAAAGGGTAAGGTTGTGAGGGTAACAAATGCAGAATACTTAGTCTGTCTCGGGGATCAAACTGTTCACACTGGAGCTCAGGCCTTAAGAATTATTTCTTTAATAGGGGCGCCTGGGTGGCTCAGTCGGTTGGGCGTCTGCCTTCAGCTCAGGTCATGATCCCAGGACCCTGGGATCGAGCCCCGCGTCAGGCTCCCTGCTCAGTACGGAGCCTGCTTCTCCCTCTCCCTCTGCCTGCTGCTCCTCTTGCTTGTGCTCTATCAGATAAATAAATAAAATCTTAAAAAAAAAGAATTTCTTTAATAAACTGGTCAAAGGAAATTATTATACAGTGTTCTTTTAGTTGGAAAGAGGTAAATCCCTCTCTAAGGTGACCCATTAACTCCATTCTGGGGAACAGAATTGCTGATCATTGCTTTTTTTTTTTTTCTTTTACCTTTTTTTATTGAGGAACATCTCCCAGAGTAAAGGGTGTCCATCGCCAGTGTGCAGGTGAATGAGGTTTTGCAGATGCTCATACCCATATAGCCCCACCCAGGTCAAAGTGTGGGTGTTTCCCACATCCCACACCCCAGACACTTCCTCCTTGTCTTCCTCCCAGTCCAGAACCCCTCCTCCAAAGGTACCCTCTGTTCTGAGCTCTGTTGCCCCAGATTCATTTTCCTGGTCCTGGAACTTCATATAAATGGAATTATACAGTCCAGAGTCCTTTGGGTCTGCCTTTTCTCACTTAGAAAATGTTTTTTGTCAATGTTGTTTAATATTTATTTGCCAGAGAGAGAGAGAGAGAGCACAAGCAGGGGGAGTGGCAGAGGGAGAGGGAGAAGCAGGCTCCCCACTGAGAAGGGAGCCCAATACGAGGCTTGATCCCAGGACCCTGAAATCATGACTTGAGCCAAAGGCAGACGCTTCACCGACTGAGCCACCCAGAAGCCCCTTTGTTGTTTTTTGGCCGGGGGGCGGGGGTGGGGTGGGCAGGGGCAGCGGGAGAGGAAGAGAGAAAATCTTAAGCAGGCTCCATGCCCAGTGTGGAACCCAATGCGGGGCTCGATCTCACGACCCTGAGATCATGACCTGAGCCAAAATCAAGAGTCGGACGCTTAACCATCTGAGCCACCCAGGAGCCCCTAGAAAATGTTCCTGAAGTTCATCCGTGTTGTTGCCCGTGTCCGTCGTTCATTTATTTTCATTGCTGGGTGGAATCCCACTGTATGGACGGAGCAGTTTGTGTATCTGTCGCTCTGCTGATGGGGATTTGGGCGGTTTCCAGTTTGAGGCTATCCAGGAGCAAAGCTGCCTTGAATATCTTCGGCATGTCGCTGGACATAAACACTCATTTCTGCTGGTTTCTTGCTAACACGTATAAACCAGCAGCGAACCGGAGCCCGCCCTGTCCCACAGGAGAACCTGCTGTCGTCTGGGCTCCGACACACCACCGCGGAGCTCAGCCCTGGGACGGCCGAGTCCTCATTAGTAGCCAAGGCCTCCCTGGGAGCAGGACCCTTCTCCCACTCCCCCAGGGGAGGCAGGCAGGAGCCACACACCCTCACCCCTACCTTCCGCAGACGCTGGCCAGACTTCACAGGGATCCGTTTCTTTGGCGGAATCGGTCCTCGATTTTGGAGGCCTTCTGACAAACCCACCACGTATGAGGTCGGTGGTGTCCATATGTATGAACATGATTATAGGCTATTATTTATTTCCAGGTATCCTAAGCCTTTGGGCCTCAGGGTATTTCAGTCACTGTTGCTGCCTGATACACCACCCCCAAGATGCAGTAGTTTAAAACAGCAGTGACTTCTTTATCGTGATTCATGGAACTCTGTCAGTCAGGGCTCAGCGGGATGATTCTTCTGCTCCACGTGGCATTGGCTGGGGTCACTTATGCAGCGGTATTCAGCGGGTGTCCCAGTCGAGTGCCCAACATGGCCTCTCCCCTCCCGGCCTTTCTACCTGTGGCCACTGGGCTCATTCAGTTGCCTCGCTTGGACTTCCTACAGCAAAGATGAAGGGAAGCTGCCAGGCTTTCTGAAGTCCTTGACTCCGAAATCTCCCCACATCATTCCTTCCTCCTTCTGTTGATCACAGAACATCACAAGGCCACTCTCAATACCCAGCGGGGCAGCGAGGGGGCGACTGTCCTCCACTTCTTGAAGCGAGGACCAGCCTTGCGTGCAGGAAGGGAAGGAATGAAGCTTTGGAGACCATCTCTACCCCACGAGGATAATGCAAAGTCGAACCTGGGTCCTTGCAGGTCTTTCTCCAGGACTTGAAAACTTGTAGCAAGTGTCTGCCTGCTGGTGACACCCACTTTTAAAGACAGAACCCTCTTCTGCCAAGACAGCGTTAGCTGGGGAGCAAAATGCATTCTGAGGCCCCCATTGCCAAGTGGACTTTGGAAGCCCAGCTGGTTGTTTGTCCTCTTTTGGCAGCTTCCTGCAAATGGAGAGGGGCTTCGAAGGTTAGAGGGCCCTCGAAGGTTAGTGACGCACCAGAGGGAACGAGGAGCTGCGGAGCTGAGCCTTTGGAGGAAGCTGGGAGAGCACACGAAGCCGCCAGCTTGCCTCCGTGGCTGCAGCTGTGACGTGTGGCCTTGACCACGGGGAGAAGCAAGCCTGGGGCACTGGCAGGCCGCACCCTTCCTGCAGCTGTCACACACACCGGCACAAACGCAGACAGTGGTTCTTCGATTCTAGCATGTACTGGAATCATTTTTTGAAAACACCAACTGCTGGGCTTGACCCTAGCGCTTCCGATTCTAGAGATCCGGGACAGGCCCTGGGAATGTACATTTTTTAGCAAGCTCCCAGGTGATGCTGATGCTGCGGGTCCAGGGACCACACCCTTGAGATGCACTGACTTAATAGGAAAACGGTTGGATGTCCCCTAACAAGGGGGTTGGAGGTAGGCAGTTCCACAGGGAGGTAACTTGGTCACTCGCTGACGTCACCAAGGACTTTTTTTGCATGTCTTCTCTCTCCTACCCTGCGTGTCCGGGCTCTGTCCTCGTTCCAGGAAGGCCTGTTCCCTCTCCGGTGTCACAACCAGATCAAATGACACTAAGAGGAAGGAGGTTTGTGGGACTTTCTCTACTTAGTGTTTAAAAACAGCAACAGGGTTGCCAGGGTGGCTCAGGTGGTTAAACGTCTGACTCCTGATTTCTGCTCAGGTCATGATCTCGGGGTCCTGAGATCGAGCCCCGCATCGGGCTCCATGTTCAGCAGGGAGTCTGCTTGAGGATTCTCTCCCTCTCCCCCTGTGCACGGGTGTGCGGCTGCACGCGCGCTCTCTCTCCCTCTCTCTCTCTCAAATAAATAAATCTTAAAAACAACAACAGCAACAGAGAAGCTTTCCTTTAGCTTGGATCTGAAATAATCAGCGGTTGAGTCACAGCTTCTGGATTATCACGCTGTGGAGAGAAACTGCTTAGGGGGAGGGCACCTCGAGGCAGAACCGAAGAGGGTTTCTGAGCTCTGACATTTCCATGTGGAATTAACTTGAATCCTGCCATGGACCGGCCACTTCCTAAATCTGGGACAGAGCCTGGTGTAGTCCCCGCCTGCTTCACATCATTTCCTGCAAAGAACTGCAAAAGAGCCTTCTAGATTTCCCCTGGAGGGTTATGTCCAGGAGAAGATCCTGTTTGGCTCCCTCCTATTGATACAGTTACCTAGATTTGCCTTTCCCGGCCTGTCTTCTCTTGACCGCGGTCCAAGTGGAACTCGGGTGAGCGTGCGCCATGCGGTGTGGTCACGCGTAGGGTCCCTCGGCTTGGTGTGTTGTCCAGCCCATCCCCCATCATCCCCGCTGAGCCCCGGCCTCTTCCCTTCTGCCCCCCAGATCCTGCAGGCGCTCGGGAAGTCCTACCACCCCGGCTGCTTCCGCTGTGTCATCTGTAACGAGTGTTTGGACGGGGTGCCCTTCACCGTGGACTCCGAGAACAAGATCTACTGCGTCCGAGATTACCACAAGTAAGGGGGGACGGGGCGCACGGGGGCCACAGGCGCGAGCCACCTTCATCTCGCCCAGTGAAGGAGGGACCCCCGTGGGCTCTCCTTGAACCCCAAGTCCACAGTCCGGCAAAGGCTTCGTGGTTTTAAGGGGGGAGCAGGGGCCTCGGGAGGTCAGCGGACGCCAGTGCCGACAGGAACTGGGAACAGGATCGTGTTTCCTGAAAAATTAGAACCCAGATCCCTATAATCAGATTCCCGGCCAGGCCTTGGGAGGCCTCTGCCGAGCCCAGCGGCTCCAGCTTGACCTAAGTTCCCAAGGCAACGACTCAGGGCTGCTCGCCACCACCCTCGGTCTGCTTGGGCCTGTGCTGGGCGCTGTGAGGGGAGCAAACAGGTTAGTCTCTACCCCTAGTAACGTGAGACTGTCCGGCTGGGCTTGTGACCTCTGGGGAATAATCTTGAAGTGCTATTAAAACACCTCCCAGAGAATGAGGCGGACCGTATTTCTCTTTTTCTTTTTTAATAAATATTTTATTTATTTATTTATTTATTTGAGAGAGAGCACAAGCGGGGTGGGGAGAGGGAGAGGGAGAAGCAGACTCCCCGCTGAGCAGGGAGCCTGATGCGGGGCTGGATCCCAGGACCCAGGATCACGACCTGAGCTGAAGGCAGACGCTTCACCGACTGAGCCACCCGGGTGCCCTGAGCCAGGCTGTCTTGATTTGAGGGCTGGGGCGGGGGGTTCGCTTGAAGAGCGGCAGGCAGGAGGCCGGCCGTGAGGAAGGCTCGGTGTGGGCTCCAGGACCTGCCTCCCAGAAACAGCACAATATGCATTCTACTGCCTCTTTGCTTCTCCCGGCAGGGTGCTGGCCCCCAAGTGTGCAGCCTGTGGGCTTCCCATCCTTCCACCTGAGGTAAGATGCTTTTTCAGACCTGTTTCTGGCATCTTCCATGACATGAATATCTCCCTGGGGTCATCTACAAGGTCTGTGTCCTGTCCTTACGCCTTTGAAAAAAATCCTTCTAAAATCTCACCTCTGACTTTAATAGTGTCCTCACTGAGAAGCCCCTTTCTTCTTGGCTGGCTTCCCCAGCCCAGTGCCCTTCGTGTGCCCTATTTGTCCCTATAATCGGGTCAGACTCCCTGACTTGATAGTGACTCCCAGATTAGAAGATGAGCAGAAAGCTTGCCTTTCATTCATTTTTTACAAAATCACTCTGCGCATAGGTGGTTCTTTTCAGTGTTGACTCTGACATTCCAGAAGGACTGCTGTCACTCCTACTTCCTCTCTCATCAGTTAAAGGTGTCCTTTTTCCAACCGCTGTGGGATGTCACGACAGATTTAAGCTTTTCTGAGGCCATCTACCTGCTACCCCAGAACCCCCCTCCCCAGCATGCGGAGCCCGATGGGTCCCCCAACTGGCCTCTCGTTCTTCCTTTCATTCCTTCCAGGGCTCAGATGAGACCATCCGTGTTGTGTCCATGGACAGAGACTACCACGTAGAGTGCTACCACTGCGAGGTAGGCCCCTCCCCACCCGGACGCCTGAGAGTATAAGACACGAGCATCCCCGGGGTTGACCGGGGCCTGAGATGGTCAGCAAGTGTGGTCAAGGGCCTTGTGGGGGAGGTCGGAGGACATGCACATGTTTGGGACGTAAGATTGTTTCTGTTCCCTCCACGTTGGTTAACTGCCAAGTCCTGACACCATGGCAGCTGCCTCCCTGAGACTATAGGGTGGGAGGCTCGTGGGGACCAGGGGTTTCACGGGCCACATTGTCAGACAGCTGTGTGATCTGGAGAACAGACACCCTCCCCTCCAGCTTGTAGGTCGTTCTGTCTGCCAGGAGCCCCTTTCTGAGCTGAGCCCTAGAAATCACGAAGAAACCTGTCCCTCCTTGGAAACAGGCATGCCGCTGGGTGGGGTGAAGATGGGTGGGGGCCCCTCTGCCCCCCTCCTTACTTTGGGTCGCGCCCAGGCCAAAGGAGCCCCGGGCACCCCGTGACTGTCAGACAGGCCCCGGGGTCACCCCTCCCTGGCCCTTTTGAAGGTGCCCACAGTTTAAGTGCCCGTGGGGTTTCAGCCAGAATTAAGTGGATTTACTCGTGGAAGGAGAGTAGATTGATTTTGTGACACTGTGGGTAGGGTGAGTGGGAGAGGGGTAGGGGTGAGGGTGGGAGGCTTGACCTCACTGCCAGCACTGAAGAACTAGGTGGGGGTCCTTGCCAGTGGTACCCCAGGCACTGGAGGAAGGGGACGGGGCCATTTGTTCACCACAGCCCTCTCTCTGCAATCAGGGCAGTGCTGTCCCGTAGAAACCCGAGCCACAGGTCCAAGTCATGGTGTCATTTTGTCTTCTAGTAGCCACATTAAAAAAGTAAAAAGAAACAGGGGGGATTCATTCGTATAATATTTTATTCAACCTGTATATCCAGTGTTCTTTCTTTCTTTAAGATTTTTATTTTATTTTATTTATTTGAGAGAGAGAGAGAGACAGAGCATGAGCAGAAGGGAGGAGGCAGAGGGAGAGAAAAAAGCAGACTCCCTGCTGAATAGGGAGCCCGACGTGGGGCTCGATCCCAGGGCCCTGGGATGATGACCTGAGCCAAAGGCAGACGCTTCACCGACTGAGCCACCCAGGCGCCCCTCCAGTGTTATTTCAACGTATACCCAGTATGAGGGATTTCTCATGAGCTGTCTTACATTCATTTTTTTGCCCTAAGTCTTGGAGTACCCCGTATGTATCCACGTCCCATTTCCGTTCTGACCAGCCCCGTTTCAAGTGCGCGTTGGGGGCCCGTCACACTTTCACTCGGCAGGACTGCCCAGTTCTGCGCTGGCATTCGCTGTGCCCACAGCCCCCTCTGCTGCTCCCCGGGACGTCAGCTTTTGGTCAGTCTTGCACCCCTTTCTGTTCTGTTCTGTTACCCCTGGACGTTTTTGCCTCCCCCCAGGACTGCGGTCTGGAGCTCAATGACGAAGACGGTCACCGCTGCTACCCCCTGGAGGACCACCTGTTCTGTCACTCCTGCCACGTCAAGAGACTGGAGCAAAGCCCCTCGTCCACCGCTCTTCACCAGCACCGCTTCTAGCCGGAGCCTCACCTCCCGTGGGAGATGAGAAGCCAGGGTAGCAGACGAGACATCTGCCCGTTACTTCCAGTGGCCCCCGGGGTGGGTGGGGGGAGAGGGGTTAGGCAGGCAAGTTTCTGCCTGTACGCCTGGGGTGCCTTTCCTTGAACCGGGGAGCTGAGCCCTACCCGTCTGGCATGTGTATTTTCCAAGTGCCTTTCTGCACCGCCGCGCCCTCGTCACATTACTCAGGAAGACACTCCAGCCGCGCGTGGCATGTGACAGGAGATTGCATCCGTGCAACCGAAGGCACCCTCTAGCCCCTCTGGGAGCAGTTCAGGCTGCAGAGGGAAAGGGTTACACGGAGCGTGTGTCACAATATCCTCTGAAGAGAGACCTCGCTGCCTATACGTTCAGCCCTCTCGTGTCCCCTGGGGACAAACCCACACCCAGACACTACCGCACCACACACATACACGTACACAACGTGATCTGAGACTGCGCCCAGACGTGCACGTGCACACACACACACACACACACACACACACAGCGTTATTTAAGACTTCCTTCCAGCCCAGAGACTCAGTTCTTCTGTCGAAGGGCTGCACGTTTTCATTGCATTATGGCAAGAGGGAAGCTCTCGCATGGGCTCTGTATCGTAGGAAGAATTTCGTTGCTAAACCAGAGCCAAGTTTTGAAATGAGTGAGCCAGGCGGGCTTCCCTCCTGGTACACTGGCTGCGCTTTATGTGGTTCTGCAAATCTTCGCTCCCTTCAAGGCAGCGGGGAGCCCAATGGAGATTTGCCCCATTCTAGCAAAGTGTGCTTTGGGACAAGGGCTTGGTGCAGGCACCCGGCCCCCTTTGCCCACCTGTTTGCACTGTTTCTCTCTGGAGCTCTCGAGAGTCTGTGACTCTGGAGTCGCTCCCACAAAGGCAAGTCTCAGGATTGCACATGGGGACATCTCTGGGCCTGTTTTCGCTTCTCTAACCACGGGGTTCGGGCCGCCCTGCCCACCTGCCGAGAGCTCCCCTTCTCCACGGGGAGAGTTGGTGTGTGTGCGAGACCTCTAAGCAGCACGGGAGGGGGTGGCCCAGGACTGATGACTGTGTTCACCGAGCACGTCCCTCCCTCACCTAGTTCTTGGCACAGGTGTGAGGAGACCCGTATAAGGTACACTGCTCTTGTCTTGTTTTTCTTCTTGTTTTTGATCGTCTCCCCCCACTCTCAGTCTCCCACACACACAGAATACCTCACAGATAAGAGCTTCACCAGACTGCAGATAAGGAGGCATTCGGCCCTCTCCCTGACCTCACATGCCTCGTGGTGTGTGCGGAGTCTCGGCCTCCACGCGGGCCAGACGCCAGCGGCTCGGGGCATTGTCATCTTAACTAAAGGTCGGCTGGCAGTGGGTCGGCTCGAACATGGGTGTTACTGCCCTGATGCCGTTCATCAGGCCGGTTCCCCTGGGGGGGTGGGGGAGGGCCACGCACCGGCAAGGGTTCAAGGCCACCCGTGCACTCAGGAAGCCCTGTGTGTGACACACTCCTGAGACCAGACGTCTGTATCCCTGCTAGTTCAATGCAAAGATGGTGTTAAAAAAAATTAAAAAGAAGGCTGGCTGGCATTTGCCCTCTCAGCCCATGGGGAGGCCCGCGGGAGGGCAGGGGCCGGCTCACTGCCGCCAGCCGGTCTGGGAGTATCACGCTGGGGTCTGCTCTCCGCCTCCTCACCTCACCCCCAGGGCAGCAGGGGCCACGGAGGGCGGGCGCCGGAGCCCAAGGCATGTGGGACTCGCAGACTTTTCAGGGGGCTTCATTTCTACCAGCTGCCCTAAGACACTCCTGTTTTTGTTAAATTCATTCTGTTAGACAGCCAGATGTCGCTTCAGCCCAGGCTGTGGGCTTCCATCGATTCCATGTGGCCCGGGCCGAGCCTCCAGACGCCCGTGGATGCATGGGGCCAGGGGAGTGAACCCTGGGGCTGAACCCCTCTCTTCCCAGATTCCCCAGCTCGGCTCTGGCAAGGCTGGGGGGCACGCGAAGCCAGCTGATACGTCTTAACTTGGCCTTGCCAACCTAGGAGCGTTTCTGTCCTTGCTGACACGCCTTTGCTCCACTTGCAAGTCCAGCAAAAGTGCAGAAAATTGCCTGAGAGCAACTGTCAGAAGCAGGGACTTGTTTGCAAATTGGGTGACTAATTAGTTGAAAAAAAATCTGTGATTCATGTTTTAAATGAAATGTTTTAAGTGGCCTTGATGGAGGTGATTCAGATATCTGCAAATATGGTGTTTTCTACTGTTGAGGAAAGAACAATAAGAGACTTTCCAGAAGCCCGAGAAATCGGAGCAGCGAGTTGCAGAAATCTTGCGCCCGCTCTGTTTCTCAGGTTCTGGCACTAAAGCCACCAGGAGATGTTCACCTGCGTGGTATCTTAGACATTCTGTAAGCTGTTAGCCAAACAGAATTGTCACAGGATTGTATTTATAGGCACCTAGAAAGGAGGCACAAGGACCCAGTAGGAGGAATTTGTTTATTTTAAAAGGTAGAGCAGAGAGCCCTTCCTGAGTTCCCTAGATAGCTCTTGGACTTTAGATAAACAAGAAATAAGGTCTTATGACAGACCCCCAAGGCCAGCCTCCAGCCTTCTCCCCGGCCGCATTTGGGCCATAGTCTTTTTCTCCGCCTCCCCCCCCCACCCCAGCGAGGGCCATTCAGAAGCTGCCAGGGGGGTCTGGTTTGGGCTGCTCTTCTCTCTGATGTTCTCCCACCTGCCGCTGGGGGAAGAGTACGTGTTCACCTCTCACCATGGAAGGCATTACGTTCTGCCTGGGTCACTGCCCATACGTGGCAGCAGGACTTCCCACTTCCCCATGGTCAATGCTCTAGTGAGAACCTCTTTCGGCCCAGTCCACTGAGGTGGGGCTGCCAACCACGTACGTGTGTGGGACTTGACCGCACAGCAGCCTTGTTGTGGAACGCACTTGTTCCAACGCTGTCTGCCAGGAAACCCAAGTTCTTTGTAGTCTCCTCCGTGTCAGGAATCAGTTCTCATTTCCAGGTTATTTGAAGTCAGACTTAAAAGGAATAGAATACAATGAGTAAAATACATTATCTATCGTTCTGAGCCGGAACTGGACAGATGTGGGAAATTTGCATATAGTGTGCGAAAATTTCACCATGCAGGGAAATTATTTTCCTCTGTAGCTCTTCTTTTCCTATAAAAATTATTCAGAATTGTACTGTTACTGTAAAATTCTTCCAAATATTGTTACTACAAAATTATTCAGAATTGTACTGTTGCTATAAAATTATTCAAAATATCATTGCCAATAAACTGCATCGATTTGTAGACGATTAAAGTGCTCTCCCAACACGATGATGCTTCTTGGGTTTTCTTTCATGTGTGTGGAAGTAAGCAGACAGTGCTTTTTGCTAACTGGAGTCGGTCTTCTCTTAGAGCTCTGGGTTCTTCAGGGAACACATGGGTGTCAAAATTACACAAGGTCCCAGATTTTACCCTCCTTGCCAGCTAATAACCAGCATGCCATGGTTTCATGGATCATGGTGGAAGTTACCAGACTCCTAGGTCAGAGACAAAGGACAGGTGAATGCAGCCCCCGCTAGGAGCATTTTATCAGTATTTTATCAGCATTTACACTGACTCCCTGAGTCGTCGTCCTAGGGCCCCATGAAGAGGGTCACATCGTGCCCGCATTACAAGAGGACACCTGAGCTTAGGGAACCTCAGTCTTACGATGACGGGTGAGCCTGCCTGACTTGCTCCAGAGAGACACACTGTGTCTGCCACCCAAGACTGTTCACTACACCAGCACCCCAGAAAAGAGTCTGGAACTAAGGCCGTCTGGCTCATGGGTGTGCAGGAACGTGAGCGACCCTTGGAGAATCATCTTCCAAGGTTCGAAAGTTCCTTGCCCTGGGTCCTTAATATTGAGACATGAGGTCCTGCTGCAGGGGGTGGGGGGTCGTTCCGTCTCCTTTTGTGTATGTTGTCTTTTTTCTAAAGAGTTTCTGATCAAAGTATCCCAGAGGTGAGGGCTTGCAGAGGGAGGGGCTGAGTGTGTGCTTGGAGTCCATGGGGTGGGAGAGGGCGTCCAGGGACTCGCCTTTCACTGCTCAGTCCATGGGCCACTTCAGGCCAGGTTAGTTCTTGTGGCCGCCAGGGACCCGGGAAAGCGGAGCATGAAGATACTGGCAGGGGTGGTGCCGTTTCTGGAAAATAAAACCTCTTTTTAAGTGATGAGAGAGCACACACTGTTTTCACAGATCAGTTTTCTTATGACCCTGATCCACAAGGGATGAAACCATAGGGGAAAGGGTGGCCTGGGCCGAGGTGTGCTGGTGCCCCAGCTTTGGGGTGGAAGGTGGGGACGAGGCCCTGATTTGCAGTGTTTGCTGGTTTCTGTGATGTAAATCTTCCCATCTTGGCCAATTTCAGGCGATCACGCCACATCCCTGAACCTGGTCCTGGGACGAGATGGCACAGTCAGGAACAGATGCTAGCCAGCTCAGGCCTTTGGGCCATTTGGGGCTGAAGCAGGGGGGACATCTGGTTTGGTCTTAAGTTCTGTGATTAAAGCAGTGACAGCAGTGGCTGGTTTATTGTGTACTCACCATGTGCTAGGTACTATTCTGAGGACCACATTCTTTATAATCTTTTAGTTTATGGACAAGGCAACGGAGTCACAGGAAGGTGAAGTAACTCTCTGAACACTGAGTGCCCAGTAAACCAAGCCAAGATCCCAGCCCAGACAGTCTCACCCAGAGGGAGCTGTCGCACCGCTCTGGCTGCCAGGGCAGTAACTTTCAGTGGATTCCTTCGTTAGAGCCACTTAGCCTGAGACACTCATTGTGAGGGGGAGGAGGGGCCTGTCGCTGCTCTCTGCTGGAGTCTGTACTGTTTCTTTTTATTTTATTTATTTGAGAGAGCACAAGCTGGGGGCAGGGAGAGGGAGAAGCAGGCTCTCTGAAGAGCAGGGAGCCTGATGCAGGGCTTGATCCCAGGACCCTGGGATCATGACCCAAGCCGAAGGCAGACGCTTAACCGACTGAGCCACCCAGGTGCCCCTTGGTTCTTATTGCTTCCTGGACAAAGAACCAAATTTAGTGGCTTGAAACCACACACATCCGATGGTTCTGGAGAAATGGGTCTTCTAGAGCTCTAATCAAGGTGTCAGCAGAGCCCAGTTCCTTCTGGAGGTGCGAGGGGAGAATCTGTCCCTTGACCTTTTTCAGCTTTGAGAGGCCCCCCACACTCCTTGGCTTGTGGCACCATCACTGAAGTCTGTTATCACACCTCCTCTCTCCCTCTCCTCCTGCTTCTTTCTTGTAAGGACCCCTGTGATTATACTGGGCGTGCCCATGTGGTCTAGGATAATCCCCGTCTCGTCTCAAGACCCCTTAACCAATCACATCTGCAAAATCTTTTTTACTTTGTGGGTTACTAGTCACAGCTTCTGGGGATTAGGCCAGGGACATCTCGGTGGGGGAGTACTGCTCGGCTTATTACAGGGTCCAACAAACTTTTTAGGTGGAATGAAAGAATATCCTGGGGTTATTAGATGCATTTTCTTCAAGCATCGCTGAAAGTGGGGTTCACATTTTCTCTGGTTTGAAAACAGAACTGCTTCATATATGAAAGTGATTTGGACCTCGGATTCTGGGTGTCAAAACAAATCAGAATAGACCATAAGCCAGTGGTCTGGTCCAGGAGAAGGTTCCAGGTATGTGACAGCGGCAGTTGTAACACTTGTAGGAGAAGCCCTGGTTACCTAAGGCACTCCTGCCACTTGGTTACACACATGTCCCTCCAACTGACCCAAGCCCCCAAGACAGGTGGCTGTGGCCCTGAGTTGCTCATGGGATCTGGCCCACAGCAGGCTGGTGACAGAGGGGAAGTGAGGAAATGCACCCAATTTGGAGACTTGGCAGGAAGGCAGACCCCACAACAGGCATAATGGAGCAAAAGTATGTAAGAGCTACATTTGGGAGCCATACTCCGTTATAGAAGCATGGACGTAAAAGCCGGCAGCAGAGATCATTTGTATCATGTCAACAAACCTCGTCTGCAGCTAGGATCGCTTCCATGGGAAGCCCCTTGGCGGATTTTGTAAAAATTTATATTTGTATTTACATAGGTAACATAATTTCACTGTAGGAAAGACTTGGCTAAAGGTGTCCATTCATATTATGTATCCTTGCCTGATTTCTTATCCTGAACATTGTTCTCCTTAGATCGGATTTTGGCTTGTTAGGCATTTAAAAGCCCCAGAAGAATGTTTCTGCCTGGATTAGTTTCCATTTTCCATTCTCACTGAGTGTTCATAAAGGCCTTGGCTTGTATTACACAACTGGCAAAGAAAGTTCAGCCTTTCTGTCTCTTTATTCTGCTGTGAATAGAACTTCTACATGGTGACATGTTTAGAGTCCCGGCAGGAGTTCTCTGCAGGGCGGTGACTGTTTGGCTAGAAGCATTCTGTTCTTAACGCCTTAAGAGAAAGGCTGCAACTTATATCCCCATTTTATTAAAGGAGAGGAAATGTCCAAGAGCCCACAGCTGGTGAGTGGAATGATCTAGATGTGGAATGATCATCAGGACTAGAGATGAGATCTTCTTCTTTTTGTTTTTAAAGGATTTTATTCATTTATTTGAGAGAGAGAGAGAGACAGAGAGAGAGACGGCCAGCGAGAGAGGGAACACAAGCAGGGGGAAGTGGGAGACGAAGAAGCAGGCTCCCAGCGGAGGAGCCTGATGCGGGGCTCGATCCCAGAACACAGGGATCACGCCCTGAGCGGAAGGCAGACGCTTAATGACTGAGCCACCCAGGCGCCCCTAGAGATGAGATCTTCTGATTGAAGGCTGAGGTGCACATATGATCGTCATTCATGCCAGATACGGAATGACCCTGAGTCCACTCATGTGGTCACCCTCTGGCACACAGTAAGCTCAAGGCCAGGATAGCTTTGGGATCAAGAGCCCAGACTCAAGTTCTTTTTTTTTTTTTTTTTAAATGATTTTATTTATTTATTCGACAGAGATAGAGACAGCCAGCGAGAGAGGGAACACAAGCAGGGGGAGTGGGAGAGGAAGAAGCAGGCTCCCAGCGGAGGAGCCCGATGTGGGGCTCGATCCCATGACGCCGGGATCATGCCCTGAGCCGAAGGCAGACGCTCAACCGCTGTGCCACCCAGGCGCCCCCAGACTCAAGTTCTAACTCAGGCTCTGCCACCTAATTGCTCAATAACCTTAAGCAAAGTTAGCTCCTGCACATGTAAAAAATGGGGATAACTGAACTTGCTTTATAGGATTATTGTGGGATTGATTGAATCAGTCCAAGCAAAGAGTTTAGAGCTCTTACTTGCTCAAGAAGAGTAATAGACTTTAAGACTTAATTGATCTTTCCATTGGGAAGACCAAAAAAATGAATTACAAACAGCTTCAATGGGAAAAACAATACAAACACACAAAAAAATTTTTGAATAGACCACATATGCCATAGAAGATACCATAAAGTAAAATATTGGTAAATTGGAATATATAGTAGTGAAAATTACATTTTCAAAAATATTATAAGGAAAAGGTAATTGATAAACTGGAAGAAGACTGCATTGTGTTTGATAGCCAAAGAATTAATATTCTTTATATATTAAAAAACCTAACAGATCTAAGAAAAAACTGAATACATACACGCATACATCAAGAGAATAGATACATCAAGTAATATAGGTAAAAAGAAGTTCTGTTTTTCTATTACGAGAACTGCAAAGAAATCATAATGCAACCTATAATACTCTGTTGGTTAGCAAACAAGAAAACAGATGCTGTTAATGGAAGTGTGTTGGTTTTATTTTTTTGGAGGGCAATTTGTAAATATGTTCCAAGTCTCAAAAATGTCCATGAAATGGGCCTTAAAAGACGTCCACCCGATCATTCCACATCTAGAAATTTATAAGACACATCAGAAATAATCCAGCACAGCATTATCTTTAAAAAGTGTTAAGCTGACAACAACCCAAATTCCCAACAAGAGGGTAATGCTTAAAATTATCTAGTTCTTGGATGGAGTAGCTTCAAAGTGTATTTAATGACCTTAAATCTCAGACAGAAAGGTAAAGGAACAAAACGGGAACACAAAGACATTTCTAGTACAACCCCAGATTTGGAAAGATACGCGTGCAGGTATATCCATATTAAAAAGCGTGGAAGCAAAAATTTCTGAAAGGGAAAAAATTTTATTAATAGCAATGATCTTGGGATGGGAACTCACATTATTTTTATTACAAATAGTTTTCTGCATTTCACAAATTTTCTATAAAAAGGAGGAAAAAGAATGTCATATGGGAAAGATTAATCGATGTCCCATGTCTTGGCAGTCCACGGGTTCGAGTCCGCTTTCCTCCGCAGAGGTTTCGTGACTTCTGAGGTCTTCGAGCCAGGCATTATCTAATAGGCCAGAAAACCTGGGGTTGATCTCACCGCAAAAACACGCGTGTTTTAGGGCATCGCGGGGAAACCTGAGGGCCAGGTGGCCTTTGCACGCGGAGCCCTCCGAGGACAAGACTGCGGGGTCTGTACGCACTGCCGTGCTCCGTCTCTGATGCGGGGGAGCCCACGCCGTCTAGGGAAATGTGCTGCGCCGCTTTTCACGTCCCTACGGGGCTCCCTGCCCCAGGGAAGGAGGTCAGAACCTCTGCCTGGAAGGCGCTTCGGTGTCATCAGGTGGCCAACCTCCGGCCACAGAGCGCCCCCCCACTCCAAACGGCCACCTTTTTAGGGGTGTCTTCCTATATGTACCCCATTTACAGGGACTCCTGCATCATCAAGAAGGAGCTCTGCAATTTACACCTCAATTTACACCTCACACAACTCCGGGTGCCAAACACAGCTGAAAAGATGACATTTCGGGCAAAGTGTCGGTAAAATTCAAGATATTTAACCTTCACACTCTAGCCAGAGTCCTTCCCAGGGAGACCCTGTAACATCAAACCAGATGGGGCAAAAAGTACACCCCGAGCCAGCCAGGAGTCGAACCTAGAATCTTCTGATCCGTAGTCAGACGCGTTATCCATTGCGCCACTGGCCCCGTGCTAGTTGGGTTTTCTCAGTGATACAGATCACCCATTACGCAGCTTCAACAGGTTTCCCTACATTAGTGTCGCGTTTCCGCCCCGCGCCGCGGCTCCCGCCCACGGCTCCCACGCTCCACCGTTCTCAAGCAAACGCTCTCCGCCAATCCGCAGAGTCTACGTCACGGCGCTCTTCGGCGCGCTCCAATCCGCGCGCCGGACCGCTTCTTTCGCGCTCTCTAGCGCGCGCGCTAAGGTTGTCCCCGGCCGCCTTCCGTCCGCTCGGGGTCGGGTGGGGTGGAGAGAGGGGTGGGACGACCCGGGCGCTGCGGCCGCGGAGCTGGGTGAACGGTACCGCGGTGGCCGAGGTGGCGGCGCGGGGCGGGGCGGGGCGGGCGGAAAGAGGAAGAAGGAGCTAGTGGTGCACGATGGCGGCGACGACCTACGAGCGGCTGAAGCTGTGAGTCCCGCGGGCCGGAGGCCGTTGAGCGAAGGGGTCTGAGGGGCGGCGGGCGGGGCGGCAGGTGCGGGCCGCCGGTCTCGGGCAGGGCTCCTGATCCCAGGGCTGCGGGCCGGGTGTGGGAGCCCCTGGCAGTCCCCGCCCTCCTCTCCCGCCGCGGCCCGTCCGGGAGCTTGTCGGTTGCGGCCACCCGAAGGCCCCGCCGGAGTCGCCACAGGCCCGGGAGCCCGGGAATGACAGCGTCGCCGGCCTTTCTTCGCCCTGCCCGGCCTCGGCGCCCACGGCGGGAGAGCGAAGCTGCAGACCGGCTTCCAGCGAGAAGGGGTCGGCGTTGCGATGCGGCAAGCTTGGGGCGCGCTCCTCCCCACCCACTTTGTTTGAGAGGTGGCGGCTAAATTTATCTTTATTGCTTAGCAGAGGAAAAGAGAAGTTTGTTGTTGTGGGTTTTTTTTTTTTCTTGTGAAATGAACCCATAACAACACATTAGAGTCCACACACAAATCGACATACCTTATCTGGGCACCAAAGCCTGCCTGACCAGCCTTTAGGATGCAGAAAAGAAGAACAGTCAATACTCTTGAGATTCTCAAGGATTTACTTGGTTTTAAGTATTATACAGCTCAAGCACAAAACAGGTTAAGTTCCTGTTGACAGCCAGAGGCCATTCTCGAGAATTTTGGCACTGCAGATTGACTTTTCCTTAAAGCCAAGTTCTTGAGACTTTGAGAAATAGGCTCTGGTTGTTAGGGTTGTAAATTAAGTATTTGTAGGCTTTTTTGGCTTGTCCTGAATAAATAAAAACGTGTGTTTCTTTTAAAATTACCATCAGCCCCTTGGTTTTCTTGTCTCTGAATAACTTTGTTCTACTTTGGGTTTGATACTTTACCTCTAGACTGAAAGGCCAGTTGCCCTAGTCTGAGGATGTCCTTGGCCTCAGAAGCAAATGTAATTTTTGGGGAAGCTTACCTATCCCTAAATGAGCTATAATATACCTTGGGATTTAGGCAGAGGTATCATATTTCCTTTGTAGGGATATGAGGACATCAAAATGTGGTTTGGGCACTTCCTGTGCTCTCTGGAACCTCAAACTCACTTAACTTTCTGGAAGGTTCAATTTAAAGTTCGGGTGCAAAATTGGGAGTGAGGTCATCTACTTGAAATGAAATGTGTTGCAGAAAAGATTATTATTTTTTCCTTAGCCCACTCCTTTGCCACTTTTCTGTAGCCCCAGCTGCGCACTTCCCTCCACATTCCCTCCACCCTTGCCAGCTTTCCTTTTTCTCTCCCTGTTCCCCTCTGCAAGGTGATCACCTTGTTGGTGAATGAATCCTGCAAAATGTCTTTGACGAGGGTACTGGCTGGGCCAGTGTCACGTGTGCTCTGCTGGCTAATTAGGTTATTGTTGACTATCTGATAGTCACTGAAGGGTTTAATATGATCCTACACCAGGTCTCAAATGTGTTTAAGCAATATGGAGCCTTGGCTCGATGCAGCTCAGTGTTAGGTTATGGAATGCAGTTGAATTTTCCTGTGGCAAAGATTGAATGGGATGGAGAACTTGAGAATTCTGATGATTTCTTTTATGTTGCTAAGGACTCACTAAATTCATCAGTCCAAACCTTAAAAGAAGAAAAGAAAAGAAAAAAGAAAAGAAAAGAAAAAAAGCTCTGTATCCATACAAGAGAAAAGAAATTTGGCCCTTAAGTGGTGGGGATGATGGTTTTCTATTGATTTTTGTAGAAGTGGAGACTATGAATTTGAGAAAGTAAATCTGGGGTCATGTGAAAGTCAGTCTCAGATTTGCAGCCCTTAACTTCATTCCACCGAGAGAAGTTTTGAGTCCCAGTGTGTATTGAAGATCTGACTTTTCTATAATGTTGTTTTACTTACCAAGAATTTTGTGAGTTGGAATCTCTCTTTGGCTGTTCCTGCTCTGAGGCGTGCTGTTCAAGGTTCTTGAAGTGGCCTCTGACCTAAGGGGTGTTCTTTTTTAGATGCATTTGGACATGGCAGTAGTTTCTGACCCATGTAAGAATTAGTAGGACAAAACAGCCATTTTTTAAAACGTGCCTAGAGATGTTTTAAGAGAGAGGCATACAAGAGATAGTTTGATCATTTATTACAAAACTGCTGCTACTACTGAGTTTGTCACAATATTGAAGTGCTTGGGATGTTAAATCATAATATGTTCTACCTTGTGTCACCCATGTGCAGTCCGTTTCTGTCCTGCTGTGAAGTTCACCTTCCTCATTATTGCCAAGATTTTATCAGCTGCTCTCCTGCTAACAGTCTCTGGTTCTATCTTGCTGATAGGACTGAGCCCACGTTTCTTAGTCATCTGGATTCCAGCCTCTTCCTAAGCTAACCCTTAACCTTATTTCGCCTAACTGCTCAGTGCATTTTTTCCTCTTTTCACCGACTGGGCCACCCTCTTTTAGCCTCAAGCTTGGGCTTCTTTTATTTTGATCCTTCTACCAAAATGCCTTCTTCTCTCCCGTCTTTACATGCTAATCACAGTCATGGACCCATGGTAGAGCTGAGAGATGCAGACGTTTTTGATCAGAAGAGCCTTGGATTCAGATCCTGACCTTGTTACTTGCTTTGTGTCACGGCCATGATACTTAATCTCTGAATCAAATGAAAACGGTCCTACTTCACAGGATTATTATAACGATTGAAAGAGAGTGTAAATGAGATACCCAGTGTAATTTACAGAGACTCACTTTCTCTGAGAAGACTTTTCCCCACATCTTTCCCTTCACTGAGCTCCCAGAAGAGTCTACTGTCACAGGAACTGGACACCAGACGTCTGTCTGGCTTGCACATTCTTTCTCTTAGAATTGATGTGCAGTGTATTTATTACCTCATAGACAAGAAGACTGAAAGTAGAAAGATCAATCAATAGCACTGTTTGCCTTTTTTTCCCCAATGTTATTTATTTGAGAGATTACGAGAAAGCGGCACATGCGCATATGCAGGGGAGTGCAGGGGAGGGTCAGAGCAGATGGAGAGAGAAACTTCAGCAGTCTGTGCTGAGCATAGAGCCCGATGTGGGGCTCAGTCTCCTGACTGTGAAATCAGGACCTGAGCTGAAACCAAGAGTCAGACGCTAACTGACTGCACCACCTGGGTGTCCCCCCTCCCTTTTTAAGTGGGCTTCGCGGGGAGCCCAGTGTGGTACTTGAACTCAGAACCTTGAGATCGAGAGCTGAGCTGAGATCAAGAGTCGGACGCTTAAGCCGCTGAGCCGCCCAGGCGTCCCTCCATAGCACTGTTTGAACTGACTTTGCCACCTAGAAATGATGAAATCATTATAGTGCATATGCTTTGGTTCTCTTACTAGATTGCAAATATGTCGAACATATTCAAAACATCTTAGCGCTGATTTCTTCTCTACTCCTCCTCAGTACCTCGCATAAAGCCTTGTGCAGAGAGATCCTCAGTGAATCACCTAAGTAAATGAACTTTCCAGTGTAGAGATACCCCAGCATTTCGAAATGAAACACTCAGGGCTACTTTGGAATGTATTCTTTTGAAGTAGCAGCAGCTTAGGTCACTCTGTGTATATGATTGTCTTTCCAATGCCTCAGTGAAGTCATAGGTTGATGTATGTCCTCCATCATTGTTGAAGATGGAAATAATTGCCCTTGGCCCCACAGTCAGGTCACACAGCCAAGCCATGGCAGGACTGGCCTTGGAACACAGCAGGCCCAGAGTCCAGAGATCTTTCCATTACACTGCATTATTCAAATTGCCTTTTTTTCTTATCAGATTGCTTTCACCTTAGTCCTTGGATGTGCCTGGTATAGGAGTGAGTCACTTACATTTGAAAATAGTTGACATGTCCATATGGATTTTTAATATGGAAAACAGTATTGAGATGTTCAGAATTTAAAATGCTTTTAAAACATCCAGACAGTTCTAAATAATCTATTTTGTGACTCCTTTTTCCTTTTTAAGTTAGTTGTGTAAAGCGTCGATAATGTCAGACAATGATAAATTTGAAATCATGAAACAGTTACAACAGAAATCCATTGTTGGAAACATTTAAAGGACCCCTGCCTTTAAAAGGTCCACTGAAATAGGTGTAAGACAGGAAATCCGTTAGAAAGTGAATTAGGCTGCAGCTTGCCTCCAAAGAAGCATTGTTCCCTCTGTTAGGAAGTCCCTTGTCTTTGTAAAAGGTGGCCATAGCTGTGAGGTCAGTGGGACAGCTGTGATGCAGCCCTGACCAGATGTAAACTGAGTCACGCGGGGATGAAGACCTACGTGGTCTGTCCAGTACAAGCAGCAGTCAGCTTATTCACTCACGGAGGGAAGGGAAGGGTATAAATGCGGGCACGCACACGCAGTGTTTATATCCAAGGTGTTTGCTGGCTGGAGAGTCTAGGTTAGTGCCGGGCTGCATCAGATCGTTTGCTGCGCTTGTCTTAAATGCATATTCCAGAGCCTCACATGAGGCCTAGTGAGTGAAAAATCTCTCAAGGTGGGGCCTGGGAATCTCCATGTTTAACTAGGAGTCCCTGTGGTTCTTAGCACTCTACAGCCTGAGTGAGAACCAAAGCATGCTGGGATGGTAGGACAGCATTCTTTGGAGCGCTTGGGGACCCTGGAAGGTTTTGCTGTGCATTAGAGCTTCAGATGAGGTGGCAGTCAGACTTGGTGCTGCGAAAGAGTCTGAGTTTTGGAGGTAATGGGTTTTAGGATGTGCAGAGAATAGGAAGTAGGTGGGACCTCAGGGTTTTGAGGAGGAAGATGGAGTTAAAGCGCATTAGCTTCCTGAAAACATCAACTGTTTGGGATTGGGTTGCGCTCCAGGGTTGTCCGGGATGAACGTGGGCTGTAAGAAATGTACCCTAGCAATGGCTCCATGAGGCGGGAACCCCTGGGACTCAGAGGGTGGATGGATGAGGGGTGGTGGGAGCACCTTCTGGGTATAGGTGTAGTGGGAGCACCTTCTGGGTATAGGCGTAGGGGGCTCAGAGGAGCCTTTACTGTCGGGGTTTTTACTTTTTGCTAGCCAGGTCTAGTAAAATGTTATTCCTGTATGTTTTGAACCAGAGATAGGAGAGGTTTGATTATTAAGACTTCGATTTAATTCTTATGTAAGATTTTTGAGGATATATGTTTTTGCTAGAGTTTTGTGACTCTAGCAAAAACTCTATTCCTCCTCCCCCTAGTCCCCAGCAGCCACCATTGTACTTTCTATCTCTGTGAATTTGACTTCTCTAAGTACGTCATAGAAGTTGAATCATCCAGTATTTGTCCCTTTGGGACTGGCTTATTTCCACTTAGCATAATGTACTCAGAATTCATGCATGTTATAGTATATGTCAGAATTTCCTTTTTAAGGCTGAATAATGCTCCATTTTATGTATATACTGCATTTTGCTCACCCGTTCACCCGTCGATGGGCGCTTAGGTCACTTCCACCTTTTTGGCTGTTGTGAATGATACTACCGTGAGCATGGATGCATAAATCTCTCTTTGAGACCTCACTTTCAATTCTTTTGACCACGTACCCGGAGGTGGAATTTCTGGATCATACGGTCATTCTATTTTTAATTTTATTGAGGAACCACCACGCTGTTTTCTTGCAGCGGCTACACCATTTTGTAACCCCACCAACAGTGCCCAGCGTTCCAGTTTCTCTACATCCTCACCAACACTCATTATTCTCTGTTTGTTTTTCATAATAGCCCTTGTAATGGGTGTGAGGTCAGCAAATAGTAATATTTTTGGAGTGGGTTAAATTTGCTCTTGGGATGGGACAGGATTTTGAAGAGGTTAGTTGTTGCCTAGAGATGTAAATGTTACATGAGGGAAAAAAGGGATGTTTTTAGACGCTAGAAAATCATATTGCCAAGCCCGAAAAAGAATATTTTATGTTTATGATGTAATTAAATATATTGCTTTTCTTAAAATTTGACAAGGGTACTTTTTAAAAAGCACTCTTAAGAGCTAGTGAATCCCAGGTGGCTATAAGATTAAATGCATTTCTATTAAGTGTAATAGAATTTCCTGCATTGAGTTTAACTCCTAGTCCTCTGAATTTTCTTTTTTATCTCATACTTGGTCAGCAGTCTGTAAAAGCGAAATAGTCAACCAAATGAAAGCAGTCAGAGTAGGAAGTAATTGTTATTTAAGTATTCTGCTATTCCAGAATATGTGTCCTCTTAACAGAAAGCAGAATCCAGGGTTGAGAGAAATGGGGCAGTAGTCTTGTCCGTTGGAGTTCATGGTTCATGCCTGTTGGATTCAGACAGCCTCTCCAGATAGCTTACACAGGACCAGAGCTCTTTTTACTGTCCAGTATTACTTTGAACTTCAGAGATTGATATCAACAGCATAGTTAATGACCAGATAATCTTCTTGGATGGAATCTCCTTGTCTTAACCTCTAAAATCTATTTCATAAAGAAAGTAATGTGAGAGAGTTTAATAAAATGAGAGACTTTATAGCAATTAAGGGCCATTCATTGGCTATAGAGAAAGGATTTTCTCCCCGATTTTTGATTATCGTTGAGGCTTCTGTCTTGGTTTCCATGTATTTCTTATGTTGAGAATTCAGTACAGCCTGTTGACTGGTTAATTTTGAAAAGCTCCAGGCGGAAATTGGCACCAGTGACACTCTGTAGGCTTTCTTATCAGAGAACCACTGCTGTTCCCTCCTTGTCCTCTGTTTAGTTACACCATACCTTCCAATCCAGTTAACATTTGACCCACCAAGATCTTTCATTAGCTAGGAGAAAGGAAAACAGTTTTTAAATCCTTTTTACTCTGTCTCTGAGCCAAAGAAAACATTAGTTAAGGGCCATAGAAAAACCCAACTTAATGTAGATATTTGCTGACTATGTTATATTTTCTAAGAATAGTGACTGAGCTTCCTCTGTCTTCTTGGGTGAGAAAGACCAAGGAGAATGGATAAGCAGAGTCCTTGTCTACAGAGACCTGGTAGGCTATTTGGTGAAGCTCCCCAAACAAAAGTAACAGTAAGACCATGCACCCCAGCAACAGTTACACCGCTGGGTGGTTTACTCTAGTGTTTCTGATGGTAAGTGCTAGAGAGCTGACGTTAATTTCACTAGCTTTTGAAAGGAAACCTGGGGAGCGTAAAACTTACAGAATACAATTTACTGGATAAAGTGTATATACTTCAGGTCAGTATTACGGGCGATTAAAGAGTGGTGGGGAGAGGAAGACAGCAAAGGGATGTGTAGCTGTCTCTGAGTTGAGATGACACCTGCTGTGATCCTTAGTGGGATTCTGAGTCATCGCTTAGCAAGACTCTTCTTAGAAATGTTGATTAGCTGGCAGTCACTCTTGTGTCTTCACTGCTCCGGTTCTTAAGCTGTTTTCAATAGTGTTATCAGAATGGGCTGGTGGCAGCACCGGCAACTCTGATTCTAGCAGCATCTCTCTGAGAGGCAAGATCCAACACCTGTCCTAGAGCCTTTGTTGGGCTAGAACTCCGATTCCACGATTACGCTTATTTTTGTTTCTGTTATTTTAACACATTATTTATTTATAAAAGTTTTTGTTTGTTTATTAGAGAGAGTGAGTGAGAGAGCACGGGGTTAGGGGGAAAGAGAAGTAGACTCCCCACTGAGCCAGGCCGATCCCTGGACCCTGAAATCTTGACCTGAGCTGAAAGAAGACGCTTAACTGACTGAACCACCCAGGCGCCCCTTAGCACATTTTTAAAACTTATTTTTATTTTAATATAATACCCGTATATGGTTTAAAAGTCAGCAGTACACAGAGCTTATAATAAAAGAGAGTACGGTTCTGCACTCCTGATTCCCACTGTCTAGGGACATCGACTTTCAACTTTTTAAGCAACTTCTTCTGGTATTTTACTCCACATTTCTTTCTTTTTTTCCTTTCTTTTTGTTTTAAAGATTTTATTTTTTAAGTCATCTCTGTACCCGGCGTGGGGCTTGAACTTACAACCTGAGATCTAGAGTCATAGGCTCCCAACCACTGAGCCAGCCAGATGCCCCGTTAACTCCACATTTCTGAACAGCATGCTTGTACTGCTGTTTCCTGAATTTTTTTGTTTTAGTTATCTGATGACTTCCTACTTCTGAGGATGAGAATTTGGTTTTTATACATCTCCCTCTTTTCCTCCCTTCTCCTCTCATTATATTTATAGTAAGATAGTCAGTGTTCACGTGGCTGTGCTCACGTAGATATGGTTCAAGTGAATCAGTGTATATTTCCTCATAAAATGTTTTGCTTTTCCTGGAACTGAAAAGTGCCTTGTTTCTTTTTATTTGCATGACTTAAAAAAAAATGTGCCTGTTGCTAAATGAATCTTCAGTCTCTGTGATAGCAGGAAAATTCCTCTCAAACATGTTGGGTAACTATGAATTTATTTTCTTCTCTGAGATTTACTTCTGGGAGCCCCGTACCCCCTGCTTTAATCCGTACTGGGTTTTCTTTAGGCCTGTCGCATAGCTGGGGCCCCGGACAATATCTTCGTCAGGAAAATTTCTTTCACCTCTGTTCTGTTTTGGATTCTCAGTCTACCTCTTGATTTATTCCATTTTGGTGAAACAGACTTTTCCTTCTTTCTAAGAAAGGTATCTTTTGAGATGTCGTACATCTGAAGGTGTTTTCATTCTGTCCTCACACTTGTTTGATAGTGTGGTTAAGTATAGAATTCTCAGTTAGAAATTATTATCCGTAGAATTTTAAAGACCTGCTGTTGAATCGTGCAGTGTGTTGTTGCTGGGCAATCCAGTAGTGTGACTGTTGAACATTTCAAGGCTTCTTTCTCTCTTATTTTTATTTTTTTCTGGAAACTTTAGGATTGTCTTTGTATGGTGTTTTGAAGTTTAATGCTTGATGCGCCTCTGTGTGTGTGTGTGTGTGTGTGTGTGTGTGTGTGTGTGTGT
>NW_024423786.1:42389168-42426648 GCF_017311325.1 Ursus maritimus | reverse complement strand
TGTGTGTGTGTGTGTGTGTGTGTGTGTGTGTGTGTGTGTGTTTTCTGTTCTTGTTCTTTTTTTTCACTGTTTCTTTGAACTGTTTCTTTCCTTTTTTCTTTTGTGCTCTTTTGGAATTCCTGCTAAATTTATGTTGAATATCCTGGATCAGTCTCCTCTCTCTTTCCCCCTCCCTCCCCTGCTCCTTCCCCCTTTCCCCTACTCCCCCCACTTCCTTCCTGTGCTTTCCTGTTTTACAGCTCTTATCTTTTTATTCTGTTCTTATGGAGGGTTATTCCTGTTGAATGGCCAAGTAACTATTTCTGCTCTCAGTCCGAGAATATATTCTTGCTTTCTGAGTGTGCTTTTCTTGTTCTTATTTCGTGAATGCAATGTCTTGTCTCTGAGGCCATCAATTATAAATGTGTTTTGAGGTTGTAGTCCGTTCTCGGCGTAGTTTGTTTATCCAGAGTTATTTTTCTGTTTGTTTTGGACTCTTTTTTATGTGATGGAACCTTTCCTAGTATCTGGTGATCCTTGCTTGTCATTTCATGTTGAAGAAGGAGGCACTAAAAATTGATTGGAGGGTCTGCTTGTGGGTCAGGACTTACCAGTTGGTGGCCTTCGCTGTAGAGTGATTGCACAGGAACTCAACTCTTTCGTGTTGGGGAGGGGTGCTAAAGGTCAGCAGTCGCTTTCAGGACAACAAGTTTCTTCAGAGACACTATTTGAAACTCCTGTGAGGCTCAGGGAGAGGGATATGTGAGCTGGGCTGCCAGCATTCTGGGAATCTGGCAGAGGAAGAGGGTTGAATGAGTTTTCCAGTCTCTAAGTAGACCTTTGTCTCCCGGCTTCACTTGGCTCTCTCACCCCGGTCCTCAGCTGTGCCTGATGTCTGGAGGCCAGAGAGCATCTTCTGTTGAACTGTTCTAAGCATTAAATCCCAGGGTCAGTAGGACAGGTGCCTGCGTAGGTTTGGGTGGGGATCTGAGCAGCTTACACAGACTGTGAGCCACCTCACTTGTACCCCAGTCCTTATTACCTTTTCCTTCTGGTTCTGGAGGCTTTTCAGCATTCTGCTGCTGGAATCTGCTTGCTTTGTTGGCTCTCACCCTACCCTCTCACCCTACTGGCGATGAGTCTCTGTGGTGACTTAGTGAGTTAGCCCATTTCCAAGTACTGTCCCTCGTCTAAGCCTGCATTAGAATGGCCAGTGGCTGCCCCATGCGCTGCACCCACCTGTTGGTACCGGTACCCCAGATTCCATGTTCCGAAAGAGTATCAGGGCTTTTTTTAATGGATGGTGTTCACTCTTGGAAATTCATTTCATTCTACTTCAGTTAAAATTTTAATTTGTTGATCTTCTCATGTCAAATGTGTCTGTCTATACTAGAAGTGTTATAGATGGTATTTTTCATCTTCTTATAAAAGAAATTTCAGTTTCTAACTTCATAATTTTCAAGACTCTAAGGACTTAGTGAAGTCACTAGTTTTGTGATCTCAGGAATGTGACAATTAGTAAAGGCTTAGTTTTATAGCTCTCTACTTTTTTTGTATATGATTAAAAGTCTTAATCCAAGATGTATGTATTTTATCAGTGTTCCCACACCTTTCCACATCAGTTTTAAGTTTAAATGCCAAATAGGGAAAAACTTTAATTGCTTATAATAAGGATACTTTTTATTTCATAGGTATTTTAAAACTTTTGTTTATTTTATTTTATGTTTAGAGAGAGAGTAGGTAGGGGTAGAGAGGCGGTTAGGGGCAGTGGAAGAGGGAGAGAGAAAGGGAGGGAGAATCTTAAGCAGGGTCCATGCTCAGCGCCTAGCCTGACGTGGGGTTCGATCTCACAACCTTGAGAGATCATGACCTGAGCTGAAATCAAGAGTCAGAAGCTTAAATGACTGAGCCACCCAGGTGCCCCTAACCTTTTATTTTTTAAAGTAATCTCTATACCCAATATGGGGCTCAAACTCATGACCCTGAGATCAAGAGTTGCATGCTCTACCAACTGAGCCAGCCAGGCACCCCCGTTCCATATATATTTTCGAAAGGATATATATGTGCACGTCTTATATAACTTTATATAAAGTTATATATATGTAAATATTAATATCAGACTTTTCTACTCTTATAAACACTGGATTTTACAATGAATACTTTATCAGTACCTGAAAGCTATCTGTTAGGATACACACCACAACTTGTGTATGGAAGCAAGTGTGACTTTTCAGTTGATTGATTTCATTCAAATAATTTATTTTCATTATAGAAGTTTTGCAAGTGAGAAGCTTAAATGCATTTGTATAGATAAAGGTAGTTGGGGCTCCTGGGAGGCTCAGTCGGTTGGGTGTCTCCTTTTGGTTCAGGTCCCAGGGTCCTAGGATCAAGCCCCATGTGGGGCTCCCTGGTCAGCAGGGAGTCTGCTTCTCCCTCTCCCTCTCCCTCTGCCCCTCCCCGTGCTTATGTGCTCGCTCGCTCTCTCTCAAATAAATAAAATCTTCAAAAAAAAAAAAAAAGCGATAAAGTGTAAGAGGGTGAGCCACTGAGGGAAAACAATGTGCTTTTTTCTGTCGGCTCTTTGTTGAGCTGCAAGCTCTGTGTTTTGTGCATTGTATTAAAAAGTGGAGGAATTTGATTTCTGAGATTGTATGTTGATTAGTCATCTTTTGGTATGAAAAGTAACATGGGTTATTAAAGAAGTGAACACCATTCATGTGGAGAATTGTGCCAACTCTGTCCCCCCAAATACAGCTATGGACGGAGAGGAGCATAGGCCCCTGAGCAAGATAAGAACATAGATACAGTAACACCCAGGGACTTCACACGGTGGTCACAATTGTGTCACCCTCCTCAGGCCTTGTTTGAGATGTAAAACTGAAACACTTGAGTAGGAGAGACTCAAGAGACTGAAAACAGCACAGGAGTTAAAAAATAGAACCCACAGTGGTCTGAGGTCATTCAGTAAAGTAATAATGCCGCCATTTCTCAGAGTCTCTTCTTGATGCTGGACATGTCGCATGTGTTCTCCCACCCATCTCTCATGGAGAGAGCTGAGCCCAGAAGTTCGTTGGTTTGTTCCGGGACTCATGGGGCTGAGCTTCAAACCAGCACTGTAAGAGTTTAAAAAGCTATAACCTCTCCAGCATGCTCTATTACTAGAATTTGAAGACACCATCATCTTTTCATGGGATGGCACAGAGACTGGTGTGTTCAGGATAGACCCTAGTCAGTCAAGAAAACATGGTTCCTTATATCGAGATTAATGAGGAGAGGCATTGGTTTAATAACATTTAAATTACAGACTTTTCCATTAAAAGTGGTTTAAAAAAGTTTTATCACTTAGAGCCCCAAACACCAGGTATCAAAAAATTCCATTGAGGGAAGCATCTCATTGCTTAGTGTCGGGAAGATACTGTAACTGTGGATTGGGTTTTGGCGAGGGATTAGTGTGAAGGTAGTTCATTCTCAGGGGATTTGATCACAGGTAGTTTTCTGTTGCTTCTGTACCAGATGACCATAAACTGAGGGGCTTAGAACAAGACAGCTGTATTATCGTAGCGCTTCTGCAGGTCAGAAGTCCAACACGGGTCTCAGTGGGCTGAAATCAGGGTATCAGCAGGGCTGCCTTCTCCACGGGAGGCTGGGGGAAGAGTCCTCTTACAAGCTCATTCAGGGTGTTGGCCAAATACAGTTCCTGTGGTTGTGGGACTGAGGTCCCTGTTTCCTTGCTGGCTGTCAGCCATGGGGCCACTCTTAGATTCTAGAAACCTCTCTCCTGTCCTTGCATGTGGCCCCAACATCTCAGGAGCCGTCAGCAGCTTATCAAATCCGTCTTATGCCCGAAATTTCTCATTCCCCTTCTGCTGTACCTCTGACTGGCTCTTCTTTCCTCTTTCTGCTTTTATGGGCTCCTGTGATTCCATTGGGCCCAGCCCGACTACCCAAACTATTCCTGTTTTAAGGTCAGTTCATTCGTAACCTTAATTCCATCCGCAGGGCAGTGCCTGGGTTGAATGAGTAATCAGGAGATGGGAGTCTTGGGGAGACATCTTTAGAATGCGGTCTACCACAGTTACTTCTATGATACACTTTAATTTCTAGCATATTCTCTCTGTGGTTTAATTGTTCAAACTCTTATTTTTAAATATTTAAAAAAATATTTGTTTATTTGAGAGAGACAGCGTGAGCAGAGAGAGGGAGAAGCAGACACTGAGCTGAGCAGGGAGCCCGATGCGGGGCTCAGTCCCAGAACCCTGGGATCATGACCTGAACCGAAGGCAGACGCTTAACCGCCTGAGCCACTCAGGTGCCCCTAATTGTTCAAACTTTTAACTATGCAAAGTAAAAATGAGTGCTGGAAGAAGTAGCAAGGTATGACCAGTATTTCATCCTGGTTTCTTAAAACTAACATTGTCTTTTGTACCAAAAATTTTTTTCTTGTTACAGAGTCATATTTACAAATAAATCAAGAAAGACATTCATTCATAATTTTTATTCACATTCTGTATTATTCTGGAATATTTGTTTTGATAAATCAGAGCTCTGTTTTATGTGGTCTTGATCTTTGGGGATATATATTTAGAAGATATATATAGTTTGATTCCAGTATCTTCCTATCAACACCACATTGTTCAGAGGTGGTCCATGTGGCAAAG
The DNA here is from genome assembly GCF_017311325.1 of Ursus maritimus. Lineage (NCBI taxonomy): Eukaryota > Metazoa > Chordata > Mammalia > Carnivora > Ursidae > Ursus > Ursus maritimus. Next base: position 42,422,011 of record NW_024423786.1, on the reverse strand, counting down.
ATATCAGAACCTTCCATTGTATTATTTCTTTAAAGCATGAATTAAATTAAATAACTTTTCTCGTCCTGTCTTGAAAATTTGCAACTTTTCTCCCTTCTTCTCTGTTAAAGAATGTTTTTGTCAATGAGAAAGAGTTACCACACCTATGAGGCAGACCTGTTATTCTTTGCAAAAGTCCTTCATAAATGCTCATTTAATACCCGTTGTCTGTGAAGTAGTTAGGGTTAAGCATTTTCATCCCCAGGCTTAATAAAGGGCTGAGATTGTGGGGTATACCCATCAGGTGGGGGCTGGCAGTGGGGGACAGTGGAAGAATTCACACAAGGCGGAACAAAAGAGATAGAAGTTTACTGAATACACCTCAGGGAAGCTGCGGACAGGACAGCAGAGGAGAGGCTGTTTGCCACAAGGCAGGGGTGAGGGTGGAGTGAGGGACCATGGGGACATCACTGCCTGGTTGTAAGTAGCTCGCTGGTTAGTAAGGCCCGATGGCTATTTCACGGTGGGTCGTTTAATAAACCTGTTGCATTGCCTCTGCTTTCAGCTTGGTGGTCGATGTGAGCCCCTTTGCCTTGCTCAGGTTCCAAGCCTCTTGCCTGAATGTGGCCCTTTATCTCTACCCTTCCCCCCCCAAGATACATGTTGGCAATCATCCTCCAAGCATATGACCCACCAATACACATCTGAAGGGTCTCATGCCTGAGGTCTCATACCTTTCCCAGCAATAGCTAGCCCCCTTGGGATCCTGGAACCTGTTGCCAAAATACCTGGGAGACTTACACTCTCCCTAACCCCCTCCCAACTTGAAAGTGTATCATGGGCCACTCCTCACAACCCCAGTGCCCCTCTTTCTGCCCAGGGGTCCTGTCTCCGTGCTTTAATAAAACCACCTTTTTGCACCAAAGACATCTCAAGAATTCTTTCTTGGCCGTCGGCTTCAAACCCTAACCATCAGTTGTAATTTTCCATCTAAGCAAGGCCTCCATGTGTTTGTTGATTGACCGTGATTCTGAGTGGTTTCTTTGGCGCTACTGGGCCTAGAACAAGTCTTTGGGAGTTGACTTAACACTGAAGCCCCGTGGGTAATGGACTGCTCCTTAGCAATGCTGTAATCATGATTTTAGAAGCAAGAGAACAGAGGAGAGATTCTTTGTTATTCATTTGAACCTTTTGAAAAGAACTCCTGGAGTTTCTTCAGACATCAGAGGTGGGACAGGATGTTCTGATAGAGCACCAGCCACGGGTACTCTTTCAGGTGCTGAGCCTTTTCAAGCCTAGAAGAATGCCCTGGGGCATCTGGGCTGCGTCTGCGCAGAATGGCTTCCGCTTTGGAGACAGCACTTTTCTTTGAAAGCTTTTATAGTTTATAAAGAAGTCTTGTTTTTGAGGTCTGTTTTTTATTGAAATTTTTTTCCTCTTTGTTATTTTTCATCTCTCCCCTACGTCCCAGTCCCTAATGCTTGTGTAATGCTTCACACATGGTTAGCTTCCAGTAAATTTATTGACTCACTCTTAGCAATTTATGCTTGCACACAACATCTGCAGACAAGGACTGACATGTTGGTTTGGTTTTGTTTTGTTTTCATGATCTAAGACTAGAGATAACTACCCTAATGAGTAGGTTGTCTGCAAATTTGCTTTATTAGTTGGTTTCAGGACCTCTCACTTTAAAAAAAAAATAGCTTTATTGGAGGTATATTTGGGCAGACAGTAAACGCCACATATTTCAAGTGTAGTAGTTTTACACATCTTGACGTATTTTTATACCCACAAAACCATCACCAGTCTCAAGATATTGAACGCTTCCGTCACCCTGGAAAGTTTCCTTGTGCCAGCAACCCCGCCCTCTCCCCGCTCTGTACAAGTTAAACGTTCAACTCCCATGCGATCCGGCCATTCCACCTCCAGGTAGTCACCCAGGAGAAATGAAGGGGTATGTCCGCCTGAGACTTGTACAAGAATGTGCACAGGACCTTTATTCATACTGTCTCTAGCTGGAAGCAGCTCCAACCCTGATTTTACCCCCTTTATTTCTTATTTTGCAGAATGAGAAGGTTTTTTTTATCCTCATTTTTTCTATGGCATTCTAACAACATAAACAAAAATGCCCAAATGTTAAAATAGTGTATTTTATTTTATTTTTTTAAAACATTTTATTTATTTGTTTGACAGCCAGCAAGAGAGGGAACACAAGCAGGGGGAGTGGGAGAGGAAGAAGCAGGCTCCCAGCAGAGGAGCCCGATGCAGGGCTCGATCCCAGGATTCTGGGATCATGCCCTGAGCTGAGGGCAGAGGCTTAACAACTGAGCCACCCAGGCGCCCCTAAAGTAGTTTATTTTAAACAATTTCCTGAAAGCGTTTGATTTAAAATGTATTTTTTAGTATTTTTAGCTAGTATATCTTGCTTACTCAGATGTTATTCTGAGTGCCTATCAAAGATGAGCTCATTTTATCCTCAGGACAGTGCTGTTTCATGTCTGATCTGTCCCCTATTTTACGAATAAGGGAACTGAAGAACAGAGAGGATGGGTAACTTGCCTAATAAGTTCCCGCAGCACAGGTAGCCTGGTCCTATAGGCGGGGTTCCTGACTAGTGGGCTTGCTACATTCTGCACCTCGTCGAACGTAATTAGTTAATTTATTACGATTTTCTTGTGTAAGTCACACTGGTTTTAACAGCAAACCTTGTGAGCATAAAATAGTGAAAACAGTTGCCGTGAAGGCGTCAGGACAGCAAAAACATCTATTCATAGTAGTTGGGAAATCAATTTGATGTCAGATTTAAGCACTGCTGAGGCTGGTACAATAAATAGGTTTTTCTTTCTTTCTTTCTTTTTTTAGAAACCTGCGTTTCATCTGCTTGGTTATTTATAGTTTTTCATTTCTTCTTAGGCACGTCACACCTGAAAAATTTTATGTGGAAGCTTGCGATGATGGAGCGGATGACGTGCTTGTCATCGACCGCGTGTCCACAGAAGTTACCCTGTCAGGTATTTCTCAGCGGGGGGCGGGCGGAGAAGCGGCCACGAGAGACTCTCCCGCAGTTGCCGTAATTAAAATAAACGGATCGGGGGTATAACCGTGTGCGGCTGAGTATCGTCCTACAAAATTTGAATTCCTGCCACCTCATTTGATTCTTATGCGTTCATTTTATGCTTCCTCCTTTTTTCTGAAAAGGAGGAATGATCTTGAAATTTTTGCTATTTGTCAGGACTTAAAAACATAGTTATTTCTTTATTTCTTCCTTTATCTGTACTTTAACAGGATTGGTTTTGTTGAGGTCAGTTCCTTTCTAGCTGTAAGACTTAAGGTATTTGAGGATGAGAGAGTTGTTTGAGCATTAAGTGTATGGAATTTTAATGGCTGCTTTTGTTTTTGAAAATATTCATGACTCTGAGGATAATTTAATAAATGAAAATTACATGTATACACACACACACACACACACACACATACGTATCACTGACTAAAACTTGTGTTGTAGGCAAATAATGTTCCTAAGCTTTGTCTATCAATATCTTGTCTGTCTCTCCAGTTATATTTTGGTTTTGCTTCGCTGGGGTGTGAAAAACAATTTTTTTCCCCAATCATATGGAACACTGATTTCTCATTAAATGTGAAATAATTTTAGTGATAAATTAATGTACCACATGATATCACATTTAGAATTTCATATTTCATGTGTTTAAATATTCACCTCTAGACAGAGTTCTCTGTATTTTTAAGTATCGTGTTTGAGTAACCACAGAGTAGAAATTCAGTAAATGTAAATATCCTTTGAATAGATAAAGCGAAATATGAAAATATTTTGAATAGGATAGTAAAGTATAAGAAGGGGATGGCTATACATTTCTATTTTCTTAGTTATCTGGTTATTCTGGCAAGTACCGTATATAGTTTTCCTTTGCCCAAATGGAATTAGAGGTCTGTTTTAGTTTGATAATTTGGCATTTCCTGTTTCTGTTGGTTGGTGGCTGCTCTCTCAAAATAGCCAATTGGTTTTAACCAATGTTAGGGCACTTCTGAAGTCTAGTAACACTACTTCTTTAGACCGTGTTGGTACAACCTAGTGTCTTGTAAAAGCTTTAGCATGGGTGTGTTTTCAATTATTTTTGAAATTTCAGTGACATTTATTTGTAAGTAGAGATTGCAGACCCATTAGAGGTGACAGTGCTAAGGTCACCAATAGTTTGGATGTAAAAAGGATACCAAGTAGTCATTAGTAGACACATGAAGAGATACTTTGACCCAAAGGCAGTGGTGATAAGAGGCTGACTCACTCACAGTTGCTCTGCTAGGTTTTTTTTTTTTTTTTTTTTGCCATTGGAAATGCAGACCATTGCCAGGGAAAGAGGGATTTTTTTTTCCTTCCATGAAAAATTAATGTGTTCTTAGGAATTATCAGTTTTATTGTTATTATACTCCAATTAATGTAACTTAGAGCTCCATCAATAAATAGTACATATAAGTTTATCAGATGATCTCGGTGTCTTCAGGATTTTCTCTAAGCTTTTCCTTGCACTGCCTTTCCATTCGTCATGTTCGTTAGTTGGGGCACAGCATTGCTGAGCAGATTGAATCACTGAGAGAAACAGAAGTGAATTTCAGACCTTATTCGAAATTACTTTATTCAGAATAACAGGACTGCCTTTAAGAAACAGGACTTGTTTCAAAATGAGTTCTAGGATGGTAATTAAACTGTGAAAGAAGACTTGTAGAGCCGCATAAATCTGGGAGCTGTGAGTGAAACCGTGGAGCAGCTTTGTTCCCCTGGGGGCCTCCTCGGGCCCATGCGAGGGAAGAGAGGTGATGTCGATGTCTGTAGCAAAATCAGCTCATTTGATGGGGACTCCTACCTTCCCCACTTTGGGGCATTATCCCTAGAGTTCTACAGATGTGTTTTGTGAAACACGTTGACTTAAAGTTTAACAATTATGAAATGAACCCTATAATCAAAGATACTTTTTTATTATTGAGGGTGTTTTTGGTAAAGTCATGGTTAATGGTGGTGCCTCCCTGCACACCTGCGTTTCCTTTCTCCCTCGCCCCTTGGGTCTTGCCTCTACTTCCCACATTTGTAGAGGTGGATGGGCAGGTCTCTGTTTGCATTCCATTAGTTCCATGTTGGTATTAAATTTATGCCCTCCTCCCCATTAACTTTCTAATTTTCTTAAATGGACATGGACTTAGCTTCTGGCAAGGGGTTGAATAAATTTGGTTGAAAAATGACCATGGAAGTATCCCACGATTTACTTGATGAGGATGCTGAAGCACGTTACTTTGGGCACCTTATCTAGACAGGCAGAGGTCTTGATATGTCGCATGGACATCTTTATTTTGTATTTTGCCAAAATGCAGGTCTAACACTAATGAAGGACTATTGCTTTCTTAGAACAAATCATGCATATTGATTTTGGAGTAATTACAGAAGTCAAACTAACTCTGCTTTTATATTGGTGAGCTTTTTTCTATGTGATTTTTCTTTTTCTTTTTTTTTTTTCTTTTAAAGTCAAGAAAGATATTCCTCCTTCAGCTGTTACAAGACCAATATTTGGTATACTGGGCACAATCCATCTGGTGGCAGGTAAGAAAAATAAGATGGTCATGGGACGCCTGGGTGGTCAGTCGGTTAAACGTCTGCCTTCTGCTCAGGTCATGGTCCCTGGGTCCTGGGATCGAGCCCCGCATCAGGCTCCTTGCTTAGCAGGGAGCCTGCTTCTCCCTCTGCCTGCCGCTCCCCCTGCTTGTGGGCTCGCTCTCTCTGACAAATAAATAAATTCCTAAAAAAGAAGATGGGCAAAGAAGTTAATTAAATTGGCACAGTATAAGATGAAGGCATACTTCCTGTCGTGCTTGAGGCAGTAAATCTGTAGGTTAGATATTTGTCACTAAATTTCTAGAAGTGACATACTCCAAATGACAAGCGGTTAAATCGATCAGCCTGAAGTTCTGTTGAATAAAGTTTTGTTCTTGCTTTCATTTCAACTGGAGTTGAAATCCCTAGTCAACTAGACATTTCTTCATACATTCGAAGAGTATTTAAATGAACATTTTAATGCACTGATGGACCAGAGCACTCTGTACCGTCAGCCCCGTATTGAGGTTGAATGTGACCTAGTGCGTGTTAGAGAATGTTACCTGCTTCTGAGTTGTTAGGAAAGTGATTTTGTTTATCTAAATTTCATTTCACTAAACTTAAAAAACATTCCTGTGTCATCAGGCAGCATGTTAGATGCTGAGTTAGAGAAGATGCCAGCCCCCCCCCCCCCATTTTTTCCTGCAGTTGACAGTCTAGTGAGAGATGCATTTAAGTAGTAAATCACTGTAGTGCGGTGTGACAAGTTCTGGGAGAGAGGGGTACACAGGACAACTTCCAGGAAGGGCACTTGTGGGGAGAGCCTTGAGTGGAGCTGAAGAATTAATTTAGTGCTAAAGGCTTACCCTGTTTTATTTGGGAGGAGGCGGCGGTCAGGATCACGGTTGGGGTGTTATTCATGGTGCTGTGATGCCTTCTTAATTCTGGACTGTTCATCTTTGTGACGTTGCAGTGACCAGTTATATTGCCCCAGCACATTTCTCTACCATTTACCAGGACATGGAGGCCCTAGGGATGGTGTAGACGGGACATTACCTCTCCCGCAGTGGTCAGATCTCATGACACATGGTGTTTAAGCTACACGCTGGGAAATGCATTAGCAGAGGCCTGTGTGCCTTGGGGATGGCAGGAGAGAGAAAGAAGCGTTTTCTGGGCTTTACTCTTCATCTGCTAAGATCACTGCTTTTGCTTTTTTTTTTTTTTAAGAAAAGGTTTGACCTTTCAGTAGGAACTTTTCTAAATAATGTGCTGTTCTTTCTATTCATAAATCCTAAGATTTCCTTTAAAAAAAAGTCCTGGGCCTTTTATCCGTACGGCACGTGCGGTCTCACGCTGCTGGCCTGTGGGGCTTAAACAATAACGGAGTGCTGCTGTTGGCCGTAGAGTTGCCTCTTTTATATTTATGTTGTGTGTGGCTTTGTTTTTTGCAGGTAATTATCTGCTCGTTATTACCAAAAAGACAAAAATAGGAGAATTTTTCAATCACGTAATCTGGAAAGCAACAGATTTTGACATCCTTTCTTATAAGAAAACGATGTTGCACTTAACTGATATTCAGGTAAGAACTGGAATCACTTACTCATCGCAGAAGCTGATGTAGTCCCGTGGGGGCCGCGGTGGGGGCAGTGGGACAAAGAACGTTGGACGGATTTCTTTTAAGCCTAATGCTTTCAACAGCCCAGCGAGCAGGGTTCCTCTGCACACCTGTATACCAGAAAACATGCTTTCTAAAAGTCCTTTATATAGTTTATTGTTCTTGGTTTGTTTTTATAAAAACTGACTCAAGTTCTTAAGTATTGAAATTTCGTATGCAGAGAAAAGGACAAACAGAAAAAGCCCCTGTGTCCGACAACCAGAATTAACTTCATATCCTTTGTCTAAAGAAGTCAAATACGAAATATGTTTGAAGTTCCACGGAATCCGTTCATTCCCTCTTTGTCCGGAGAAGAAGCTTTCTTTGAGTTTACCATGTGTGAACAGCAGCCTGTATGTTTATGTCCCAGCAGCCCCCCTTTAGCACGATTGCTGTACGCACGGCTTTTAGTTACCCTGCTTCAGGTATTAGGGAATGTGGTTTAAATCTCAGTTACCGTGGTACATGAAGTCAGGCCTTAGTGCAGCGAGCTGGAAGCACAAAGGAACAAAAGCAGCAGCTCTAGAAGGGAAATGCGGATCGTACAGGAGTGGGGTAGAGGCGTGCTGGCTGACCCTGGGATTGCCGGCCCTCGCCCTTCACGGGGCTCTGGGTGCGCAGCCAGGGCTCTTTGTGAAGGTGAACTTCTCGACGTTCATGACGCAGTGGTTGTGATGAGAAGGTTGAAGATGTCCCAGAGGAAGTAATGTCAGCGACAGACTTCACAGGAAAGGAGCTCTCTGGGGTATTCCACGACCTTGAGAGTGCCAAGGATAAGGCCTAAGGATGATAGGACAATTAGGGGCACCCAGGTGGCTCAGTTGAGCATCTGACTCTTGGCTTTGGTTCAGGTCACAGTCTCAGGGTCCTGGGATCGAGCCCCGCCTTGGGCTCACACTCAGCAGGGAGTTTGCTCGTGCTCTCTCTCTCTTTCTCTCTTAAATAAATAAATATATCTTTTAAAAAAAGGAAAAAAGAAAAGAAAGGTATATGACATTTGGCCAGGGTGTAGAAAAGATACTCCATAGATCAATATATTCACCACTATAAGACATGGTATTTAAGGCAATAAAAATGGTTGTATTTATTTACTAGCCCAGTAAAATTTACTTGAACAGTTTTTTCTTGATTACTATACTTGGTTGTCAGGCCATGCAACTAATTTTAACATTGCCCACTGCATATGCTTTGCTTTGTACCTTTTGTCCTTAAAAAATATATATAGATAGATATGTCTATATCTATCTATCTATATATCTATATATATCTGAGCCCAAATTAAAAATTTGGATTTATAATAGATGGATTAACATGTTAATCATTTGATAATCACTAAGCATTACCAAACATTATCCATTGTTTCTTAAAGCAAGGATAAAAATAAATGTCCCAGTATTCCTTGGGAAGGCCAGCTAAAATTATTATCAGAAAATAAAGATAAGTATTATTTTACTGGGCTTTTCTTTTTAATCTTGCATTGTAAAAGAAGAATTTAATCCCCATCCAGCCCAGTAAAGTTTCATAGGAATGAGGATGGTATTATTCCCTTGTTATTTACTCGCTGTGTTATTGGGCCTCTCGTGACTTTATGTTTTTCACTTGTCAAATGAGAGCAATTACACTAAACTGCAGGGTTTGTTGTGAGGATGAAAGAGAGTCTCTAAAAGGTCTGGCATGTGGGAGGTCATCACCTAACGTGGTGATGTTTTGTTAAAATAACTTCTGCCCATTAGAGCAAAAACTGAGGGATACCAAAGGGCAGGAGTTCTGCCCCATCAGTTAATGTAACAATACCCCACACTGTGGATTGAACCTCCTCCATGGGTCAGGAGCTGGCCTAGGTCCTGGGGAAATGGTGAGCATCTCCTCTCCGTCAGTCCTATGCCAGTGGTATTTAACAGGGCCAGCCGACTTACAGATCTGGACAGATTCCGTTTCAAGTAGGAAACAGACTGATGTTTTCGTCCCCTCTGTTTACAGTTACAAGATAATAAAACTTTCCTAGCGATGATAAACCATGTCCTGAATGTGGATGGATTTTACTTCTCAACGACATATGATTTGACCCATACTTTGCAGCGGCTGTCCAACACTAGTCCAGAATTCCAAGAAATGAGTCTCTTGGAAAGGGTAAGCTTCATCTTCAGTGATTTTTACTCTTTTTTTTTTTTTAAGGGCCTTATCTCTGTGTCATCCATAAAAATACTTATGGATTTTTAGCAGTCCTGGCTACGTCAGACACACGTGTGGGGTTGACACCACACCATGATCTCAGTTCCGTCACAATTGCGAGTTCAGGATCCCAGAATGTGTACGTTTGACCCAGACAGGATTGAGAACCAGTGGTGTGAGAATTCGGAAATCCAGTCTGAACAGACATGCTGGTAGTTTCCTGGCTCTCGGTGTTCTGTTGTATGACAGTTATTAACATTAACAACATAATTATCCTTATAAAATGAATGTATGTGCCAGCAGGCGGTATTCTTTCTGCACTGGTGTTATTTATAGTTTCTGCAACTGGAAAAGTAAGAACTTACTGATGTAAGAACTTGACAAATACTGATTTGTTTAAGGTGGGTTTTTTTTGTTATTTTACCTTCCCCCCATATGAGTGTATCTTTAAAACTAGGACTCAGATGATATCATCCTAAAATTCCTGCTGTTCAGGAACCTGGATAATTGCTGCCTGGATATTTCAGTAACAAACCTTAGATGTATTTAGGGGGCAGACAGAGTTTTAAAGGTTGCTGTCTGTTACTTGTTAGGCAAGACCCTATGAAATGCCAGTAATTGACCATTTTTGACCAGTAAAAAGGATAATTTCATATGGTTCAACCTAAATCAATATTTTAGTTGACTGGCTGTTTTAAGATTTTATGCTCTAATCTAGTAAAATTATATGTAGGCTTGGACGTAAATTTAGATGTAAGCTAAGCAATCAAGCAATTTGGCTTTTAACTACAGAGACAGTTGCTTTTAAAAGCAGTTGCTATGCTGCATTCTCCCATTTGTTTATCAGGTGTCTCTCAGATGCCTGCTGTGTACCAGGCGCTGTACTAGCCAGCGGGGACACAGACTGCAAAGAATGGCCCCTTGTGGGAGCCTGCAGTCTCCTGGGGAAGCAGAAGTCTGGGCAGTCACAAAATAGGGGACAGTTGCTGTCAGGGGGCTATGTACCAAAATGGGGTGGGATCCCGAGGGAAACTTGGGTCTCACTCGGTCTGGGGGAGCTGGGGATGACTTTACAGAGGAAGGGGCTTTTGAGTGGAGACTGGATGCTATTCTGAATAGGCCGTCTTGGCCAGGGGACAGTGGGAGAGTGAGGGTTCTGGGCAGAGAGGGTGGCAGTGTAATGCGAAACTGAGCCAGCGATCTCACACGTTGGGAAGGGAATTTGTCAGCTAATCAGGAGTCAGGTAACATAGGAAATCGTGAAGGTGACCAATGAACTATACATATCTTAGACATTTTATCTGACTTAAAACATAAAATTCTACACTGACTGGTTGATGATTTGATAGAGGACTAACTATAAGCTTTTCTTTGTTTTGGGTACCTTGATTCCTGCCTAAATACATCCACGTCACTTTCCAGTTTGAGTCTGTAAAGGTTTGGACACCCACAGAGCGATCTGTTGGCAGAATCCTGTCGATTTTGACTGTGTTTCTCTAACCTTCTAGAACTGCCTCTCCTCCTCCAGATCCAACAGCAGTGTTGTTCTAGCAGCTTACCTTTAATCGCTTTAAATTCTGTTATCGTTCAGCTTTATTAAAAAAAAAAAGTAGTTTGTTTTTCAGTCCTGTCTCCTTGACGTGTAGGACATTGAGTTTGGTTACCTAATGCCCACCAACCCGTGCAGCTGGCTCCGGGCGATGGGGAGCCCACACCTGAGCTGGAGGTGTGCCTCAAGGCTGGTTGTGGCCGCTCCGGGACTCTCAGCTGGGGCCAAGAATGGGGAGTGGCAGTCGGTGTGTTTACTGTAAAGAGAACGGAGAGAGTCGGTTCATCTCCCGTGTTGTTGAGGGCACTTCTCCTGTAGCTGTAGTTTGAAAGTCAGAGCGGCCAGAGATGCCATCAGGCAGCTACTGTAGGGGCTGCCGGATGCCAGCACGGGTTAGGCCACGCAGAGGTGTTTCCGGCGGCAGCGAGCCAGTGAAGAATTCCCAGCGGACAGGAGACAGGTCACGCTGGAGAGCTCCCGCTGGCAGCGTGTGGAGGGGTGGGCTGGAGGGGCAAGGCCAAGACTTGAGGCAGGAAAAGCTGCCTTAGTACTTAGGCTGGAGTCGAGTGCTGGTCGTGGCGGTGGGAGCAGGGATGTAGGAGAGGGGGCGGATTTGGAAGGAGATTTAGGATTTGGCAGTTGACTACAGATAATGGAAAGACAGACCCCAGAGGACTCCGAGGTTTCTGCCTGGGCCTGCAGCCGTGGCCTGAGCGGTGGGATGGGACACCTGGAGGAGGGTCGGATTTGAGGGGAAGACCTGCGTGTAGCCACCAGGTGGAGACATTGATTGTTGCGAGTTTTTGTTTTGTGGAAACTCAGGTTGGTGGGAGATACCTGATTAATTTTAAATCTTCTCTCTCAGGCAGATCAGCGGTTTGTATGGAATGGTCATCTTCTAAGAGAACTTTCTGCCCAGCCAGAGGTAATGGACACTAAATAAAACCTTATTTGTTGCAGTCCAAGTTTGAATTGAATACATATATAAAATGGCTGCCTAATCACCAGGGATTTTGGTGATTACTTCTCATTTAACTCAGTTTATAACTTATAAGCTGTGATAGGTCTGCCCCCTCACGTTGTTCTGATTTGAAGAAGCCCAGTTATTTTACTGTGCTCTCGCATGGAAGCCTTAAAAAAGAAGAAATACTTACATAAAAATACATTGCTTTCTGTGAGTAGGAGAGAAGGGGGTCTTGGTGGGTCAGTAGTGGAGAAATGAGGGGCCCCAGGAGGTCCCCGGGCAAATGCAGAGTTCTCTATTTGTCTTTAGTCACCCAAGAGAGACACGCACGGATGTCGGCTTCTCTGTCCTTAGTTTGTACAAATGAGGGGTGAACAGGGAGGCCCAGCCGGGAAGCGTAGTGTCTCGGATCTAGGTACGTAGATTGGCCTAGTGTTTTTATTCCTCGTCGTTTGCTCCGCTGCTTTTGGAAGAGTGGTTTGAGCTGCACGCAGTTCGCAGGGGTGTCTCCTTTCCCTGGAGCAGTGAGGTTGCTGTAGGCAGAGACTGACAGGGAGGGAGGCAGACGGTCGGCAGCTTCTCGCAGCCTTATTAGTGTTCCAAAACCCGAACGTTTCAGCCCAAATTGCTTAACTTGGGTCTTAATTGGAAAGACAAGGGGCTGTGAGAGACATTTTAAAAAAATAAGTTACCCACAAGCCTGATACCTTGTAGTATTTGTATGTTACTTCCATAACACACAAACATTTTTATATAGTACAAGCATGTTTTATGCGCTCTCCTTTTTATTTGAAGAGCATATGTATTCCTCAGCGTCCTGTCTGTCTTCGTTTCAGGTCCATCGGTTTGCGCTTCCTGTATTACACGGCTGTATCCTTTCACAGTATCACAATCCCGTTGTCTGCCAGTCTTTAGTCCGGTATGAGTATGAGGCAGATGTAGGGACAGTCTCGATCGTATGAGGAGAGTGTTTTAGAATTAATAGAAATTGTTCTTGATAACAAAATCAAACCCATTAATATAAAATCTTAGAATACTTGTTATAAATGACCTCCTCCCTTTTTTTTTTTTTTCCTAAATGAATTCTTGAGACTGAATTATTCTCTCTGTTCAAGAGTTCTGGGGCTGGTGGTTTAAAGAAGGAACATCAGGCTGTGTTTTGTCTTTGTTAGACTTTGTACCATTAAACAAAGAGTAGTTTGAACCTGACTAGTGAAATGAAAACTTCCCCTTCCCCTTAAAATAGTTAGATTCAGGAACTAGGGCGAAAAGCAATGTAGAGAGGAGAATTATAATTAAAAATCGTATTTGTCATTTGAAATAACCACAAAAAAATGGGAATAGATGGTACACAAAGAGGAATGCTTAAGGGGGGAAAAGTCTATACAGATGCAGAATAAATAGTCACCGTCTAATTGTAAGTTCATTTTAAAAACTTACCGTAGGCATCACAATGAAAACAGGGAAGCAGAGTGAGCCGGCCGATAAAGGACAGGTAGCCGGTGAGCGCCTGTAACCAGCACTATGCTCTCCGTGCAGAAACCGAGGCAGTCTTTGTATCAAGTACCCCCAAGAAGCTTGTTACAGAAACAGTCTGTGATCTGTTTGTTCATTATGTTAATATGATTTCTTTAAATTATTCTTGTTAAAAGCAAAAAAGTACAGAGGAAACATTTTTCACGGCTGTGGGAGAATAAAAACAAGAAACGATGGGGATAAAAGCTCTGGTTTATTCTGTCTCTCCCTCCCCACCCTGGAATATTTCCAAGTTCTCCTAAGACTAAAATAAGCAGTGAATTTAGGTAGTGCTTTACGGGGTTTGGGCCAGCTGTGTGTGCTTGAGTGTGTGTGTCTGTTCCCAAAATGAGATTGTGAACGAACAGTAATAGCAATGATAGCAGATGAGAACACTTTTTTTAGGCGGTTTTAGAAACAGCTTATCCATTCATTTAGCTTTAAATCTAAAGCTTTAAGTAAGCCTCCGGTTAACAGAGTTTCAGTGTTTGATGTATGTACAGAGAGGTGAGCAGGAACAGAGGCCTCGAGGCAGGAGCCTGCCCGGGCTTCGTGTGCGGATGGGAGAGGCGGGAGCCACCTCGGGGAAGGGGCCGGTCTGGGTTCTGCAGGGCCTTATAGGCTCTGTACCGTAACTGTGATGAGAAACTTGGGATTCGAGTGGAGGATGGGCATGATGAGACAGGCTCACTCTGACAGCGGTGTGGAGAACACGCCAGAGGCGAGCATGGGACGATGCAAGGACCAATTAGAGGCCATCGCAGCAGTTCAGGTGCGAGAGGCCAGGATGGCAGCAGTGATGGTGGCGGAAATGGTCAGGTTCCAGATGCGTCTTGAAGGTAGAGCTTACAGAACTTTGTGAGAAATTGCACATGGGGTATGAAAGAAGGGGGTTTAAGTACGAATCTAAGGTTTTTGGGCAGAGTAAGCGGAAGGAAGCCATCCATCGACGCACGGATGAGTCTGGAGCTGGGAGTGAGGCCACAGTATCCAGAGTTCCACTGGGACACGCTAAGCTTGAGATTTCTCTAGCTTCCAAGTCGAGATGTCACGAAAAAGATGGAGTAATGGGGCGGGAGTTTACAAGGGAAGGTCATGTTGCAGACATAAACTTGAGAGTCGTCTGGGCACAGATGGCATTTAGAGCCACGAGGCCGATGAGCTCATCAAAGGAGGGAATGCATCTAGAGACGAGAAAAGGCCTGGAGAAAGAAGGTGGTCTGAAGGGAGTTCTAGATGGTGAACAGAGGCTGGAGCCACAGATTGTAGGCCTCAGTGAGAACAGAGTGGGGGAACCAGCGCGAGTGAACTGAAAGGATGGGAGAAATGCAGGTGAACCAGCAAAAGGCAGGGAGGAAGCGGGGAACCACCCAAGTGAGTGTGGCGTCCCGCCAGCACATGAAGAGCCTGCTTGCAGGCCCCGGGGTAGTCAGCTGACACGCTGCTGGGTGGTGAAATGTGAACATTCGCGAGGGAGGTTATGCATGCGCTCCCCTGACTCTCCTCCCCAAATGGGGCATATGACTGATGAGGTTTCACAGAAGGGGAGAGCACAATCCATGCTGGAGTGATGTCCTGGAGTGTGTGACAGGTGGAGTCTAGTGCCCAGGTCCTCCGCCGCCGGGAAGGGAAGCAGACACCCGGATGTGCGGACGCCAGTTGATAGCTGTGGCAGAGCACACGGGGATGGCTTTTACGTCCACGGAGGACCAGGAAACCATGTCAGCTGGGTGAGTGGGATGAGGGAGGAGTGTTGGAGGCTGAGAAGCGCGGTACAGGCATCCAAGTGGGAGCACGTGGTCCTGGGCGTAACTCATTGATAGACCGGAAGTACATCGGTTCACATGATAAAAGTGACAGTGATGGGCTGCTGTATGATTTTTATTTTCTTCTTGTTCTTTCCATGCTTTCTGGATTTTTTAAAGTGTGTATGTATTTCTCTTGTAATCCGAGGAAATGATTCATAAAGCAGTCACTCGTCTTCTGTGCTATACGTAGTTCTCTAAGGGCAGGCTCATATCTTACTCATCTTTGTGCCCTCGCCCAAAATAGGTAATGGGCGAATGAATAAATACTGTTTTGGATTCTTTCTCTAGTGCTGTGGGTTTTAGAGAAAAGTGAATTGGGAGTTCAGGATGAGTCATTGTTAAGTGTGATGATCCCAGGTCAAAGAGAAGGATGAATCATTAGAAATTCACATTGCTAGTGTCCCTCAGTACCATCATTTTGAAAATGATTTGGCATTCTCTTGTGAATTTACCAGAACTTCCCCTGTGCATGCCCAATATGTTTATACCAGCGGGTGTTTGCAAGAGTGTTCATAGCACCACCGTTGGATGGAACCGACACCACGAGGTCCATCAGAGAAGAGTCAGGGCTCTCATGGTGTGGTCCTCACAGGTGGCACACAGCCCTGAGAAGGAGTGGCCTACTGGCTCGTGCAGGCCAAGCGTGCATCTTAGGAACTTACTGGTGGAAATAAACAAGGGCTGATGTTTGTCAAGAATGTGGTGCTGTTTATAAAACTCAAACATAAGCAGGCCACATGTTTTTAAGTCGTGGTTGCCTGTGGTGAAATTAAAAAGGCAGGAGTGTGGTTTCCTGAGAATAGTTGTTGCTTCTGGACAAGAAGACACTTGGACGGGACGGGGAAGTGACATAATTAGATTCAGGGTTTTGATACTGTACTAAAGTTGGATGAGAGGTTCAGAGATACTTAATTTATCGTGCTGTTATGCTCTATACTGGATGATTCAAGTTGTGTTAAGAAAAATATGTTATATATAAAAGATAAGCATAGGACAAACCCAAACAAATGAGGAAGGAAGAAAGATAAGGCCGTCGAGACAGTGAAAGAAACCTTTCTGTTACAATATCAAGCAGCCAAGATGAAAAGTCAAAGTAATTCTTAGGAGGTTGGCATTTCCTAATAAAATCAGATGATGAGTATACTCCTTGACCCAACAGTCCTCGCTGCTTAGAGCCACTTCCCCAAAATGTTTGTTTGTGGCACTTTTCTGCTAGCAAAAACTGGAAACAAGCTGGACAGTCGGCTGGACAGACCAATGTAGCCAGTATCCGTGCGGTGGAATAGAATCCAGCCCCAGCAGCGAGGGAACCCCAGGCACATACTGCTGAACAAAGAGAGCAAGCCAAAAGACAGACACAGTATATTTCCTTGTAGGTGAAAAAGGTACACTCTTCAGTCTAACCAACAGATTGCTCAGTGGCAGAACTAGAAAAGACCAGCAAGGGAGTGGTGAACTGCGTGGCTAGCGGTCTGCACGTGGAGGGCAGCAGGGAAGCTAGATGTGGGGGGACGACCGCTCTGGGTGCTTCAAAGTGCTGGGGGTGCGCGTGGGGGTGATGTGTGAGCAGATTTATGATTTTTGTTAGGATTAGACAATATTTAACTGAAATTGGCCATTTTAACCAATTGGCCATTTTAACCAATTCTGAGTATACTGTTTAGTAAACGGCATCGCCTTTGTAATGTACAAAGAGCATGAAGCCATCTCTCTCTCCCCAGTCGGAAATTCTGGATCTTAATGGATAAGCAGTAGCTCCCAGACATGGGTCTTTTTGTAAATATTTAGATACATTGTGTATTCTTTTCTATTTGTTATGTTTCCTAATAACATTGTTTTAATGTAACAGATTCGCCATCTCCAGAGGCTTCTGCAACCCTTCATCCTGGCGATGAGGTGGAGAGGCCCGTGCCCTGGGGTTCCCAGGGACAGAGCTCTTTGCGTTGCTGAGTGGTAGTGAGCAGGCGGAGAGTGCATACCGTTACCAGTCGTTAGGGAGATAGTTTTAGATTAAGAAAAGTTTTGGGGGGAGATACTTTTTTTTTTCATATTCAAGTTTCACTTTTCCTGTTTCAAGGAAAAAGTAGAGTCAGAATTTGTTTCTGGATAACCCTTAGTTTGATCTGTAAATCTTCATATGCTTACCAACTGTTACCGCGGATTTGTAGTTGTCATTATACGTATGTTTTGTTTTTTTATTTTTTTATTATTTTTTTTATTTTTTTTTTAAAAGATTTTATTTATTTATTTGACAGAGATAGAGACAGCCAGCGAGAGAGGGAACACAGCAGGGGAGTGGGAGAGGAAGAAGGAGGCTCCCAGTGGAGGAGCCTGATGTGGGGCTCGATCCCATAACGCCGGGATCACGCCCTGAGCCGAAGGCAGACGCTTAACCGCTGTGCCACCCAGGCGCCCCTGTTTTTGTTTTTTTAAATTGCAGTAGCCTAGTACCCCCCCTTTTCCATTTCTTATTTGAAGGCAAAACTACATTACATTTTTCTTTTTCATTCTAAGCAGGGTTTTTTGATGATATAGGTAATATTTTACTTCTAGAAAGTGGTTAAGGATAGCAGGGAAAGGAAATCATATTTTAAAAATAGAAACAACATAATGAATCACTTAAACATACTGTCTGTATGTCATTATAGGATTACTGACCTGACCAAACTTCACAGTTGAATATTACAGTACTAAAAGCTTGTGAACATTCATGAAGAACCCAAAGAGATTGTATATTTTTGGTTCATTTTTCTCTTAAAGATGGAGTCATTCTTGCTAGGGTAAATAGGTTCAAATGTAATCTGAAAATCATACCTAGGATTTCTATAAATGTTATATTTTTCTTAACATAGCTAAGTTATTACTATGCACTCGTGTTCTATTAATGGAAAATACTTCGATTGGATTCTCATCTCGAGGAGGAGTTGTTTCAGAGCCGGTGTGCGCTATTATGTAAGAGGTAAGATTAATTTTGTCAGCGTGATTCAGTACTGGGTTTTATCTATCACTAATGTTTTGTCATATGGTGACGTGAATGTAACCTTTTGTATTGTATTTGTTCTCTTTATCATTTGATAGCCTCACTAAATATTTATCTCCTGCTTCACTGTAATAATTAGGTAGGTTTCCTGTGCTTACTGCAGCTACTGTAGTCATGTGGCAGATGGTAATGAGACCCTGTAGGCTGCTTGCTGCCTTCAGAGGGATTGTTCGTGTTGTTTGCTGGATGTCTGAAAACCATCCGAGCTCAGTGTGTCTTCAGTAGCCTGAACTCATATCAGAAAGTCTTGTCTTTCATTGCTTTTGGTTTCTTTGCTTGCAGAAAGCTAGACATTTGACTTTATGCCTTC
This sequence comes from Ursus maritimus, assembly GCF_017311325.1. Classification (NCBI taxonomy): domain Eukaryota; kingdom Metazoa; phylum Chordata; class Mammalia; order Carnivora; family Ursidae; genus Ursus; species Ursus maritimus. The sequence continues at coordinate 42,403,424 of NW_024423786.1, read as the reverse complement.
AACTTTAAGGATTTACATTTGGAGCATTTATTCCTTAGGATTTGTACTAGCAACATGCTAATTTACTTAAACCAAGCTTTTAAAATCTGCATTAAAAATTGCTTGTATTATGAAAAGGAGTTTCTCTAACTTTTCCTATTTTCTTTTTTTCTTTTCTTTTTTCTTTTCTTTTCTTTCCTCTTTCTTTCCCTCCCTCCCTTTCTTTTCTCCTTTCCTTCTTTTTTGTAAGCTGGAAGGGCGTAGCAGAATAAAATCCTACGGGCCATTAGATAAATTGTAGAACTTTTAGGCCACGAAGTTGTAAAGGTTATTCCCTTATTACAGGTGATATAGCAGAAGAAAGGCATTTAGTGAGTGACCTAGCCAAGATCACAGAATCAGAATTGGAATTAGCGACTCCTTCATAACTAGGTTTTCTTGGATGGAGACATATTTTTAATTAAAATTTTTTAATAGGTAATGCATTCACATGGTTCGGGTATCAATAAATATAAACAGATGTGCAATAAAAAAATATTTCTTAGCTTTGGGCCCATCATCTGCATGTTACTCAGTTGTTAGCTTCTGATCCTTCCAGATCATTTCTTTATGCTGTTACAGTTGTTTGTTCTCCTCCCCCTTTTGTGACAGTGGTTGTGTCCTGAGCATATTTTCTTGCAGCTTGGTTTTTTCTGTTTTTTAAATTTCATATATCTTAGAAATCATTTCATAAAGGTCTGCCTCCCCACCTGGCCCCCACCCCCCTTCTCTCCTTCCCTCCCTCCCTGCACCCCCGCCCGTGCACACCAGTCTCACTTTAACTTCTAAAAATATTCCTTAATGAGAATTACGGAAAGAACCCAAGTATAGAATGCTTCTGACAAGTAATTTTAGAAGGTTTTGAGAAAGCACTTCGTTGCTGATTTGACTCAGTAATTTTGTCCCTGTCAGTACTAACAAAACCCCCTGCTTCACCTCCAAATGTCATGTTTGAGAAATAGATCAGCTAGAAAGGATGTTAAGAAATATTTGAGGTGGTTAAAAAATCTGTTGATTTCTTAATGATAATTTGGTAATTTGAGTCAGGGACTAGCTTGAAAGTTGCCTCTGCAAGCTTTTCGTAGTAAAAGTAGATTATGTGAACAGGATTGTAGAGGATTCTTCAAATAATTGAAAGAACTAACCAACATGAAGACTAAACGCTTTAGAGTAGTGCTTTTCAAATTGGGCTTTGTGGGTGTGTTCATAGAGTTACAAGAATTCTCGGATCATACAGTTTTTATGCTTTTATTTTGATATTTGGAATCATTATAAACATCTGTTGGACCGTTTGCCTTATTACAACAAAATACTGTTCACATGATGATGCACATTTTTGTTTACTATTGTGTTTAATGGTTTTAACTTTCAAAATAGTATTTTCCAAACTGGGCATCAATGGGCATACTCCTTGAGAATTTGATTTTTCTTGAAAATATTTTTCAAGTTTGAGAAGCACTGTTTTAGAGGAATCGTGTATGTATAAACAATTGATATATTAAACAGCAACCAACTTCATCTGTTTATTAATAACAGGTCCTTAATACCCCACCTTCAGCCTGTTGGAATGAGTGAGCTTCTCTTAGCTCTCGGATGGTGTACCATGCGTTTGTCTGAAATTTATTTTTACAAGTACTTTTCCACTAATTTGAACTGACTTAATTCTTTCCAAGTTAAACTGAATTAGTGAGTTTCTGCTGTGTTTCTCATGTAATAAATCTAGTTAACTTTGACTTTTTTTCGATTTAGGAATTGATTCTGAAGGCCATGCCGCTAACTTTGTAGAAACAGAACAAATCGTGCACTACAACGGGAGCAGGGCCTCATTTGTGCAGGCAAGTGGACGTGTCTGTGAGGTGGCCGGCCAGCTCGCCTCCTCTGCTTCCATCATAATTTTCTGCCCCGTTGTTGAAATTTCCCTCCGCTCCCCTGTTTTTTAAAGGAATACCGTTGTCTACGATGTGGGAAAAGTTCCCTCAGAGCAAAGCTACTGCATGAACCTGGCACTCACCTGCCCACATTTCCTGCCCTTGAATTAATTAAGTCCCTAAGGAGAGGGGAGGCGAGGAGGTCCAAGGGTTACAGAGGTGGAACCACTGCTCCGCTTCACCCTCTCGACTTCTTCAAGGCAGTGATGATGGGACAGAAGCCAGCTTGTGAAGGCTTTACCCCGCCTTGCACTTCTCTGGGGGACAATCTGTCTCTTGTTGCCTCCTTGTTGTGGGTCACTCGCTGCTCAGAGCCGTGGTGACTCAACATATTTATAAGTTCATAACCATACACATTTGAGAACGAATAAAGCAGTCTTCTGGTTTCATCATCATGTCGGATTATATAACAGACATAACTTATTAATGGCTTGTAGATAAATTGGTTTATTTTGGAGTTTAGGGGAAACACAGCATGTTTACTACTTGTAAACATGTATATAAAATCAGGAGAAGAAGTCCTTTCCAAATGTATCCCCACAGAATAGGAGCTTTAGGAGTGGGCGCACTCAGACTCCTTTCATAGTTGGTAGGTTGTATTTATGTTTTTTCCTTTGTAGTCAGTGACACACACACACACGACAGTAAATAAGCTGAGAAAAACAAATTCATGTGTATGTTTCTTTTCATATTTCTCTCTTTTCTTTCAGACTCGAGGATCAATACCTGTTTTCTGGTCTCAAAGACCAAACCTCAAGTACAAACCACGACCACTAATCAACAAAGTAGCAAATCATGTGAGTATCTTCTGTGCTTTTCTCATTGACTAAAAATAGCAGCTTAGTGGCCTTCGAGTTTGCATGTGGAGCACGTCGTTATTCCTCACGAGTCAGAATCCAGCATCTCTGCAGCCGTTCTCTTTGGTTCTGGCACCCAGTGCACCTCTGGCCCAGAGGCTGTAGAGCTGACATGTTGGAAATGTGGAAGACGCGCGGATGATGGGACAGCGTGGCAAATTCAGATTTTAGAGATCGTGGAAGATTTGCAGCTTCGTGCTGTTCTGGAGTCTTCGGTGTGTTCTGTTTGAGGTCGTGCTCAGAGTTAAAGTCTGGTACTGCTGCTCAGAATAGAATGGCTTGTAATTGCTGCTTACTGCAGGGTATTTAGAACATCCGAAGATCTGGTCCCAGTCCTAGTGTCATTCTCTTGAATATACAAACAGGACACTTAAGGGGATACTTTAAAAAGTTCTGTGAATATAGTGTAATTTGGTAAAGTGTATAACTCTTTTCTCTTTCTAGATGGATGGTTTCCAAAGGCATTTTGATTCACAAGTAATTATTTATGGAAAACAAGTAATAATCAATCTGGTATGTTTCTTACATGTTTCTTGGGGGGAACAAAACAAAAAGCTTAACATTTGGAAAAATACAACATTTACCGTTGTAACTGTTTTGCAGTGTGCAGTTCAGTGGCATTAATGTACTTTACAGTGTCAGGCGACTGTCACCCTTGACCATTTCTGGAACTTTTCATCATACCAAACAGAAACTCGGTGTCCACTAAACGTAACTTCCTCTTATCCTTCTCCCCTCAGCCCCTGGTAACCATGCTACTTTCTATCTATATAAATGTTACTATTCTAGGTTCCCCACATGAGGGGATCGTATATTACTGATTCTCTTGGGTCTTGCTTATTTCACCAAACAATGTTTTTAAGGCCCGTCCACAGTACAGCATGTATCAAAATTTTCATTCATTTTGAAGACTGAATGACATCACATTGTACGTACCAGATTTTATTTATCCGTTTATCTGTCGATGGACCTGGGGTTGTCTACATTTTAGTTATTGTGAATAATGCTGCTCTGAACACTGCTGTGCAGGTATCCATTTGAGTCCCTGCTTTCAGTTCTCTTAGGGCTATACCTAGAAGTTGACTTGCTGGATCATATGGTGATTCTAGGTTTAACTTTTTAGAAGGAACCACTACTGTTGTTCACAGTGGCTACATTTTACGTTCCTGCTGCAGTGCGCCGGGGCTCCACTTTCTCCACATCCTTGTCAGCACTTGTTATTTTCAGGATTCGTTTTGTTTTTTGATTATAGCCGTCTTTCTGGGCACGGAGTGGTGTGTCATCGTACTTTTGATTTGCATCTTTCTAGTGACTGGTCATGTCAAGCATCTTTTCTTGTGCTTGTTGGGCATCTGTATATCTTCTTTGGAGAAAGGTCTACTCAAGTATTTTGCTCCTCTTAAATCAAGCAGTGGTTGTTTTTGTTGTTGAGTTATGGTAGTTCTTTTTATATTCTGGAACTTATCCCTTACTAGATGTGCTTTGCAGATATTTTCTCCCATTCTTTGTGTTGTTTTTGATAACTGCTAGCTGTAAGGTCTATTCAGATTCTTTCTTTTCTCGTGATTAATGTTTCGGTAGATTGTTTCTAGAAATGTGTCCATTTCATCTAGGTTGTCTGGTTCATTGACATACAAATGTTCATTGAATTCTCTTATAATCCTTTTTATTTCTTCAGAATTAGTAGTAATATCCCATCTGTCGTTCCTGATTTTAGTAAGTCGAGTCTTCTCTTTTTCTCTTGGTCATTATAGCTAACAGTTTGTTGATTTTGTTGATCTTTCAAAGAACAAAGTTTTGGTTCCATTAATTTTTCTCTATTTTTTAAGATTTTATTTCTTTATTTACTTAGAGAGAGAGTGTGTGAGTTCACACAAGTGGGGGAAGGGACAGAGGGAGAGCAGAGAGAGAATCTCAAGCGGACTCCGCTCTGAGTGCAGAGCCCATTGTGGGGCTCACAACCCATGAGATCATGACCTAAGCCGAAATCACTAGTTGGCCGTTCACTTGACTGAGCACCCAGGTGCCCTGGTCTTATTTTTGAATGTGTATGTTTATAGCTGTAAATTTCCCTTTGGCTTTATTTTATAAATTTTGGTATATTATATTATATTTTTGTTTTCATTGGTCTCTATTTGTTTTCTAGTTTCTCTTGTGATTTCTTCCTTAACACAGTGTTTAAGAGTGTTCTGTTTAGGGGCACCTGGGTGGCTCAGTCAGTTAAGTGTCTGTCTTCAGCTCAGATCATGATCCCAGGGTCCTGGGATTGAGCCCCGCATTGGGCTCCCTGCTCAGTGGGAGTCTGCTTCTCCCTCTCCCTTTGCCCCTCCTACCCCCACTTGTGCACTCTCTCTCTCAAAAAAATAAATAAAATCTTTAGGGGAAAAAAAAAGTGTGCTGTTCAATTTCCTCATATTTATGAAATCTCTAGTAATATTTTCCTAGTTACTGAGGGTTAGCTTCATTCCACTGTGATTAGAAAAGATACTTTGTATGACATTTATTTATTTTTCAACTTTTAAAATTTTTTTGAAGATTTTATTTATTTATTTATTTTGACAGAGAGAGAGAGAGAGAGAGCATGCGCACAAGCAGGGGGAGGGGCAGAGGGAGAGGAAGAAGCAGGCTTCCCACTGAGCAGGGAGCCCAACGCGGGGCTCAATCCCAGGACCCTGGGATCATGACCCAAGCCACAGCAGACACTTAACCAGCTGAGCCACCCAGGCGCCCTGTGACAGTTATTTTAAATATTATTAAGACTTCTTTTGTGGCCTAACAATTACTCTGTCTTGGAGACTGCACACTTGAGAAAAATGTATATTCTGCTGTTGTTGGGTGGAGTGTTTTTTCTATGTCTGTTGGGCCTGATTGGTTTGTGGCGTTAGATTCCCTGTTCCTATTGATCTGTCTAGTTGTTCTCTCCATGACTGGAAGGGAGCCGTTGATGTCTCCAACTACTGTAGAAATGCTTATTTCTCCCTTCAGTTCTTTCAGTGTCGTTTCATACATTTTTGGGCTCTGATGTTGGGGGCATATATATCTTAACTGTTTTTACCTTATTGGTGAGTTGACTCTTTTACCACTACATAATGTTCTTTGTCTTTACAACAGCTTTTGACTTAAAGTCTATTTTGTTTGGGGGCGCCTGGGTGGCACAGCGGTTAAGCGTCTGCCTTCGGCTCAGGGCGTGATCCCGGCGTTATGGGATCGAGCCCCACATCAGGCTCCTCTGCTATGAGCCTGCTTCTTCCTCTCCCACTCCTCCTGCCTGTGTTCCCTCTCTCTCTCTGTCAAATAAATAAATAAAATCTTTAAAAAAAAAAAAAAGTCTGTTTTGTTTGGTATTGATAGATTGATAGCCTTTCCCTGTTTGATTACTAACTGTTTGCATGGAATATCTTTCCATCCTTTCACTTCCAGCTTACTTGTGTCTTTGGATCTAAAGTGAATGTTTGTACAGCGTATGGTTGGATCATGTTTTTTAATTCATTCTGCCAATCTGTGCCTTTTGATTGGAGAGTTAATCTGTTTATGTTTAAAGTAATTACATGTTTATAGAGACTTATTTCTGCCATTTTGCTATTTGTTTTCTGTACGTCTTAGTTTTTTAACCCTTGTCTTCCTCTATTACTGTCTTCTTTTGTGTTGAATTTTTTTGTAGTTACACGTTTCGATTACCTTCTCATTTTCTTTTGTTTATATTCTACAGATATATTCTTTTTGGTTACCCTGAGGATTACGTATAATGTTTTAAAGTTGTAATATGTGATTTGAATCGATACCAACCTAACTTCAGTTTGCGAACAAAAGCTTGATTCCTATAAAGCTTTGTCCCTCCTCTTTTTATTAATATCACAGATTACATCTTTATACATTTTGTTCCCAGTAACATAGGTGTATAATTTCTTACATGTGTTTGACTTCTGAGTCTTGTAGAATATATATATTTTTAAAAAATGGAGGTATAGACCAAGATTACAGTAATGTTGCCTTTTATATTACCTTTATGGGAAATCTGAATACCTTCATGTGGCTTCAGGCCGCTTTATAGCATTCTTTCATTTCAACCTGAAGGATCCCTGTTAGCTTTTCTTGTAGGGTAGGCCCAGTGATAATGAACTCTCTCAGCTTTCATTTATCCAAGAATGTCTTAATGTCTCTCTAATTTTTGAAGGACAGTTTTGCCAGATACAGAATTTTTGGTTTAGGGTTCTTTTCTTTCAGTACTTTAAGTATATCAGTCCACTGCCTTCTAGCTTCCAAGTTTTCTGAAAAGAAACTGGCCCGTAATCCTATTGAGAATACTTTGTATATGATACGTCTCTTCCCTCTTGTTGCTTTCAAGATCCTCTCGTTGTCTCAGTAGTTTGATTAGAATGTGCTTAGTGTGGGTTTCTTTTATCATACTTGGAATTGGGTGATCTTGGATTTGAATATGTCTTTCATCAAATCTGGGACGTTTGGGGCCATTTTTTTTTCTTTAATAAAGATCTCTAGCCCTTTTTCTCTCTCTTTTCCTTCTGGGACTCTTGGAATGGGTGTGTTGTCTCCTGGTGGTATCCCACACGTCTCCAGGGCTCTGCTCACTTTTCCTTATTCCTTTTTCTTTCTGCTCCTCAGACTTAGTTCATTTGTCTCGTCTTCAAGCGTGCTGATTTGATTTTCTTCCTGCGCAAATGTGCTCTTGAACTCCTCTAGTGCGTGTTTAATTTCTGTTTTGTACTTTTCAACTTGAGACTTACTGTTTAGTTCCTTTGAGTGATTTTTGTTTGTTTGCTGGTAATCTATTGTTCATGTACCGTTTTCCTGGTTTCCTTTCATACCCTGTGTTTTCCTTTAGCTCTGAGCATATTCAAGACACTCGTTTGAAACCCTTCTTATGACAAGTCTTCTACGGGATGGTTTCTGTCAGTCTATCCTTTTCCACTGAATAAGCCTTGTTTTCCTATTTTTTTGTAGGCCTTGATATTTTTGTTGTTGAAAAATAGGCACTGGGTGGTTATAATATGGTAACTCTGGAAGTCGGATTCTCCTTTCCCGGGATTTTGCGGTGTTTTTATTTTAGTTTTTGTTTTGATTGTCGAAGGCTGTAGTAATCTGTTTGTTTTCAGTTGTTTCCCAACCATTTTTGAAAAGACTCCCTTGTTTATGCTCACTGAACCCTCTATTCTTTGAGCTCATGTTCAGCTGTTTTGACAGAGATTTCTTTGAATGCCAGGAACTGAAACAGACAAAGGCAAAAACCGAAAAAGAGAGAACAGCCCCATCTCTCAGTCTCTCCACACTGGTTCTGTGCTGGAGCAGTTTTTCTCTGGTTAGCCAGGCTTGCTCGAGCGTGTAGCGGTCAGCCTCAGGTGAGGGCTCCAGGTCTTCGCAGGAACTTTCAGACGTGCCTCTTGCCTGGGTGTGCATGTGGCTTTCTAAAATCCTCCTTACACATGGCTGCTTTGGAATGTCCTAATTTCCCAGAGTATCACCCCAGCTTCTTCTGCCGCCTGTCCGTGGTCTGTTTTATGTTTTCCGAAATCCCTTGCTCTAGGCGGCTATTGGTTTATAGTCCTCTTGTAGCTTGTATGAGCCATGTTCACTCTTCCCCTGCTTGTGTTCAGAGTTATGCAAGGCAGAGACAGACAAACCCATTCTTCAGGTCAGAACAAAACATGTGTGATAACTTGCAGATAAGGTCTGAGGCCCTCTCTCCGGTTTGAAGAGGTGAACTGAGAACCTGGTTGCCACTTCTTACTACTGAGACCGTCACTGCCCCAGGGATGGGGTGGGGGTAAGGCCAAGTAACAGTGTCACAAAACTGTCCTGCAGTTTTGAAGGTTTTTTTGTTTGTTTGTTTGTTTTTTGCCTGGGCATTTGCTTCATTGCTTGAAACTTTTCATTGTTTTCCAGAGCTCCTACAGAGTTGGCTCAGACAGCTTCTGTTGTTTTCAGTGTTTCTGTGTGAGAACAAGAGCTTGGAGCTTCCTGGTCCACCATTTTGCTGATGTCGCTCTGTCCTTTTAAAGGAACCTAAAAGCAAGCTGTGGTGTTTTTAATTTTTTCCAGGTGAATCAGAAGGGCTCAGAGAAACCACTCGAACAGGCATTTGCAACAATGGTGTCTTCCTTGGGCAGTGGAATGATCAGGTACCTCCCTAGACATCTGCGCAGGTCTTTTCAGATTAGATGTGCACTTACACATCCAGCCATCCCTCCTCATCCGTGGGCATCCGTTCCCAGACCCCCGGTGGATGCCTGGGACCACACATGGTACTGAGGCCTGTGTGTGCTGTGATTTTCCTGAGATACGCACACCTGTGATAAATCTCAGTAAATACTGTAGGCACGGTAGCAGATAAACTGATCATGGAATCATAACAATAATAATAGAACAATTAAAACAATATGCTGTAATAAGAGCTATGTGATTGTGGTCTCTCTCAAAATACCTGCCATACTGTCGTCGTGTGTCTTGTGATGACGTGAGGGGATAGACGCCTACGCGATAAAGTAAGCCCAGTGACGTAGGCACTGTGATGGCGCGTCAGGCCACGAGCGACCTGACTGCGTGTCAGGAGGAACATCATCTGCTTTCAGACGGTGGTTGGCTGCAGGGAACTGAGCTGTGGGACGTGAAACCGTGGATAAGGGGAGACGGCTGTCATCACCAGTACGTGGCTCTCACGAGACATACGGGTGACCCCACTTTTCAAAAGTCTGCATCACACCACGTCGTTTTATAAAAGACCCGCGTTGGTACGTGTTGTCACTGACCGAAAGAAAGCCAAAGACGATTTTGCGCTTTCATGAGACGGTCATTACCACACTGATGGAGGTCTTTCCTAAGAGCGGCCTGTGGCGTGAGGCGGACTTTTGGAAAGCAGGGGGCGCTCTTCGCTTTAGGCTACTTCAGGTCGCGAGAAGTTCCCTAGGAACACTCTACTTTTGGATAGTAGGGGAAACCTGAATTACAGCTCGGCTTTTTGTTTGTTTGTTTCCAATACTAGATCAAAGCAGGATTTTGTTGACTTGAAATTTTTCTCTGGCATAATTATATTGCAGAATAACTTTTTAAAAAGTGTTTTATTTATTTATTTGAGAGGAGAGAGAGAGAGCAAGCAGAGGGAAAGGGGGAAGCAGGGTCCCCACTGAGCAGGGAACCTGATGTGGGGCTCGATCCCAGGACGCTGGGATCATGACCTGAGCCGAAGGCAGAGGCTTAACTGACTGAGCCACCCAGGCGCCCCGGTACTGCAGAATAACTTCTTAACAGTCAGATTTTAATTTGAATTTTGTGGAAGTTCAGTCCCTGATCAAAATCCCCTCCTTGAGGCTTTGTGTCGCATGGCCCCGGGTCATGAATCTCAGTTCCTCGTGACCGTTTGGTGTGATCTCTGTGCTCCTGACCACCACGTGAGGTGGAGAAAGTTACACTTGCTGGTGGCCTTGTCCGGAGCAGTCACCAGGCTGCAGTTGCAAACTGGGCAGCCTTGTCAAAAGGGGGGGATCCTAAAACATCCAACAGTTACCCTGTGGAAAGGTGGGGTGATGAGTCAGCCCACTTGGTGCTTTCTGCAGCAGGAAACTGGGCAGGAGGTGAGGGTGCACTGTGGTAGGAAGTGGTCACAGGCACTGGGGGGGGAACTTTCCAAAGAAATGGTATGGGGTTATTTGGGGAGGAATTTTTTTAACCTACGAGAAATTTTAAACATCCACAAAAATAGAATGATATAATGAACCTTTGGGGAAGAATGTTAAGTGTCTTCTGTCCAACTCAAAGGCTCTAGCAAATTCATCAGACCTCTACTGCATGCCCAATTCTGCCTTCTCACAGTGGAACTTTCTTAAACACTCTTTGGAGGACTCAGAGGAACTTAGAATATACCTTAGACCTGAAAAATGAGAGCCCTGGGTTTGGAGTCCAGCATGTGGACTCTGAGAGAAGTTTGTGTGCTGGCTGCTGTGTCCGCCCCTTGTTAAGGTCCTCTGTCTGCCCCAGGGTGTTTCCACGGATGCACTTGTTTCCAGAGTCATCTGAGTTTGTAGCAGCAGCTAACTTCGAGAACTTGCGGCATCAGTCAGAGTCTAGAGTTACGCTCTTGGTGTTCCAGGGAGCTTGGAGGGCACCCATAGCCTTCACTTAAGAGTGAACACCCAGAGCTGTTGTCATTTTCCTTCCGTGAGCTCTAAAGATCACCAGACAGAGAAGCATCTTAAAAAAGTATATTTTAATATTTTTTAATTTAGTAAATCCACGTTCTGGCAGTTGGAAAAATCAGTTTGTTGGTTAAAGTGAAATTAAACGGTAGACTTATTGTCATGTTTCAGATAATCGGTCTACTGGACTGATTCACTTTTTAGTTGTTTAATGATTGTGGCTTTGTGTAAATTAAATGAATGAAGTTGATGGATTGGTGAATGATCTGAAGGAGAAAGATCGTGTGGTTGCACTTGTGAAGAATGGTGGGACTCGTTAGCAATGGGAAGTTTTTCTTTTGGGAACTGGATGAGAAAATGAGCCGTGCAAGGTGATGTGTCTCTGAGGGTTTCTTCCTAGAGCTTGGAAAGAAGCACAACTTCTTGACTATTGGGGTCAGAAGTAAAATAATATATTTACAGTCATGCATTGTCAAAATATAACTGTGCAGTTCATTCTTAGAAGATACCAGTGTGATTTTAGAAGGGTGTACGCTAAGAATCCAAATGCATTTAGGTGCTGGCCAGCTGCTTAAGTTCTTCAAGCCAGTCTAGGGCTTTCGCTTCTGGTGGGAGTACCCCAAAGGGACTGTCACTCTGTCACTCTTGTGGGAGCGGCCTCTGGAAGTGCTTCCCCCACTCCCAGTCTTCACCGAGTCTAGCCTCGAGGTTAGCTGACCTCTGTTTTTGTACTGATTTCTAAGGAGACCATTCTCCCCTCATCAGTGAGATGACCATTGAGGTGGCAGGAGCCCCTCCGGACTTGCTTAGAAGCCCGTGCCCTGCTGATGCTCCTTCAGTCTGTTGGAGCCAGGGGAGTCCCACGAGGGCAGACGCCTCATCTGCATTTCGCTCTGTAGACCAGAGCTCGATGTCCTTCCAGTCCTCCTAGTTACGGCTTGACTTGGTTCCTGACTCCCTGAACTTTCAGGAACTGGCTCATGGGTTTTTTTCCCCTGTCAGTGGGCAACATTTTCCAGCTCTTGGTAGGACACCTTCACTGTCAGATGTGTTAAATACCAGGTAACAAAAACAACCCATTACAGATCGACAGGAAAAGTCCCTCTACCACATCTGAGATGTACAGATAGTGATAAAGACAGCGGATGTTTTGAGTTGTTAAAGGTGATGGACAGTATGTAACCAGCGTGGGGGCCATGCCGCCTCTGTGCTTCTGACAAACCCCAGTACACATCTGACACTCGTCGAATCCTCCTCGCACTCATTTGAGTTTGAGCATTTTCAACATTTTAATTGCTTTGAAAAATAAAACCAAGAGACCCTGTTCTTTGTACATGGGGGTAGTGAATATACCCTGGCTGTTCATTTGGATAAGGCTACTTTATGTTATATACCCAGTTGTGGTACCTGAGCTCACTTCTGCTTTTTGTGGGGTTTCTTCCCTACTCCCATCTCAGGGCCTCTAGAAGAACATGTGAAGGTAGGAGAGGGAGAGAGAGAGAGAGCGAGCGTGCGTACGTGTGTGTGTGTGTATGTGTGGAAACCCGCAGTGAAGAAGAAATCTGTACGCTCAAATAAAGAGAGGAAACTCAGCTTATGAGCATAGTAGTAGAAGGAAAATGACTAACCTTTGGTCAGTTTCTGCATATCTTTTCTTTTGGTAGATATATTGCCTTTGACTTCCATAAAGAGTGTAAAAATATGAGGTGGGATCGACTGAGTATTCTGTTGGATCAGGTGGCGGAAATACAGGACGAGCTAAGGTAAGCTATCTTGTTCCCCCCGTGAGTGCGAGGGAAGAGGGCCGTGCGTGTATGAAGCATCGTTATTATGGCTTACCCAGCAGACTTACGCAGATCCAGGTCACTGGCTTCACAGCACTTGGCTGTCCCACTATTTTTAGTTTTTTCATTGGAAAGATGAGGCTTAACGATTGAAGAATGTTTTTAAATTCTTAAAAGCAACCCAAGGGCAGGTATTTTCACGTTTATGAATCAGTTGCCACTGGTTTACAAAGCTTTACTTAATTTCTTTTCTCTTTCTACCACAAAAGACTGAGCTGCAGTGAGTCGCTCTGGGTATATATATTCTTACTTGTGTGTGTGTTAAATTATTTCCTAAAATAAATTCTTGAGAGTGGGATTAATGGTTCGAAGGGTCTGAATAACTTACGGTACTTTCCATGTGTGTTTACCGTGTTATTTACCATGTTGGCGCCCAGGTGTTTGGTCCCTTTGGCCTGTGTCTGTCTTTACTTATCTTAAAGCCAGAAGAAGTCGTGTTGTTCTGCCTGTGAATAGTTCTGACCCTGGCAACCCATGGGCATGTTTTCACGTTAGTACACATTAACATAGTAAAACTTCTCCTCTAGGCGTTTCTCAGTTTTTAGAAATATATTTAATACATATGAAGTAGTCAGCTTACAGTTAGTTAAATCTGCTTTTTTTCCTGCGAGGTTTTGTCAGGAACAGCTAGTGAAGGGGGATTGCGTATGTCATTATTGGGCTAGAGTGACACCGGCTGGACCTGGGACACTGTTAGAGGAGAGGGCTCCTTGGATTTGCCCATTAATTGCTGCCATGCAAGAGTGAGAAAGGAGGATTGACCCCAGGATCTCTCTCCCTCCCCACCCGCTGTGTTCCATGGGGACAGTGGAGCTTTCCCCAGTGACCTGCATATGACCTCTCTGGACATTTTTCCCAGGGGTTTTTGGGGAAGTGGAAAGAATCTGGGCTTCGGGGTATGACACGTCTTATTTTGAAATTTGTTGGTTTTTTAAAAAAAGATTTTTATTTATTTATTAGAGCGCACACAGAGGGAGTGCAAGCAGAGGGAGGAGCAGAGGGAGAGGGACAAGCAGACTCCCCGCTGAGTGTGGAGCCTGACTTGGGGCTCAGTCTCATGACCCTGAGATCATGACCTGAGCCCAGGTCAAGGGTCGGACACCTAACTGACTGAGCCACCCAGGTGCCCCGAAATCTGTTTGTTGCTTATTAGCCATGTGACCCAGGGGCAAGTTAGTTACCTTCAAACCTTGGTTTCTCCATTTGTAAAGTGGAGATAATATTACTACCTCATAGACTCAGTGTATAGTTGAAGAAATAACATTTGTAAAATCCCTAGTATTTATTTTTTACGTCCTCATGGGGTGCCAGCGCCCGCAGGCACTCATGCCTACGTACGTACACACACCAGCTCCAGACGACCCTCACCAGCTCTGCATGCACCTCATGTGGATTCTGAGCCTCAGCACATTCTCCTAGGCCCTTACTTTTAAGGTCATGATTTTTATGTGGCCGTGGTAAATCT
>NW_024423786.1:42364952-42389158 GCF_017311325.1 Ursus maritimus | reverse complement strand
TCTCCTAGGCCCTTACTTTTAAGGTCATGATTTTTATGTGGCCGTGGTAAATCTGTTGTGTGTCCCTGCCCATTTTGATTTTGGGGAGTAATTGCAATAAAATTATTCATTGTGCGCTCTGTCCCATGCACTCTGCGGAGCACTTTATGCCTGTGCGTGACCTCATTCAGACCTCGGAGCAGCGTCACCTCCATTTTGTGGATGAAAAACTTAGGTTTAGAGAGATGAGGGTGATTATCTGAAGTTGCACAGCCAGCACGTTGCCGGAGGAGCTGGGGCTCGCAAGCCAGTTGTCTGCTGCCGGGGCCCACGCTCTTCCCCACCGTGCTGCGCGTTGTCCAGTTTTTGAGTCCACAGAATTATCTGAGGAAATTGTTAAAAGTTAATGAAACACAGGAACTGGTGACCATGGTTGGCTCCAGTGCGGACACCTGGGTGGTGAAGGGGAGAAAGGGAACTTGATTTTTCAAACAATACCCTGTTGAACCTTTTAAACTTCATGGTATTTGCATGTATTACCCATTTTAAGAAAGGTTTTTAAAAATGTTCTTAATGCACAATTTCCAGCCCTTGCCTCAGAGACTCTGACTTGAATTTATCTCAAGGCCAAGTATGTTCATTTTTTAGCAAACAGCTCAGGGAATACTGATACGGACAGTGTAGGGCCATGCTTCGAGAAATCTCGATACACGGGACCAATGATGAACAGCTGTCAGAGGGGGGCCTGCTTCTGGCCTCAGCTCTTCAAACTTCTTTTGGCGCTCTGGTCATCCCATACCCCTGGGCCACACACTTCCGTCCGACCTTGGAATGCGCCAGTTTCCCTAACGTTGCCGACGGGAGCCGTGACGCAAGAGGTGGTCGTCAGTGCACCGGACTGACTGGTATGAGGGTGCTTATACAAATATGTTTTAGTTATTTTCTAGTGGACACGGCTGGGATGGTGGTGACGAGCCAGGAGGGCGTGTTCCGCAGCAACTGCATGGACTGTCTAGACAGAACCAACGTGATCCAGAGCCTGCTGGCCCGCCGCTCGCTGCAGGCCCAGCTCCAGGTGCACGCGCTTTGTCTCTCTTACTAAAGCAGCCGTAGAGCCCCAAATGAAAGAAGCTGCATCCTTAAAAACCTTGACAAAAAACGTTACAGAAGCAAATGACAAAACGTTCACATTGCTCCCCACCCTAACCCAGCTTTCGTTTGTGTTTGTGTCTTTCCATCCGTGGGTGTGCACATCTCCATACCTGTGGTCAGCGTATGTACGCAGTTCGGGGGCTTTTCAAGATTTTATTTTTAAGTAATCTCTGCACCCAGTGTGGGGCTTGAACTCACGACCCTGAGATCGAGTCGCGTGCTCTACTGACTGAGCCAGCCAGGCGCCCCTTTCCAGGGTTTTTAATTTTGCCTTTTCCTCCAGCATGTTGTGGAGCCCTAGTTGTTGTAAGAGTTGCACTTACGAAGTTGCTACATTTTTGGCTTATAAATTGCACTGTAGAGACCAGATCTGCATATGTTATTATTAACTTGAATTCTTCCCTTCGGGTTAATTGCTAGAAGTGGAATTTACGGTGTTAAAGAGAATATGCTTTCCAAGGGGGTCACAGTAGTTTCCACTGACACCAGCGAGCATGATAAGTGAATCCGTTTCATTGAGCTCTTGCCAGCGTGAGATGTTTTTATTTAAAACTTTTTTTCCCGTTAGTAAATAGTAGAGCCTCAAGGTTGTTTTCATTTGCATATTTTATTACTGGCAAGCGATACTAACCTCCAGGTAAGAAGTTTCTGACACAGCTTTGCTTTATCGCTAAGATTGGGCTATTGAGAAAAATAGCTATAAATATTTTCTTGTGTTTGTACTTGGAATTAAAAACGTAAAGCCCAGGTTTCCAGATCACATTGGCATTTATCACGAGGGGCAAACAAAACGCGTGCTAAGTGGTTTCTTGCCTAAATGGTAACCTTCGTTTATGACAATTCAGCTTTGTTTATGATAATTTTATGATACAGGAAGGAATTATGGAAGTAAAACACCTCTTTTAAAATGAATTGCCCTTGGGGCGCCTGGGGGCTCAGTCGTTGAGCCTCTGCCTTTGGCTCAGGTCATGATCTCAGGGACCTGGGATCGAGCCCTGCGTTGGATTCCCTGCTCAGCGGGGAGTCTGCTTCTCCCTCTCCCATTCCCTGCTTGTGTTCCCTCTCTCGCTGTCTCTCTGTCAAATAAATAAATAAAATCTTTAAAAAATAAATAAAAAAAAATACAATGGATTGCCCTTGAACCCGAAGTAACACAGGCTGGAGGAGCGGTTTCCCTGTTTGAGAGCGCTCCGGTTTGTATCGGACCCTGTCCTTCTCAGTCTGCTGGGTTGACTTCAGGTGGATTTTTTAATAGAAGCAATAGTAGTAAACAAAACAGTAGCAGCAACGGTTGTTTCCAAGCGCAGTGAACGAAAGCGTATCGAACTAAGTTCTGTAATCTGTACTTAACTATTTCATGTGCTGAATGTAATATTATAAAATCTAGCCAACCTTCAGAGCGTCTTGGGGTGTCAGTGCCAGCTGCTGGGGAGCCTTCAGTTGTGCCTCCCCCTGCCAGCTGAGGGTCACCGAGGGCGGCTCCTGCCCTGAGGTGGGAGCGCCATTCTCGGGTAGAGTTTGTGAGCTGTCATCTGAGGTGCACAGTGACGATGGGGGCTCTAAGGTGGTTGAGGTCCGAGACGAGGACCAAGGCAGGGGCTCCTAGTCTGTGCTCAGTGACCCCCGAAGGGGAGTCCATAGTGGGATTCAGCATGTCCAGGAATCCTCTGAGATGATGTGTGAAGGGCGCTGTGTATGTGCACTTTGTCGGGAGGGAGGTGTGTAGCATTAGGCCGCGAGAGGGCTGGGCCGAGGGAAGCTAGAGGGGAGGCTAGAGGGTGGAGGCAGTGGGAGGTTGGGGGGCGGCCGGGAAGGAGGAGGTGATGGCTGGGGTCCTACCGCTGCTCTCCCTTTTGCCTCTCTGTTCCTGTGGGGCTGGGGCGCGGGGGAGGGGGGCTGCAGGGGGAGGAGTCTTCAGAGGGGGAGGCCGTGGTGAGCTGGGGCCCCCGCGTAGGCAAGGACCGCATCTCCCGGCTGCGGCCAGGAACCGTGTGATACCGTGTGGGACTGTCTGCTTTTGGTGCACTGAATATGGTGTGCTTCTGATTCCAGAGACTAGGAGTTTTGCATGTGGGACAGAAGCTTGAAGAACAAAATGAATTTGAGAAGATTTACAAAAACGGTAGGTAATTTCTTTAATAGAGGCAAAGCTACTCAAATGGTGAAGTAAATTAATATTTTGGATTTAGGAACTCTGGTTGTCACGTAAATCACTGTCTGTTGACTTTTCCTTGTTTTCACAGCCTGGGCTGACAACGCAAATGCTTGTGCCAAACAGTACGCGGGCACCGGTGCCTTGAAGACGGACTTTACCAGGCAAGCCGCGCTTTTCAAGTAGCACTGCAGGTCTGCGGGTCTCAAGTCCCCTCAGGATGCCCCGGCAGCTTTCGGACCGCAGCAGAACTCCAGCCCCCAGGGCCTCGGGTCACAGCAGTGGAGTCAGGCTTGCTGGGAGGGGAGAGCCCGGGCACTGGAGGGTTACTAGTCTCCCTAGGTGGTCGTGCCATGGAGAGGCAGCCGTGGCCCCTCAGCCCCTCCCAGACCTTGTCATACACCCTGGTCACTGCGATCCGGGGTGGGGCTGAGACTCTGAACCTTGCGGGGAGGCAGCCAGGTGATGCCCGTGTGGCTTTCCAGAACCGCGCTGGTTAGTGAGAGGTCAGGACGTTGGGGGTTTGTTAGAGATGTGGGTCTTTTTCTGCTATAGGGACTCCCTGGGAGCAAACGAAGATTCCTGGTCTCTGCCGTGTTCTGACCTCCTAACCTGGGCTGGGTGTTACTCTTCACATTTCTTACCTTTGCAGCTGGCCCTGAGTGTTTTTCTCTCTGTGCCTACTTAGGTAATATTTTAGAAAAAGAACGCATATGTCTTGGGCCCGCTAGAGGTTTCCTTCGTGAGGTGTCTCCTTTATACTTTCAGGGGTGATTTTTAAAGTCTTTGTAAGTCACTTATCTCCATAGCACATACTGGCCACAAAACTGGGGGAGAATTTAATAGACAGAGCTGTAACTCGGAATTCACCTCTTTTCACCAGAACCGGGAAGAGAACCCAGCTGGGACTTCTAATGGACGGCTGGAACTCACTGATACGGTATTACAAGAACAACTTCTCGGATGGCTTTAGGCAGGTAGGTTTGTATTTGGGGCTCATGTTTGGTCCTGGGGTGGCTGGATCTTTGTACTGTTCCTGAGTCATGGACTCACATCGCACTGGGCAGTTACTAATTTCCTTCCTCTGTTCTAGGATTCCATAGACTTGTTTCTTGGGAACTACTCAGTGGACGAATTAGAAGCTCATAGTCCTTTAAGTGTTCCACGGGATTTGAAATTCCTGGCTGTAAGAAACCTTTGTTTTTCAAGCTTTTTTTATTTTATTTTTTTAAGATTGATTGATTTTAGAGAGAGAGCGTCCAAGCGGCAGAGGGGAGGGGGAGGGAGAGAGAATCTCAAGCAGACTCCCCGCTGAGCTTGGAGCCTGACTCGGGGCTTCATCTCACAGCCCTGAGATCATGACCTGAGCTGAAGTCAAGAGTCGGACTCTTTTTTTTTTTTTTTAAAGATTTTATTTATTTATTCGACAGAGATAGAGATAGCCAGTGAGAGAGGGAACACAAGCAGGGGGAGTGGGAGAGGAAGAAGCAGGCTCATAGCAGAGGAGCCTGATGTGGGGCTTGATCCCATAACGCCGGGATCACGCCCTGAGCCGAAGGCAGACGCTTAACCGCTCTGCCACCCAGGTGCCCCAAGAGTCGGACTCTTAATCGACACGCAGGCGCCCCTGTTTTTCAAGATTTTAAAAGCATTATGTCTGAGGGTATAGATTGTGCCAACTCCCCTTGATTGAAAGCTTTATACATTGTTCTAAATGGACTGTAAATACTTTGTTTCCCTGAGGAGGAGATGAGGGAAAGGAGTAAAGTAACTGTGGGGTGTTCGTTTTCTGTCACACTTCACTGTCGTTTTATGTGAGAACACATGAGCAAAAGGGAGCGTGGAAGGTTCTCGTTTCTGGAAGACTCCGCTCCCGTCACGGTTTGGGGTTGCTGGGGGCCAACCTGTAACGTGGAATGCAGAGTGTGTTTTTGACACTTCTCTCCTTTTGGACTCCTCTGCCCCCCAGACTTTGCCGGAGCCCCTCTGGGGTCTCATCTAGTGAGCAGCATGTCCCCAAATGGCCCGGGCTGGCGTCCCGGCTTCTCCTGCAGGCGCCCCCTCACCTAGCACTCCCGGGTTTGGACCGGAGCCATGCTTCTTCAGCGGTTGTGACCTAACCGGTCTGAAGACTTGGGCAGTTGTGACTGAACCCCCAAGATAATGATGTTTCGCTGGGAAAAGATACTTTGCATGTTAGGTTACAGAAGGGTTTTATTCTTTTCCAAGCGCCACTGACTTCACAACCATTGAGTGGCGTTCTTAAGTGATGGCTTGTCTCTCCATTTTTCTTTCCAGTTGCCTATAATCATGGTTGTTGCCTTCTCGATGTGCATTATCTGTTTGCTGATGGCCGGTAAGTCTGCTCTTCCCTCCCAGACTCACGCTGATTTCTGAGGACGTGGCCCTTCCCTGTACGGCATCTTGACCCTGCGAGTGTGCTCGGCACTTGCTGTTTAGTGAGCAGAGTGAGCCGATGCGATCAGTCCTTACATGTGGCGGGAGGAAGAACATACACTCACGTATACTGACAATTGTTGTTTTGTTTTTTGTTTTTTTCCTTAAGATTTAAACTTTTTTTTTCCTTATCACCCAAGTAATACGTAGGAATTATAGAAAATACACTTAGGCAAGAAAGAAGAAAATGTTATTTATCATCCTGTCTTCTAGAGATAAGCTAACTACTGCTAACATTTTGATGTTTTAATCTTTGTAAGTGTGTGTAATTTTTTTTCACAAGTGAAAGATGCATTTTTTATCATCTGTTTTCACTGAGCAATAGAAGCACTTCCCCCCGTTTATTTTTAATGGCCGCATTAAAATGCATTTATGGATATATAGTTTATTTAACCAACCGCCTATTATTAGACAAATGTTATTAATAGATAACCCACTCCTTGTCATTAAATTTTAGTAGGTTGAGGGGTGCCTGGGTGGTGCAGTCAGTTAAGCGTCTGACTCTTGATTTCAGCTCAGGTCATGATCTCAGGGTTGTGAGATCGAGCCCCGCACTGGGCTCCATGCTGAGCTTGGAGCCTGCTTAAGATATTCTCTCTCTCCCCATCTCTTAAAAAAAATTTTTTTTTTGGTAGATTGAGAGCAGAATTGCCTAATAGGAACTTGCGCTAACAAGGTCTTTACTGGTTTTCTGTTTTGCTCTCAGTGTTTTCCTGTGTTACTAAGCTAATGAGCATTTAGGATGGAAGTGTGTCGGTTAAGTACTCCTTGGTGCTGTGGGGTAGGAGTGTGTGAGTTGGCTGTATTGTGCACTCGGGGCTGTCTTGTCTGAGCCCCACCCACCGTCAGGGCCCCATTCCCACGCGCCCCTCTCACCGTGACCCTTTGTTCTCCCACAGACCTTACCCCCTTCTCACCGCCACAGCATTGTGTCCCTGTCCTACAGCACGTGGTCCTCCGACCGCAGAAGCCCCTGGGGATCTCTTCGGTAGAGGTGGTGCATCTCTCCTCTCCGGTGTCCCCAGTGTGTATTTCTCTTTGTGAGTCATGAGTTGTATACTCGTCTTTCTCGCTGGATGAGCAACTCTTTGAGGGCAGAGACTGTGTCTTTCTCATTGTTTTTCCTCCTGTGTCTGGGATAGAGTAAGCCCTCAGCAAAAGTTTGCTGAGCTAAGGACTCTTTTTTTTTTTTTTTTTTTTTTTATGATGATTTTTTATTATATTATGTTAGTCACCATACAGTATATCCCCGGTTTCCGATGTAAGGCTCGATGATTCATTAGTTGTGTATAACACCCAGTGCACCATGCAATACGTGCCCTCCTTACTACCCATCACCGGCCTATCCCATTCCCCCACCCTCAGTTTGTTTCTCATAGTCCATAGTCTCTCATGTTTCATTCCCCCTTCTGATTACCCCCCCTTTCTTTATCCCTTTCTTCCCCTACTGATCATTCTAGTTCTTATGTTCCATAGATGAGAGAAATCATATGATAGTTGTCTTTCTCTGCTTGACTTATTTCACTTAGCATTATCTCCTCCAGTGCCGTCCATGTTGTAGCAAATGTTGAGAACTCGTTCTTTCTGATAGCTGAGTAATATTCCATTGTATGTATGGACCACAACTTCTTAATCCAGTCATCTGTTGAAGGGCATCTCGGCTCCTTCCACGATTTAGCTATTGTGGACATTGCTGCTATGAACATTGGGGTGCATATGGCCCTTCTCTTTACTACGTCTGTATCTTTGGGGTAAACACCCAGTAGTGCAATGGCTGGATCATAGGGTAGCTCAATTTTTAACTTTTTAAGGGACCTCCACACTGTTTTCCAGAGTGGCTGTACCAACTTGCATTCCCACCAACAATGTAGGAGGGATCCCCTTTCTCCACATCCTCTCCAACAATTGTTGTTTCTTGCCTTGTCTATTTTTGCCATTCTAACTGGCGTAAGGTGGTATCTCAGTGTGGTTTTGATTTGAATTTCCTTGATGGCTAATGATTTTGAACATTTTTTCATGTGTCTGTTAGCCATTTGTATGTCTTCATTGGAAAAGTGTCTGTTCATATCTTCTGCCCATTTTTTGATTTGTTTATTTGTTTCTCGTGTATTGAGTTTGAGAAGTTCTTTGTAGATCTTGGATACCAGTCCTTTATCTGTAGTGTCATTTGCAAATATATTCTCCCATTCCGTGGGCTGCCTCTTAGTTTTTCTGACTGTTTCCTTGGCTGTGCAGAAACTTTTAATCTTGATGAAGTCCCATAAATTCATTTTATCTTTTGTTTCTCTTGCCTTTGGAGATGTGTCATGAAAAAGGTTGCTTTGGCCGATGTCGTAGAGGTTGCTGCCTATGTTCTCCTCTAGAATTTTGATGGATTCCTGTCTCACATCGAGGTCTTTCATCCATTTGGAGTTTATTTTTGTGTATGGTGTGAGATAGTGGTCAAGTTTCATTCGTTTGCATGTAGCTGTCCAATTTTCCCAGCACCATTTATTGAAGAGACTGTCTTTTTCCCACCGGATGTTTTTTCCTGCTTTATCAAATATTAGTTGCCCAAAGATGAGCTAAGGACTCTTAACCCCACCCCCCA
Source organism: Ursus maritimus (assembly GCF_017311325.1). Lineage (NCBI taxonomy): Eukaryota > Metazoa > Chordata > Mammalia > Carnivora > Ursidae > Ursus > Ursus maritimus. The sequence continues at coordinate 42,380,828 of NW_024423786.1, read as the reverse complement.
CACGCATTCTAGAGGGGAGGCTCGGTAGGCTCCTGATGGTCTCTGTCATCCCCGTAATCTGCTCGGGGTTCAGCGCCGTAGACAGTCACCACGTAGGGGAGGGAGCCACCCTGTTGGTACTCTCGGGCAGGAGTTAGCAAACATTTTCTGTAAAGAGCAAGATAATGACTGGTTTAGATGTCCTAAACTACGTATTATCTCTGTTGCACATTGTTTTTACAACTCCTTAAAAATGTGAAAACCATTCTTAGCTCAGACTACAAAAACAGGCCGAGGGCTCTAGAGCACAGGCAGAGCTGTGTGGTGTAACTCGGGGCCCAGGTCTGGTTTGGGGGCAGGAAGGAAGAGGACAGGGCCAGCCAGCACGTGCCGTGCCGCTCACGATTCCTCCGAGGCCCATGCTCTTCGCTCCCTACACTCTCTGACTTCTTTAAAACGCTGCCTGTGGATGCCGTTTTCTGGGGGCCTGTGTCCTGTTGAATTCGTTTTGTTGCTTTGATCTGTTTCCTTGACTTCGCTGTGGAACGTCTGGAGAGGCAGGCAGGCCAAGACACAGAGCTCGGCCGGAACAGATGGACAGTTCCTTTGGGGGTGCCCCGGTGGGGCTTGTGAGGAGCTGCCGTTCTTCTTTGTCCGAGAAGAATGTTAAAACTCAAAGGTGTGACCGTTAGCGATCACGTAGATTTGTATGTGGTTTTGCGTACAGAGATTGATGCCGTGGGTGGCACCGTCTCCCGGCAGTTCGTTGCCATAAGGTGCTGAGCGCTGTGATGTTTAGATAGGGTAGCGTCTGGTTTCTAGCCTGTACTTGGGGTTTAGAGCGCGGGGAGGAAATAAGCACAGCACGAGCTCCGACAGCGGCTGAGGGAGGAGCGCGGGGCCTGCTCTTCTCCCCTGGCGAGCGCTCACTGTCTCCTCCTCTGCGCCCCCCCCCCCACGTCTCCGGCCCCCTGTTAGCGGCCGCAGCGGGTCCTGTCGCGGGAGAGAAGCAGCACTCGGTTCAACTGTGCAAGGAGTAGAACAGAGTAGATCTTTTCCCGCCACTGCTCACCTTCATGAACTCCAGGTGTTGCAAAAAAATGCCTATGAGGAGCGTTGTGTGAAACAGGTCATTAAAATACGTTACTGAGTTTTGTCTTATACACTTTCATACATAGCTTTCCTGAAGCATGTATGTTTTATAAAGTTATTTTTTGTGTAGGCATTTTGAGTGTGGCGAGTGTATTAGTAATAGCTTCTTGCAGTCTGCCGGCACGTGATCTAAAAGTAAGTAATCATTTGCGTGATGTCACGTAGAACAGTCAGGTGGTTCTCGTGCTGTGGCTCTGGGCCAGTGGCAGTGACGCTATCTGGGAACTTGTTAGAAATGCAGATTCTTGGGCCCCACCCCGCCCTGCCGAGTCAGAATCTCGGGTTGGCCTGGCCGCTGATGTCTTACCCAGCCCTGGAAAGGATTCTGATGCCAGCCAGAGTTCAAGAACGACTCATTCAAACCTGAATTGAGAGGTTCTTGTATTTTTCTTGTAGATGTGCTGATAAACTTTGATGTTAAGATTAAACTTTAAATTTTAATGTTTAAATGCTAGACTTTAATGTTGCTAAGCAGCTGAAAGCTGGATCTGGGATCAATAAAATTTTTTTTTTAAATATCCCATTTATTCACTTGAGACAGAGAGTAGGAGTGGAGGAAGGGGCGGAGGGAGAGGGAGAAGCAGACTCCCTGCTGAGCAGGGAGCCCGATGCAAGGCTCGATCCCAGGACCCAGAGAATGTGACCTGAGCCAGAGGCAGACACCCAACCATCTGAGCCACCCAGGCTCCCCTCAGTAAAATGATTTTTATTTATCAGCTCTTTGTTTTTTTAAAATATTTTTCTATTTTTTTTAGTTTTAAAGATTTTTTTATTTGAGAGAGAGAATGCAAGCAGGGGGAGGTGCAGAGGGATAAGCAGACTCCCCACTGAGCAGGGAGCCTCATGTGGGGCTCGATCCCAGGAACCCGGGATCATGACCTGAGCCGAAGGCTTAACTGACTGAGCCACCTGGGTGCCCCAGCTCTTTGTTTTTTTATATCAACAGGTGACACTTGGACAGAAACACTGGCCTATGTGCTCTTCTGGGGAGTTGCAAGCATTGGAACATTTTTCATTATTCTTTATAATGGCAAAGATTTTGTCGATGCTCCCAGATTGGTCCAGAAAGAAAAGATGGACTGAATTTGTGTCTGTGGAAAGCGGCTTGGCTTGGAAGATTCCATTATGCAGAACTGGAGTCTTTACTGACCCGCTTTCCACATCAGCCCGAGGTCTTTCGAAAGCCTTTCTCCAGAAGCCAGCCCTGTGCTCCATGTGGGGGGAGGACCTACAATCAGCCCCATGTTCCTGCCTTGACCATCTCCTCGCTGCTGGCACGGCTCTAGTTATAATTGGAAGCTCTTCTGTAATTAAAACATAACCTGAATCCAGCTCCTGGAACAGAAGGAATTCCTCTTCCCTGTCGATTTAATCAACTGTTGCAGAATAAGTAATATATTTAAGAAATCTAGCTTCTTTCCTTATTTAAAATGGTAAAATTATTTTTCTAGCTCAGTTTCCTCATTGTCACTGTAGAGGCAGTTGCTGTCGCAAGCAGACGACCCCACACGTCTTTGGACTTTTCTCTGAAGTTGGGTAATAAGCTGACGCACCTGTGTTTATGCAGCGTGAGTCTCTCAGACGTCGCAGGCGTAGGGAGTTTGCTGAAAGAGCCTGTGACCCCCCGGTAAGGCGCAGGGGAGCCGACTCCGGCGTTCCGTGGGAGTTCCGGCTGGGCTGCCTTCTGAGTTCAGCTTGAACTTGAGTGTAAAGAAGTTCAGATAGACTTTATCTTTTTTAAAGGTGTAAATGAAATCAAAGAATGTAAAGTCTGTGTCTTATGCTAAAGGTCCAAAGCCGCCTCTGTGTGAAGGATTTGCCCCCGCGTGGGAAAGACCCTCGGTGGGTCAGCTCCTCCCTCCCGGCTGGGTTGGTTCCCTTGGGGTGCGTTCATCGAGCCGCGAGAGCCTCTCGGGGGCTCTTCGCTGGACGTGGTCTTGCACTGGCGGACAGCAGCTGCTTTCCACGCACGGCACCGTCCGCGCTTCTCACTCTGTAAAGGCTCCTGTTAGCTTTCAATAAGTGTGTGAAATTTAGTGCTTCCAGGAGTCAGAGTTCTGCAAATCAAGGACCAACTTTCATTGTTAATTTATGTGCAAAAACAAGCCTGAAAAATACGCTTTCGAAGCTGCGCATAGTTCTAATTATAAGTTGGACTGTATATTCAAACTGTAATTATGAAGTTTAAATATTAGCAATGTGTGTAGGGTAGTACACTTGTCACTATTTTAAAACCGTTTGATTAAATACTGCTACAATACTTGTGTTGTGCTTGAAAATATGTACAGTTTTTTTCGACAGTAAGACCTTCTGTGGTCCTTAAATATCTCTCAAAGCGCCTTTATTTCAACATGACTTTTTTTTTTCAACATTATCTTTTTATAAACATTAATAAGAGTCGTTGCTTCTAGAAACTCTAAAGGAGATAATAGCTGGAAGCCCTCTGTAGCTTAAAATCAGTCATTAAAACTTCCAGTAGGGTAAGTAATTAGAACTACCTGTTCTTAACATGTAAATAAGCATAATTTGTTCCAAAGATGAAATGTTTGAAACTTGGTTCATGTCTACTGTCATACATTACTCAAGTGCTACTGGGCATTTCCCGCGAAGAACCGACTTCCATGACCACAGCAAAGACCAGCTGAGAGCCGCTCATGTGGCTCGTGTGGCTGCTCCCAGCGGATGGACTGATGCTGGTGTGTCAGAGCCTAACGTGTCCGTATGCAGAGTCCTGCCGTGATTTTATTTCTAAATTCATGTACTGTACATCCTTAAGTGAAAATAAATGTCGTACTCTTTTCTAACCACCGGTGGTATCGTTCCCATACTTTGTCTTGAAAGGGATATTCTTTTCTTATTTTACCATTTTTTTTAAAGACTTTATTTGAGAGCGAGAGAGAACACAAGCAGGGGGAGCAGCAGGCGGGGGGGCGCCGGGAGGGAGAAGCGGGTTCTCCGCTGAGCAGGGAGCCCGACACTGGGCTCGATCCAGGACCCTGGGATCACAACCTGAGCCGAAAGCAGATGCTCAACTGACTGAGCCACCCAGGCGCCCCTTGATTTTAGAATTTTAGAACTCACACGGCGCAGCGCGTGCAGGGGCTTTATGGAAAAGTAGTGTAAGTAAGCAAGAAAATCCATAGCTTCTGAAATCCTGCTTTCCAGTTATCACTTGAGAAATTGTGTTCGTCTGTGTAATTATTTTTCTTTTTTTTTTTTTTTAAGATTTTATTTATTTATTTGACAGAGATAGAGACAGCCAGCGAGAGAGGGAACACAAGCAGGGGGAGTGGGGGAGGAAGAAGCAGGCTCATAGCGGAGAAGCCTGATGTGGGGCTCGATCCCACAACGCCGGATCACGCCCTGAGCCGAAGGCAGGCGCTTAACCGCTGTGCCACCCAGGCGCCCCTCTGTATAATTATTTCTTAAAGATAAAACCAGGAAAATAGTAAAGTATGTTGTCCATAAAAAGATGTCCCCCGCACTCCCCACACCCCCACCGCTAGTTTTTCAAAACAATACAGGTCTCACCTGGGCAGAGGGACCGTGTTGCCGATTAGAGACTGATCTCTCGGGCCCCGGGAATGTGTCCGTGACAAAGTGGGAATGCACCTCGGAGGCCTCCACCCACGTGGGGAGTGAGGCGAAAGTCCTTGCAGATGGATATGGGCCTACCGTCCCCCTTGTGAGCCGAGCAGAGCCGCCTCGGGCTGTGTTGTGCCCGGCCCCGGTGTCGGCTGTCTGCCCGGGCTCTAGCAGCTTCCTTTCCTGCCCAGACTGGTGAACATGGAGGCGCCCTAGCGGCTTCCTGCCAAAGGGTTTTCAGGAATTCTCTACCACCCACGCCTGTGACCTTCTGTCCTTCCCTCCAATACACCAGTCGGTGTTGTGTGCCCAGTCATCTCCAGCTCCTTCTTTCCGTGGGGCAAAGAGAAAGGTTAACGATGCTCCGATGGCCTGGTTATGCTTCAGTACGAACGAGGTGTCAGACTGTGTTGCCCACGGCGTCTGCTCTTCCTTGCAGCTCCCGAATGACGAGCTTTGTCCTGTTGAGGTTCTGGGACCGGGGCTGGGGGTGGGCAGGGGTGGGGCCGGTCCCCAGAGTCCTGTGACGCAGATTGGTCAGTCCTGACGGACTGGGATGGACTTGTGGGGTCAGGATTGGAACTGGAGGTGCACTGGGGCTGGTGTAGGGGGAAGCAGCTTAAATCAGGGTCTTGGGGTTTTATCGTCCCAAGAGTCCTGATGTCAGAAGAAAGTCTCCCAATAAGGATATGTTACGTTAAGTTGTTAGGATCCCATGTCTGTTGTCCCGTGAGGCTCCCCAGCATGGCCGCTTGGCCCATGGAAGCCAGCAAGACCGAAGTGCCCGTCTTTCTCGTAACCTCATCTCGGAAGTGTCATCCCATCACGTCTGCTGTTTTCTGTGGCTCCGAAACCAGTCACTGGCCCCAGCTCACGCGAGGGGAGGGGAGGAACTGCATGGGAGCTCAAGTGCCAGGAGGTGGGCATCTCGGGGGAAGGGGAGAGGGGGGAGAGAGGGAGTGCAAGCAGAAGGTGGTGGGGAGGGAGGAGGAGGAGACAGACACGGCAGTGTGCCAGGACCTCCCCGTCCAGAGCCACTGCCCGGGTGCCCCGCGCTGGGCACAGCCTCACCGCTGCTACCATGACTCCGGGCTCCCTTCCCTCTGGGGCTTAGTCTAAAGCCTCATTGCTTCCCTCCTGTGTTTTGGGGCCCAGAACAGAATGGGGGTGACCAGGCCCTGCCGCTGTGGATGCCCGTGTTCTTCCCAGGGCCACTCCTGCGTCCTCCTGGAGAGGTCACCACGGGCCTTGCTTGCCCTTCTTGCTTCTCATTGCCTCGCACGCCTTACGAGTCCGGCACATCCGTGTATCCCTAAGCAGGTGTATCGTGCATGCACTCGGCCTGATGTTTCTAGGGCCCATCCACGTTGGCGGACCCCACTGTCATCCCTTCCCGCCAGCTTGTTTGTAGGGAATGGATTTACGACAGTCTCTGTGTTCATTCGGATTTATAGATCCCAGTTCCCTTTTTATCCGGTCTGATGCTGATGGACATTTCGGTGGTTTCTGGCTGGTAGCTCTTGCACTTCCTACTTCCTGCGGCTGTGCGCCTTCTCCACACCTCCTGGCTCAAATGGGAGCGTGTTTCTCCCTGTTGTCTGCCCGGTGGGAGAACGAGGAGCCAGAAATACACCAGAATAACATGAAATTGTTTTCGGAATGGGTTGTGCCATTTATGTGCCTAGTGGTTCCATGTGACGACCGATGCTCGGTATGCCAGACTTCCTAATTTTTTCATCCAGTAGGTATAACGTGGTATCTCATTCTGGCATTTCTCCAATCACGGACGAGCCTGAGCATCTTTTCATAATTCTTTCTTTGCTCATCGGTGTTCCCGTCCTGTGCCTTGTTGAGATCTTTTGCCGGTTTCTGTTAGATTGTCTGGCCTTCTTGATTTCTTGTCAACTTTATGTTCTAGGGAATTGCTTGTTGGGTATATGTGCTGTGTAAATCTCCCACAGATCATGCAGGGCAGGGCTCCCATGTTAAACCCTCAGTGGGGTTCTGTTGCTCTTTGAAGAAAGCCTAAGCCCCTTGCCTGGCCCACAAGGCCTTATTGACCTGACTCTGCCCACCCCTCCAAGCCCACCTCTGATCACTCTCCCCATTCCAACCACTGGCCTCCTTTCTGCTTTCTCACCCCTGGGCCTTTGCACCTGCTCTTGCCTCTGCCTAGAGAGACATTCCGTCCTCAGAGCTCCTCCTCCACCACCTCCCTCTCACCCCACCCCTTGACCCATTTCTTGCCTTAGAAACGATCACGGTCTGTACTCATTTGTTCCCCATGATGGTCACTCTTCCCTCCCAGAATGTAAGTGCCATAAAGGCCAGGGACCATGTCTGTTTTGTTCAGCACCGTCCCCAGCACCTACCCTAGGACTGGCTTGTAATACACCAGTGGGTGTTCTCAATAAAGGCTGATACTATGCAGATGGGCCACAGTCAGGAAGGGAAGTGGTTCCCATGTCAGAGACTGGTCAGGACATTCTGGTTAAGAATTTCCTATTTGTCGATGACGTTATGGCCTTACAAGTGGATGCTTAAATCTGTTATTTATTTTTCTTCCCCGGACTAATGTTGAGTAGAAGCTGATGGGGAGTTAATTCTCTGCCCCCCTTTTCTGTCAATGAAGTGGAACAGCCACAAATTAATTTTTCTACGTAACTCGGACAAAAGTCTAACACAATAGTTTGCACACGCCCCCTCCGCCCCCAGGACTGTTGTAAGGGCACACTCATGCCTAATGTGGTCTCTCATGGCCTCAGCCAGAGAGAGACCCTGACACGGGCAGGCTGCCCAGGACACCACTCAGAAGGGTTGAAAAGATACTGAGCTCACACCCTGTTTTACACCCAGCGAATTAGACATTATTTTTCTGATTTTTCTTAGGGACTCTAACCATCACGTGAGGGTCTTTGTACGCTGCGTCAGTCTGGCTTCACTGGCTGTATGGGGGGAAACATGGGGAAGGTGATGGAAACAAGACTAGGTGGATTCTCCTTATTTGCTGTGTTTTCCGAATCAGCTCGTCCATTTACATAATGAAGGAAAATCACGTGTGAAGAGAGAGCTGTTAAAACTGCAGCCAGTATGTGACCGAAAACCTACAGATACACTTGGCTAGGCGTTTATTTATGAAGACAATTGCTAAAAATCCAGCTATTTCCCTCCCTGATTCCGTAGAGCTAAGCCAAGGGCCATTATGTCTCCAGCATTAATAGAAAGCTTCCTGGAGCCCACGATCTGGCCGTGGCATCCAGGTGACTGTTACGTGGACAGGGATGGAACGTCCTTTTCCCCCTCCAGTCCTCTGGGAGGAGGGTGGACGAACGCCAGATGGCCACTTTCGTGCAGTACCTAGAAAACGCTCAGCCAAGGATTTTTTTGAGACAGGACTTACTACGGGTTCAAGAGGATGCTTGAGAACTGTTCTGCTCTCCGTGAAGTTCACAGAGACCAGAGTAAAACCGAGCCAAGGCCTGAGGCCTTTTCCTCTGGAGTACATTATTCTAAAACAGCATGACTTCACCTGTCCGACTTTGAGGCACAAAAATCATTCTGCATAAGTGGCTTTTCCATACAATTGAAGTGCTCAAAAATGCTTTCAAAGGTCTGAAGTTCATTTTTGATGTAAATATTCCTAAATGCATGACATCATGGGGCCCTGGCCCTTGGGTTTGGCTGGCTCCGGGTGGGGCCTGGGTGGGCACAGGGAGATGTCAAGGCTGGCTCGCAGGTGCTTCGGATGGGCGGCCAGGGGTAAAAGCAGTGACACACAGTAACCGAGTACACGGATGAGTTAGGACAGTGTTGGCCTCCACGGTCCTGAGGATACTTGGCATTTGGGGCTGACACACCCTGCCGATGCTGGACCCCAGGAGGGGCGGCCCGTGTTCTGTGACCGTGACTGTGACCGTGACCGTGCCTGCGGGCTCAGAGGGAGCCTCGCTGTAGGGATTCAGGAACAGACTGTGCATGCCGTGTATTTGACCTTGAGTGTGCCCACTCTCCAAGCCCTGGTCTGGAAGGTTCGTCGACACTAAACGCTCTGATGAGAAATCAGAGGACTGCGTATTTGTGGTTCGTGCAGGCTGGCGCGCACATTTTAAAGGCAAGTGACTTTTTATAACTGGCCGTGAGGTGAAGCTGCGAAATGTTGATGAGATGGTTGTAAAAGACGGCAGAAGGCCTTCCTAATGCCTATTTTTGTTACATAGGACACTTAGAGCACGAAAAAGAGGTGAAAAAAACCCACCTCCAACTGATGCCCCACAAAAATGTTTGTACAAATTTACCCAAAGAAACTTCCCCGAATTCCGTATGTGGGGGAAGCACAGAGTGTTAGGGCAGGCAGGGGCCCTCTCCGCTTAGGGATAACCTTGACCTAGTTATTGCAGTTAAGACAGGCGACGTTGGCACGGTGGACTGATGCTGTGTCGTAAACACGGCGTCTTCATTACAAGATGCTCTGTTGGAGTTATACACACTCTGGAAAACTTAGGTACAAATAATTTAAAATGGACTAAGTGATGTTCACCGTCTTTGCTCTAAAGAGTGGGCCGCCATGTCCAAATATGGCACCGTCTATGGGGAAGTTGGATTTCCCTTCACCCTGGACGTGGCTGGGGCACCTTTCCCAATGCGCCACACCCTGGGGTAGGGGCCGTCTGCATGGACCGCGTACTGGAGTTGGGGGGACCGGTCCTGGACCCACTGTGAGAGACCTCAGATCCCAGAAGTGACCCCCTTTGTGGACCCCAACCAAGGCCTCCCCTCTGCGTGGCCAGTCAGTCCTGTTAGTAAAGAACACAGCAGCTGCATACTTGCTATGACGAAAAGAAAAAGGAGACGTGACTTCGCACCAGTGACATTCAGATCTGTCACCTCAGGCACTTGCAAAAACCTCTTTCCCTGCTGATCTAAAAACGATTGCCCTCTAATATTCGGGGATTTCTTCAGAAGAAAATAAACCACTTAAATTTTATTCCATAAAAATTATAGTCCAATTTCAACTCACAGCAAGTCCTAACTGTAGGACCCCTCTAGACTCAGGAAAGCAATTGTCTTCAAGACTGGCCTTGAAAAGCCCGCGACTCTGGTGACAAGGAGGCAGCATGATGCGACCTTGGGGGGGACTCAGAGGGGAGCAGGGGCCTGCTCCGCAGGTGGGGGTGTGGGTCCCCCCAAGGGAGCCTTCTTCCTCCACAATTGTTCTCGATGGATCCAGGAAGACGACAGGCTGAGAATTTCTGGAGTAAATATTTCACAAGCAGCCAAGGAGATTCCACCTGTAAATCGTAGCTGCAGGACAGGGAGCAGCTGACCACAGTCTCTGGGAAGCCCAGTCCTCAGGCCACGGGGGGCGTGTCTCCCCTCTTGAGGCAGCGTGTGACGAAAGTCCCCAGGGCCACCAGGGGGATGCACATGATGGAGGCGGCCACCAGCAGCCCGATGATGGCCAGGGCATATGGGGGGTAATCCTTGGTCACAAGCTGACCCTGAAAGGAGAAACTGAGGGTCAGCAGGAGGGGCCACTGCGGGCAGAGCTTGGCTTGGCGGAGAGGCTGTGTGCGGTGGGTGTGTCTGGGGCCATGTGGCTCACTAGCACGTGTGCTGGGTAGACTGGTCCCCGGCACCTTCTTTCTCTGCCGTAAACGTCAGCCCGCGTGCGTACAACTGCTATTTTGGCACTATCCCCGAAGAGTCACCCCAAGAATAATCAGGGGCCTTCCCTGCAAGGCACGGGTCGGGGCACACTCATGTAGGGGGCTAGCCTTAGCCCAGTGCTGGCCAACAGAACCTTCTGTGATGACAGAAATGCGCCATATTGGTGGTGTCCAACATGGCAGCCACCAGACAGGGGGCTACCGAGCGCTTGAACCGTGGCCAGTGAGAGTGAAGCACTGAATTTTAAATGTCATTCAGCTGCAGTGCATTTAAATGGAAATAGCCGCATGCGGCTGTTGGCTGCCATCTTGGAGGGCACAGCCCTGGTCTAGAAGGCCTGATGGACCTCTGGATTCAGCTGGTGGATGTTGCCCTGAATGCAAATTAAAGCTGATGAGAAATGAGGCCAAAAAGCCAAGAAAGGCACCGTGGGGGTGGGGGGGCGAGGGCGGGGCAGGTGTTGGCTGTCAATCCAGTGTGGTTTGTTTTTTTTTTTTTTTTTGAAATGATTTTTTATTATATTATGTTAGTCACCATACAGTACATCCCCGGTTTCCGATGTAAGGCTCGATGATTCATTAGTTGTGTCTAACACCCAGTGCACCATGCAATACGTGCCCTCCTTACTACCCATCACCGGTCTATCCCATTCCCCCACCCTCCTCCCCTCTGAAGTCCTCAGTTTGTTTCTCATAGTCCATAGTCTCTCATGTTTCATTCCCCCTTCTGATTACCCCCCCTGAGAAGTGGGATTTAGATAAGCAGAGAAGAGGAAATCCTTGGGTTCTGATACAAGGAAAGCTGCAGAAATGAGAAAACGCAGGGCTAAGTGATGACTTATTGCTAGATAGTCATTACCCAGGTCATTAGCAACACTGAATGCCAGGCACGAAAGTTGGACCATTGCTATTCAGGCCCGTGCTTCTCAAGATTTTAGTGTTTGTTCTCAGCACTATACAACTGCCAGATAATCACAGTGACCATTTTCAAGACTCCACCCAAAAATATTTGGGGTTGCTTAGAAAAGATTGGCTGTAGAGTATCTACAATCTTAGTAAGCTGGCACTAGCACCTCCCTCCCCCAACACACACACATATTTCCATTTCATGGACTACAAAACACTGGTGTCCCTTGACAAATGGTTTACACCATGGGAAGCAGGAGCCACGAAGAGCTTTGGAAAACCCCAATCAAAAGACACCTGATAGAGGAAGAAGGTGCTAACTGTATTCTTCAGATGTCAAATGCAGAGTCAGAGAAGAGTCCTACTACAGCTCTGCCTCAGGGCCTCGCCTCAGCCCACATTGTTACTCCACCATCTTGTTACTCGCTTCCCATTCCACCATGGTAAGAAATTTAATGAAGCACCGGGCAAATAATGATTATCTTTGATTCCCTTTTTCTGGCATCAATCTTTGGTATAGCCTTTGGACATGTCAGTGGAAGGGACAAGCTCAGAGTTTAGACAAACTATTTCTTCCTCCTTACGCCCACATCAAACAGCCCATCCACTGGGTTACACTCTTCAATGGCCAATTAGGCACCATCAAATGAAAATGCCATAGTATGCACTGTCCAGCCCCCTAATAATTTAATATTCTCCCTATCCTATAACATTCCTTTTGCTTATAGTTTGTAAAAGTTTCTGAAAATATTCTGAAAATATATGAGTGTGATAATTTCCATTATAAAAGGAATTCTAGAATATAAAAATATTATAGCAAATCCAAATATAAAAACATTATAGCCAACCCTGAACTAATACCATGGTGACTGTTAAAATGATGTACTTTTCTAAACAACAACAACAACAAAACGTTAGCAGATAGCATGCCATACTGAAATACGGTATATCCATTTTAAACCACTTGGGCTTGAGCAAAAGAGATGAAGAAAAGCTCTGGGTTCCGAATCCCTAGGATGTCACCGGGGCCCAAGATACACCACTACCACCTTATGCCACCCAAACAAAACACACTGAGAAACCCGAACAGACACTTTCTTAAGAGATACGTCTACAAACACTTGAAGAAATAAGGCTTTAAAATCTAAATCTTGACTCAGTATAGAATGCAATGGAAAAACATTTTAAAAGTAAAATGGAATATATTAAGCTACCAGAGTTGTTTTCAAAGAAATAATGAGAATTTAAGGGAAAACACAAACATAAAGAATTCATTAAAACCATACACTTCACTCTTTGCTCTTTCATTAAGAGTACAAATTAAAGCACATCCATTCAACGTTTTAAAAAATAATTGACCTCTAAATGTGAATTCATTTAGCTGCTTCCAATGCTGTGGTCCGTTTGAGGTAAGGAAGTACAACGATGAATCCTAATGTCTAAAATGAAAAAGGAGTTGAATTATTACATGTTCAATTTTCATATCTACTGAGTTATTTACAATAACCTCACATAGATTCTAATCTAGAGTTGAAATGTGAAACCTATGAAAACCAAGGACTTTCACTTTTAATGGTCAATGCAAAGTTGGCAAAAGAGCAAGAGAATATCTTTAAAGGAGCCAAGGTATAATTTATGTGTCAAAGTGACAACTCTCCCCTCTTGGACGATGGCTGTCAATACCGGAAGCTGGTATTGCAAGAAGTGGGGACGGTAGAGATAAAGAGTCTTATTTGGTGTGAAGGCAGCTTGTCACGTCCTGTGCTTGATTTTTTTCTCATGTTGAAAGACGATATGCCCATTTGGAGAAAGCCTATTTGAAGAATACTGTGGTAGATGAAATGGACATACCAACATTTTATAAAAGCCACTAAGATTCACTGTCACATTTAATTAGCATGATCCCCAAATGGTACTGACTGAAACTTTTAAGAGAAAACATCTTGGTAAGGACAGCATTTGTGATCATTTTTATTGCCAATGCAAAATCCCTCCAAAAGCACAGAAAAAGAATAGTTTCAGAACATTACTTTACAATTGGTATTTTGCCATTGGCTCATCAGTGTTTAGCAAGAGAAATGTATTTTTCAGTAGCTCTGATAAACCAAAACAAACCATGGTAACCAAAGGGCTTGGGGACAAAATAAACCTCATCTGAAATTCTTAAAACACATTTCCTACTGTGACTGTCCGCAGACTTTTATTAGAACTCTCAAGTGTCCTCTCAATGTCCTGGCTCCTCATGTCTCCTTGTCTCTACCATCCCTCCCTAAGGGCCCCGTTGAATGCCTCCAGCGCGGTGTTGGGTGCAGGAAATGATCTCTTGCCCGTGCTGTCCTGGCCCTGCCCTGGTTCCACAGTCCCGGCACGGAGGACTCCACGCTGGGTTCTGCACTCCTGCCTGTTCCTTGTGCCATTTCCTGGTCAGCCCAGGGAACCAGGGGGGTTCACATTTCCCCTTCACCCCATCCCAGGCTAGAAAAAGGAAGCCTGTATTGACACTGGATAGCCTTAACAATAGATGGTCAGCTGCCAAGGATGTGTGGTAATAATGACAGAGCTGCTTTAGGCAGAGCTCTTTTCTTTCTAGAAATCCCAAAGTAGAGCTCAAAGCCAGAACGGTAATCACCAGTACTGGCTAAGGTGCCCTCTTTCTGCCCCACGGGGTCTTCTCCAGTTTGCTACAGGCCCCAAAGGTCCATCATTATACAGTCCTTCTGTTTCAGGGAAGGAGTGCTGCTGCCAGGAAATTACTGTTAAAATGTTAACTATTTCTCATGAAAGGGTTTACTGATGAGTTTGCATTATAGTTGCAATTTTTTTTTAAAGATTTTATTTATTTATTCGACAGGATAGAGACAGCCAGTGAGAGAGGGAACACAAGCAGGGGGAGCGGGAGAGGAAGAAGGAGGCTCATAGCAGAGGAGCCTGATGTGGGGCTCGATCCCATAACGCCGGGATCACGCCCTGAGCCGAAGGCAGATGCTTAACCGCTGTGCCACCCAGGCGCCCCTATAGTTGCAATTTTAAAAAAGACAGACTGACATGCAAATCTGTAACAGAATTAAGAGGCAGGGAGAGGCGGCTAAAATACGCCAGGCACTTACATACCATGTCCGTGAAACTCTGAAGTCGATAAAGGTTGCTCCATTTTACAGGCCATGGAACTGGGTTTCAAAAGATTATAGGAGAAAGGTAAGTATCCCAAGAATAAGAGGAGGGAGCAGCCAAGGTGAGGGTCCACAAGGCGGTGTCCTCATTCACGGCGAGGCAGGGGAGGCAGGATTGGGTCCCCGGGCCCCAGACAAGGTTCACGGAAATTTAGAAGAAAAGACAAAAGAAACAGCGGGTAAACTGGGTGTGAAGTTCAATCACCATGTTTCTGTGCCCCTCTGCTCCAGAGCTGCTCCAAGCTTCCCAAACGTAAGCATGTGGTTAAGGAAAATCCCCATTTCCCTTATATATAATGCCAGGAAAGTTCAATTAATTAGGAGATACACCTAGCAATGACCATTATCTTGGTATATTAGTGCCTCACACATGGTCATTAAGGTTTTCCAATCATCTTTTAATTTCAGTGTTCATTCATACAATAGCCCTTTTGATTGCCCAAGCAGGGAGCTCCTACTCAGTGAGAAATTGAGTGACTTGCCCAGGACAGAAGGAGAACAAAGCTCTGTGCCTGGACCCACGGTCCGTGTTCTTCCTCCAGCACTGCCTTCTCCCAAGTCAACACGGTTCTGCTTTCACTACCTCATCTTTATTTGTCCCATTGTTAAACAAGGAAGGGGCCAAATTCTCAAGGGACTAATCACAAGAACAGAGATGACTAATTTCCAAATAAGTGGTAAGACTCCTTGCTTAGGGGCTCTGTACAAGCCTTCTGTAACGCACCTGCTGGGGGAGTGTAAACCATGCTGTTCGTTGAAGATAATCACGCTAAGCATTCCCCTGATCTCTACAGGAAAACAGAACTCACACCATCAAGTTATTTACCTTGTGCTAGGCTCCCTTCTAGGCCCTTTCCAGATACTATCTCATTCAACGCTTACAACAACTCCGCGAGTAGCAGTAGTAATTATCTGCATTGTGCAGGGCAGGATACTGAGGCAGAGTGATAAAGGAACTTGTCCAGTGGCCTACATAAGTAAATGGCAGAGCTGAGGTCTGAGTTCAGACAGTCTGGCTCCAGAATTCATGCTCTTAATCCATACATTATGGCCAGAGGGCAAACACACACAGGGCATACAGAGACAGTGCCTGTTTTCCTAGAAAGCTCCATTTTTGTCTAACAGGAACCGTATGGAAGGAAGCTTAGAGGTTCTAAATCTTTTTGGAGTTTCTGTTATGTGCAGGCACCATGCCAGTGATGGGAAAACTGTGATGTTCACAGCACGCCCAGGTGCCCACAGAGTTCTGAGTGGACATGCCAATGTGTCGGCTGAACTAGGATGGTTCTACCACTTCTGTAAAGCTCGAATCCAAAATCCTGCTCCCAATTTATGGATGTATTTGCACACACCTTCCCCAGCCCAGCTGCTCTGAGGACAGGGGAAAAAAAAAAAAAAAAAAAAAAAAAAAAACCCCG
>NW_024423786.1:42354630-42363859 GCF_017311325.1 Ursus maritimus | reverse complement strand
CTCCCCGCTTCGTACCTCAGTACTCAGCGCTGGAGATGTTCATTTGTAGAGATCCAGATGCGTCTTCCTGCGTCTCAGGCTGGTTCCGTGGTTGTTTAGGCTGGTCTGGTACCTATCCAGCTCGACTCGGAGGACCGGCTGAAAACGGTGTCTCCTACTCCTCCGCCATCTTAACTCAAAAGCCAATCCAGTGTGGTTTGTAAACCAAATGCCGCTCAGTGTGGTGTGCGAAACCAGCCCACAAACTTTTTGTTACTCGCCTAGTCCCCTTTTTCGTTCTGTCCTGGCCGGTGAAGAAACTGGGGGGCGGGGGCATTTAGAAGCTGCTGCAGCAATCTGACAGCTTCGTCTTATGTCGGTTGAATATAATGAATAATTGCAGCTTATAGTCTGTAGGTCTTGTTTTCATTTCACTTTTCAAGTGGTTCACTGTCCTTTCATTTTATGAAACTACCAGGCTGCTCTGGATTGGGGAAGACACCCCAGTCCCCCAACCACAGCTGGAGAAGCCCTGCTGGGCACCGCTGCTGGAACCAGGGGTGGGGGCGCCTTCCCATGGTCGCTATGAAAGCGCGTCTGTGTAGGGACAGCCGGGCTGGTGCTCAGGCCGAGGGCCCCTGTGTGACCGCCCTGGCTGTGCGGATACTGACACACTGTCCTGGTTGGGGCACAGAGGCTGCTCGTGCCCTGAGCGAGCCTGTTGTGTCCCAGCCACACCCGGAGCCAGGCCCTGCCAGGATCCGGCCACCAAGTGCTAACGCAGGTCCCCTCGGGCTCCTGCAACGTCCCTTCCAGAGGTCAGGGGCCAGGGCCTCCAGCCTCGCTCTGCCTTCCCCGAGGAGGTGGAAGTGGACAGAGGTCAGAGGCCCTGCAGGGGAGGGGGAGGAGGGCACTGCCCGGGGCGGGAACCAGCACCTTGCAGGAGACCTTCTCCCAGCTGCCAGAAAGGCCCCCTGGGAAGTTCTGGAAGGAATCCTACTCACTTTACTGGAGCACCTGTCGAAAAACCAAGGCCCACTTCTGCTGTCCCTGGCTGAGTGCTTTCAATACCTGGCTGATGTCTCCGTGTCGTGACAAATAGCCTACTCACGCCAGGGAAGTGGGTCTTTGGTTTCAGAAAACGTGAAGCTGGTGCTGGAGAGCGAGCCCGGGGGCCCCGAGACGGAGGGTACCTGGACGGCGTCCCAGGCTTGGTACTGCAGGGTCCCCGTGAGGATGTAGTCACTCAGGTAGAAGACGAAGAGGCTGACGATGAGGAGCGGGCTCACGCCGGCCCACATGGCCTTCCAGTACCAGCTCAGGGCGCGGCCAGTCATGGCCTTGAGGTCACTTTCGAACCTATTTGGAAAAGGGGGAGAAAGTCTGGATTATCCACGCTGTTGGGGGAGGGGGCTCCGGGGGTCACATCCCTTTGCTTAGGAAGATTCTGTTCTGAGCACCACCGATGACAATGACCTCTCGGGGTCCCTGTCTGATACCTCCTGGGGAGAGGCTGTGCCGGGTGGGGAGGGGAGAAGGGCTGAGGCCGCCACAGAGCGGGGAAGCAAAGCAACGACCCCATAATTATGGGGACATCAGAAGATACCTTCCTGGTTCCACCTTCAGATGAAGGCCGCTGGTGTAGACCAGGGGGCCACGCCCCATGGAGGGAGAAGTAGGCATGGAGAGGGGCCAGGGTGGGGTGGGGTCTGTGGCTTGTCCTGAGTTCCCACATAAGCCTGCAGACCGCCCCCTGCTCCCATGCTGCTGGTGAACTAGCTGGACCCTGGGTGTGAATTAATGTGCATACCTGGGCTGTTCAAGATGACACGCGGCAGAAGGAGTTGGGGTTCTTTTGTCCCTTCCCATCCCCTGCCCCCCACTTTCCTGGATAGAGAAAGGTGGGAAGAGCTAGCTGGCTGCAGAAGAAAGGGTGACATGGCACTGTTGCTCAATGGTCACTAGATGGCGCTGTCCCCTGGGCGAGCAGAGGGACTCCCCTCTCCCGGCCATTCCCGGATCCTGCCGCTTACAAACTCTGCGAGACACCTGAGACACCTTTCGTTTCTCCCTCCCTCCAGCCCTCACCACTTAGCATCACCCCTTTGCATGGACTTGTGTCCCTCTCCGGCACCTCCCCTGGGCCCTGCCTTCTGTTCCTCTTTCCTCAACCTTCTCACTTCCTGGGAAACACCTACTCTTTCAGGAGACCAATCTGTTTCTCCCTCTAGACTGCCAATTCCTAGGTACCCAACTTGTCCAGGTGGACCCAGGACGTCCCCAGTGCTGGCACCCAATGTCCCACATCCCGGGAAATCCCTTGGTCCCGGGAAAACAGGGAGAATGAGTCACTTCAACCCGAATGTTCTCGAAAGGTAGCAAATGGGAAGGATGGACACTAGTCTTTCTTGACCGAAAACCTTTTGGAAATGCTACACGTTATACCCCGTCTTTGAGATTCACAATGGTCTTCGAGGCTCCAAGAAATCCTATAGGAAAGAAATGTTGGCTTTGTTTAACTTGTGATGTCCCGAAATTATTTGATCATGGAAATCCCTTGGTGTGACAGTGGCCCCAGAGCTTCCAGGGACACGGTGGGAAACGTGGCTCAAGGGGTCTGGTTTTTAGGGTCATGGCTGGTCTTCCCCACCCTCACCATCCTCCAGACCGGTCTGGAGGATCGGAAAAGACTGAGACAACTTGACACTCCTTTAGTAATCGGCTCACCTCTAAGTAGCGCCTCCCAAAGTGTCATGTGCCTTGGGCCCCTCATATGTTAGAGTACAGGATCCGAGTCAGCGGGCCTGGGAGGGCCAAGACCCCCCCCCCCCATTTTCAACCAGCTCCCTGAGGACGCCGCGGCTGCTGCTCTGGGACCACACCTGGAGCAGCAAGGCTCTCTAGACCAGTGGTTCTCAGAGCGAGAATGCCGGACTCCCCTGGGAGCTCGTTAGCAACGTGAGTCCTTGGGCAGCTCTCTGCACCTATGTGATCAGAAGCCCTGGGGTGAGGCCCAGAGGTCAACGTCAGAACCGGTCCTCTGCGCTCAATTTTGGAAGCTGCTCTAGACCCCTGGTCTCAGCCCAGCAGCACATGCCGTCATCTGGGGAGACTGAAAACGTTCTAGGGCTGTATCATGCCCTGGGATCGAGAACCGGACATGCTGAATTTGCCACATTTTCTAGGGTGTATCAACTGGACTTTGGTCAGCATGTTCGAAAAAGCCACTGGGGTCCAGCAGGGTTAACAGGCGAACATGCTATGATAAAAAGTAAAAATACAGAAAGCGGGGAGAGGAGATACTGGTTGAAGGTGGGAGCCAGGCAGAGAAAGCCGGGCAAAGGGAAAAGCAATGCCAAGCTGGAAGAGAAAAGCCAAGTGCATGTGGGAAGCCCCCCATAGTCCTTATGGGGCGTGGCCTCTGTGGGGGCGTGGCCTTCGTGGGCACGTCTCCCAGCAGGTGTCAGGGGCGGGGCCTCCTCACCTCCTCAGCCCGTACACATAGCACACAGCGATGGTCTCCACCAGGACAATGAGCAGCAGGGACAGCGTGGCAGCGTAGTCATTGAATATGTCGAACCAGTAGTTGCCGGACTCCATGGTGAACACCAGGCCGATGACGCAGTTGACAAAGCACACCAGACCTGGGGCCACGAGACCACATGCTCACCTGCCTGAGACCCCCACCCGTTCATCCAGTTTCCCATGCACCAGCAGAGCCATGGACCCCACGGGGACTCGGCCATGGACTGGCCTCTCTGCCTGTGTATGCCACAGGTGTGTGTGTTCAGGGGGCAGCAAAGGTGTCCCAAGGAGTGTGTGTCTGCACAAGTCACTGATGTTAATTCAGGGAGCTGTCCTGCAGGGCGCATCGAGCTGGGTGGAAAAAAGAAAGTTGTGGGCACCGCTGTCCTGGTGGAGGAGTCCCAGCTGGCCTGTGGGTCTGGTGATGCTGTTTACCCCCAACAACTCAGCCCCTGAGCTCATGGGAGGCGAATTGGGGTACCCCTCTCAGAACCTCCTAGAGAGGACTTACGGCTGGCCAGAAGAGGGAGTAGGGAGTGGAGAGGAAGACAGGAATGTTTCCCCAGCTCCCACTATACATTCCCCAGGCACATGTTATGCATTGGGTCTGATAGCCTGGGGAACCCCCTTTCACAGACGGGGAAGCCAAGGCTCAGACATATGGAGGAACTGTCCCAACATCCCACAGCATGTAAGAGGTGGAGTCAGGATTCAGACAGAGGCTCTTCTGCCTCCATAATCCAGGTTCTTGTCCCAGTCTCCACTGGCTGAGTCCCCCAGGGACCCCACAAAGTATTTGACTCTCAAGCTCCCACCTGCTCTTCCCACTGCCACACCATGTCCCACCAGACACCAAGCCCCCATGCCATCTTGAGGGGACACACCAGGAGAAGGGGCTCCGTGCTGGCCGGGAGCTAACAGCAGACATCCTGCTGCTACAGAGACCAGGTGTGAGGAGCGATGCTCAGTGCTAGAGCGTTCCGACAAAGGGCGGGCAGCTCCACCTGGCTGGTCAGGACTTTAAGGGGATGGGATGGGAGCTGGCTGGGATTCGGGCTGGGAGAAGGGACATCCTACATGTGGTGGGATGGCGTCATCGTGGGCAGGGGTGGGGGCCACAGGGTCCCCCAGACCCCACCAGCTAGGATGTTGGAGCAGATGGATGGTGGAATGAATCAGGGAGAGGGGTGATTAGAAAAACAGGTTCTTTCCCTAACAACCCAAATGCCCCCCAGTAGCAGACTGGGAGATACACGGTGGTGGGTGGTCTTACAGGGGATCAGTTACCACGCAGGCGCGAAAGTGACAGACCAACAGCCACTTGTAACAACGGGGTGGTCTGTACAGAGTTTGGTGAAGACAAGAGACACAGAGAGCACAGATGGTGTGATTTCATTTATATGAAGTTCTAGAGTGGGAAAAACAATCCTAAAATGGTAGCAGTCAGAGAGAGGTGGCTTTTGGGGCTGGGGGCGTACTGACTGGGAAGGGGCGGGGAGGGGCTCTCGGGGGTGCTGGAAATGCTCTGTATCTTGACTTAGGTGGTGGTTACTTGGGTGAAAACATGTAAAAATTATTGAATCTGTGTTTAAGAAATGTACATGTTGGGGCGCCTGGGTGGCACAGTGGTTGAGCATCTGCCTTCGGCTCAGGGCGTGATCCCAGCGTTCTGGGTTCGAGCCCCACATCAGGCTCCTCTGCTATGAGCCTGCTTCTTCCTCTCCCACTCCCCCTGCTTGTGTTCCCTCTCTCGCTGGCTGTCTCTATCTCTGTTAAATAAATAAATAAATCTTAAAAAAAAAAAAAAAGAAATGTACATGTTATCATTGTTACTCTCATTTGAAACAAAGATCAAAGCAGATTCTCTTCTAGCCTGAAGAGTTTTGAGCACCATACTGGTGGGTTTGGCCTTCCCCAAGGCTGGGGTGGCCACCATGCTTCCCCATGATGGAGAACCAGAGGCACGGGTGAGTCACACGCACCAGGTCCCAGATGGCCCCGAGAAGGAGAGACGGTGGCAGACCCGCTGGGAGGTGGCCGCCTGAAGCACACAGCTCGTCCATCTGCTCGAGCCCCCACGCCCAGCCCTCCCTGAGCCCCGACCTCCTCCACGGATGGGCCCCCTCACCGGAGATGGCCTCCTTGGGCAGGTGGCTGGAGATGACCTTGCTGTCGGTCAGAGGCGTGAGGATGGCCGCCGTGTTCCCCAGCATGCTCCCGATGCCGAGCATCAGCAGCATGAAGAAGTAGAGCACCGACCACAGCTGGGACACCTCCATGTTTTTAATGGCCTCGGTGTAGACGATGAAAGACAGGCCAGTGCCCTGGACCGCCTGCCCGTGGTAAGAAGACACCAGTTACACACCCAAGGGGCTTAGGACTCCTTAGGCACACCCGATGCGAAGCTACTTGAGGGACCTGGGGGTGGCCAGGAGAAACCACATGGTGAGTTGGCTTTGCCATCTGCACACCGGCCCCTCGGGCTTAGCGGAGCTGGGTAGAAATGTGAGTTGTCAGGAGCCCGTGTTTGCAAAGTGGGAGGAGACATTTCAGTCATTTTGGAACACTGAGCTCCCCTCTCCGGTTCCAACTCACATTAATTCTGGATGAAATACAGTCAACAAGGTTTGGATAATTTCTGCTTCCAATATCATGACCACCGAGGTGTTCTGAAGCCTCAGTGGCTGGGAGGAGAGGTGGGCGGGTGGAGTCACAGGACCTGGGAGGACAGGGTTGCTCCGTGGTCAGATCCCTGCAGGGATACCACTGGTGTGGAGATATCGACCCACGGAAACAGACCCCGGCGCTCCTGCTTAAAGACAGACCCTCCAAGAGGGTTGGAAGAGGTCTTCGGTTGGGGGGATGCCCCCTGGCTACCAGCAGCAGAAGCAAACCCTCGCTGGGGGCAAGTTCCCCCAATTTAGACCCGAGGGACCACCAGAGAGGATCAAGCATCGAGCTTGCAAACACATTTATACACCCACGAGAAGACAGCCACTGAGGAAGGAGTCAGCAAGAATAATTCCCCAAGAATGGCCGATGTTGGTTGGACCGGCAGACTCATGGCATGCCAATGAGCGTAGTGGGGTTCTCCGGCTCTGGGTGTGGACAGCAGGGCGTGAGCCCTCGCAGAGAATCTACAAACGCTAACAAAACCTGCTAAAGTTGCCTTGCTTTTTATCATTAATATGAGCCAACAAATTCTCAACAGCGTCAACGATAACACAGACTGCCTTCCCTCTCCTGCCCAAGGCCACCCTCGGAACAGCTACGTGTGACCTTTTCAAAGAAGCAGATAAAATTACCAAGATAAATGTAGCACAAGAAACTATTAGCATGCAAAGCAAATTCGAGAAAAAAAAATCCTGTCTAACAAGTTATCAGACCAAAAGGCTCCATCGACAGCTAAATACCACATAGAGCTGAAGAGAAAATTAGCGAACTGGAAGGTGCATCCCAGAAATGGATCCAAAATGAAGGGGAAAAAAAGATAAGAAGTTGGGAAAACATAAAGGAGAAACGAGCGGACACGAAGGGTGGGGTACAAAGGTCTGGAAGGAATTCTGGAGCAGAGAGACAGAAGTACAGGCAATGATTAAGAGGTAACAGGTATGAATTTCCCAGAACTGATAAGACACGCGGATCTGTGGATCCAGGAAGCCCAACCTCACCCAAGCCCACGCTGGATAAATAAAAAATACATCCGCGCTTAGGTGGCTAAGGCCAGAGTCCAAGGGAAGGGCACAGAGAAATCAGAGCGAAAGCACTGGGCAGCCGATTGCTTCCAAGAAGGACAGGCATTTCCAAAGCAACAGTGGAAGCCAGAATCACATGGCAAACATCTCCGAAGTGTCCCAAGAAGGTAACTGTGAACCTGGGATGTTCTATGCAGGGGAGACGGTCTTCAAAAAGAGGGGACTGAACATTTGCATACAGACGACACCGGAGGAAATTTATCCTCAAGAAACAGGTGCTATGCACCTGAAATGAATATAGTGCTGTAGTTATACTGGAATTAAAATTAAAAGGGGGGGGGAAAGCAAGCACTCTAAAGGAATGCATTTTAAGGGAGAAAACAATCCTGGAAGACGTCTGGTGCCGGAGGAAATGGTGAACCGGTAAAAAGGCAAACACACGGGGAAAGACACACACTGTCCTGTGAGACAGCCCAGCTTCTACGTGGGGGCTGAGGAAAAGACAGACGTGGACACAGACGGTATTTCATTCTAGAGGGACGAGATGAATGCGTGCTACGTCCTTGTGCTGTTTGGGCGGGAAGTCAAGATCTTGTTGAATTTCAGATCTGGGTCAAATAGGCACAGGACAAATTCGAGAGGAGCAATTCGCTAGGTCAGTTCCAAACAGCAGAGAATAAAGCTGCATGTGGAGGGAAAAACCAGCAACGAACACAAAAGAAAAAGTCTGAATAAATCAGTAACCCCCTCATTCTCGGACACTGAGCCAAGCTCAGAAGTCAGGGAGGAAACCTCCCAGGGGCCCCCAAACAAAAAGGAACTTTGAAATGAGAACACCCAACAGGAGCTGAGGCCCAAAGGGAATGGATCAAGGCCTCAAAGGCTGGGGGCTGGGGGCCAGGCGGTGGGGGCGAGGGGCTGGGGGTCAGGCCACAGGCCAAGGGTGGGCAGGGAGCCAGGAAAGACAGTGCTGCTTCGTGCCTGCAATGGGCGGGTCAATACTAGTGATGCAAGCCGACTGCCAGAGCCAGAGCCAAGGTTCCCGGGGAAGGTGACCCACGTGGACAGGGTGCCAGGGTTCAAGCCACCAAGCGCAGCTGCAGGGAGGCTGGGCCCATCAAGCTCGTCAGCCACAGGAGAAGGAGCCCTGGGGCACCCGCATTCCCAGTTGCTTTAAGCTGTTTAGCCACCCGTTGGCCGGTTGGCCATGGAGACAGACACCTCTAGCCATGGCTTAGACAAGAAGGCTCGTGATCCCAGCATGACGGTGACAGAAACAGCTCCAGGCCCTGGGGTTCCTCAAATGTGGCACCCTCGGATGGACTCAGGAGGACAAAAGGCCTCCCGCTGGGTATGAACCTGCAGGTCCCCCCACTCACAGTGCCCCCGCTGTCCTAGGCATTTGCAAAGATGGTGTCACTGCATCTGGGAAATGACACACAGGTTTGACACTAAGGCTGACTGGAGAACCCTCCTCGCCTTGCCCTTGTCCCCGGTGGGCGGCTCTCGGCGGAGAGAAGCAAGCCAAGACCTTGCCCGCGCCTTACCGTGGCCAGCTCTGACTGCAAGCTGCAGTTTTTCATTTGCGGGAGCACCTCGCTGTATTTGTCGGGGAAGGCGGATGCCAGGTAGCCCTTCACCTGCTCCAGGTTGCTTGTTGTCAGAAAGCCATCTTCCAGGTCGAAAGCATTGGTCAGCAGCAGAATCACCCTGCAGAGCAGAGCACCAGATGGACCGTCGCTGATTAGAAAGGCCACGGTCACCGAACCCTCTTGAAGCCTGGCTGCCGGGGGTCCCTCCCCTTTGATGGAGCACGGTCTCTCCAACAAAGGGACTCTGTGCATCGGTGACCTTTTAAAGGTTAGGGGAAGCGGATTTTGAATGGCTTTGAAGGAGCCTCAAGGAGGACCAGAGATGAGAAACCAACCAGCCCGGCTAGACCACGTTCACCCCTGGGCCAGCATTGTCCGACAGGATGTCTGCGATGATGGGAACAGTCTATGTCAGCGCTGCCCAGTGCGGCCCCCACT
>NW_024423786.1:42350788-42354610 GCF_017311325.1 Ursus maritimus | reverse complement strand
CGCGGGGGGGGGGGGGGGCGGGGGCGGCTGAGCGCTTGAATGTGGCAAGTCTAACTGAGAAACCCACTTGAATTCATTCACATTTAAATGGAAACCAACTTAAACAAAAATTTAATTAATGGACTTAATTGAACTAAAATCACAACTGTTTCGATTAATTAAAAATTTAATCAACTAATTTAATTGGTTTAATCAAAATTTTAATTAATTATGTAAATCCATCCCATTTAAATCTGTAAGTAGCCGCTTGTGGCTAGTGACTCCCATATGGGATGGGGATGAGGTTTGTCGTGTTTTGGGTAAAGGGGGGCTCAGAGAGCAGATTCTATCCCCTCCACGGCTCACCCGGAGAGCGCTCGGTTACTTCGAAGTCAGGGAGATGGGGCAGAAGACACTAAGGTTTGTCTGATGAACTGCCCTCAGCACTCAGGCAGGGGTGCCCGGGTTGGGGCCCCGGCTGGAGGGTTGCAAGGCTGGTGCCCTCTGCCCCTCACCCCTTGCCTTCCCGGCACCCACCTCTTCCCAGGTGGCCCTGGAAGCGTGGGGGGCGTGCCCCCACCCGAGGCCCCAGGGCTCCCGGGGCAGACCCGGGCCGGGCTTACTTGTTCAAACAGCTCTCGTAGTTGAAGGTGGCCTTGAAGCCATAGATGGAGAAGGTCACGATGCTGGCAAAGATGGAGGTGGCGCTGTTGATGAGGGACACGATGACGGCGTGCTTCTGGCAGTTGTTGGACGGCTCGTTGTAGCTGGCGAAGGCGATCAGGCTGCCGAAGCCCAGGCCCAGGGAGAAGAAGATCTGGGTGGCCGCGTTGATCCAGGCCTTGGGGTTGCCCAGCTGCTCCAACTGCAAAGCCGGCAGGGGACGGGGCCGCTGAACCAACACTGTGACCCACTGCTTGGGGGCGGGAGGCCTGGCGGGGGTCCGAGCATGCCTGTGCCCCCCGGGCCAGAGCCTGTCCACACCCCAGCAGCTGACACACACATGCATCGCTCACGTCCGATCCTCCACAGCGCTTTTCCCGGGGACGTGTGCCGTCGAAACGTGCAAGGTCAAGTGCGTTAAAAAGGCACTGAGCCCCTGATCCATGACCAGGTGCCGCGGGGGGCTGCACGCCCGAGATGGAGGTGGCGCGGCCTGGTGCGGGAGGTCTATGTCTGGGTTGACACCGGGGGCCATTTGGAATGTGGGGGGCATTTCGGGGCGGGGGGGGGGCCAGAGCCATAGTCATTTTGTTTCCAGGGACCAGATTTGCTAAATGAAGAACCATTTTGTCCAAAAGGCAATAGTGCCCCCCTTATCTCCAATACCCTGCCAATGGACGAGCATCAGCTGCGGGGGGCCAGGGAGCAGGGGGGGTGGGGAGGGATCACAGAATACCCTGCAGAGTGTGGATTCACCCCTGTAGGGAAAGGGGTGCGTGGAGGTGCGCAGGCAGGAGAGAGAGGAGGCTGGATGATAAATCACCTGGTCCACAGGCTGCCAGGGGGGTGCGAGGTTGAGAGTGGGGGTCCGGAGGCCAGTGCCCCCAGAATGAACAGGGCTTGGGGCCAGCCTGGCTGGGGAGGGGACCCAGAGCCACAGGTAATC
The DNA here is from genome assembly GCF_017311325.1 of Ursus maritimus. Lineage (NCBI taxonomy): Eukaryota > Metazoa > Chordata > Mammalia > Carnivora > Ursidae > Ursus > Ursus maritimus. The sequence continues at coordinate 42,353,022 of NW_024423786.1, read as the reverse complement.
CACACAGCTCCCCCACCCAGCCTGATGGGGTCCCACCCACCTTCCCGGGTCTCCCCCTTTCCACCCATCCTGGAAGACGGCAGGTCCTCCTCCCTCCAGTCCCTACCTTGGGTGTGAACATGTACGCCAGGCCGTTGGTGGCTCCGTGGAGCGTGAGGCCCCTGACCAGGTAAATGATAAGCACACAGTAAGGCAGCAACGCGGTGAAGTATACCACCTGCGGGCACCAGAGGGCACCAGAGAGCAGAGTCAGCCTCCCGGGGACCCGCCCACCGGGCCCCTCTGTCCCTGGGACAGACCCGTGGTCCCCATAGAGCATAGCACACTGTCTCCGGCACAGGCTCCTGACGGCTGGAAAGGCAGGACCACTGGTTCTGAGTCTGGGCTGGGGAGCTGGCGCACGGGCGCATTTGCCTGCCTCTGTAACTGCCAGGAAATGTGTGTCCGTAGACCAGAGGAAAATGGGTAGGAGGCCTCTGCCTTCCACCCTCCCTTCGACTGGACCTTATTCCAGAAAGGATTTGAGTAGACTTAGCACATTGCTATTTTTAATTGCTAGACGAGAGACAGTGTGAGCGATCCAGTAAGATGAGCCCAAAAAGAAAGGCAGGGGCGCCTGGGTGGCACAGCGGTTAAGCGTCTGCCTTCGGCTCAGGGCGTGATCCCCGCGTTATAGGATCGAGCCCCACATCAGGCTCCTCCACTATGAGCCTGCTTCTTCCTCTCCCACTCCCCCTGCTTGCGTTCCCTCTCTCGCTGGCTGTCTCTATCTCTGTCAAGTAAATAAATAAAAGAAAGAAAGAAAGAAAGAAAGAAGAAAGAAAGAAAGAAAGGCAGCCCACAGGCTGTGTGTGTGAGGCTAGACCCTTCGGGAGCCAGCCTCCTTCCTCTCTGAGCTTCCCAGCGGCCCCAGCTCTGCAGAAAGCACCAGTACTCACACCTCTGATATTGTCTTGAGAGGGAAAAAAAAACCCAAAGCCTCAGGGGCTTGGAGCAAGGGCATGTCTCTCCAGCACTGAGACCCAAGAGAAGTTTGGCCATGAGGGCTCGTGAAGGAAAAGTGACGATGTTGGTGTGGGGGCGATGTCCCTATTAGAAATACGACAGAAATTCAACGATCTGATTTTTTTTTCTATGAAAGGCTTCCCTCTCGCGGGCTTTAAAACTGCACATGAATGGAATTTTTGGTCCACCAAATCTTTTCCTGCTGACAAGCATCACAAGCTCAAAGACGTCTGATCCTTGGTTTCCGTGGTGGTTTCGGCAGGAGTCTCTACTCTGGTCCTGCTCACGCGAAGTCTTACACGGCCTTCAAACGGGGACCTCCAGGTGCACACGTGTCCGTCCAGGCCCGGCACGTCCTCTCTGAATGGACTCTTATAGGCACCAGAGCCTTTTTGCATAACGCACAGGAATATTTTGCAAAAATTCTTCTTGTGAAAGCAGTTTGCTTGAAGGTTGGGTCCTCCTGTGAGGCATCTGGTTGGAGGCCCCTGTCCAGGTGGGCTTGGACTGGATTGCACTCGGCCCTCCATTCCTGTGGAGGTGTGGCCCCATCTTCCCTGGAAACTTCCAAGGCCACTAGAGGAGGGGTCCGTGCCCTTTCACCCTGGGGGCACAGCAGGCAGAGAGGGGGCGCATCTCTTATCGCTGACTCTTTCCTGAGGTTGTCCTAACTTGAGAAGAGTCATCAAGCCTCTGACTTGACAAGAAAATAATCCAGGAGCGAGATGGAGACGGGTTTTATAACGGCGAGGACACCGGGCCAGGGAGCTGAAGAACATTGAGGGGGACAGGAGAGGGCTGACCAATGTCCATAACCAGGGGACACTTAGGGGATACTGAGGGCAGGCCCTTGGAACTCCCCTCCTTCCCCTCAGGTCAGTAAGTTTCCTGGAAGCACTCTGGGCTCATTCCTCCCCCATTAGGGAAGCTGGACATGTGATCCAGCCTACACCATGGGGAGAAACCATTTCTTTTTTTTTTTTTTTAAAGATTTTATTTATTTATTTGACAGAGATAGAGACAGCCAGCGAGAGAGGGAACACAAGCAGGGGGAGTGGGAGAGGAAGAAGCAGGCTCACAGCGGAGGAGCCTGATGTGGGGCTCGATCCCAGAACGCCGGGATCATGCCCTGAGCCGAAGGCAGACGCTTTAACCGCTGTGCCACTCAGGCGCCCCGGGAGAAACCATTTCTGACCCACCTATGACATCTCTTGGCGCGTGTGTGTGTG
>NW_024423786.1:42332194-42350778 GCF_017311325.1 Ursus maritimus | reverse complement strand
AAGAAAGAAAGAAAGAAAGAAAGAAAGAAAGAAAGAAAGAAAGAAAGGCAGCCCACAGGCTGTGTGTGTGAGGCTAGACCCTTCGGGAGCCAGCCTCCTTCCTCTCTGAGCTTCCCAGCGGCCCCAGCTCTGCAGAAAGCACCAGTACTCACACCTCTGATATTGTCTTGAGAGGGAAAAAAAAACCCAAAGCCTCAGGGGCTTGGAGCAAGGGCATGTCTCTCCAGCACTGAGACCCAAGAGAAGTTTGGCCATGAGGGCTCGTGAAGGAAAAGTGACGATGTTGGTGTGGGGGCGATGTCCCTATTAGAAATACGACAGAAATTCAACGATCTGATTTTTTTTTCTATGAAAGGCTTCCCTCTCGCGGGCTTTAAAACTGCACATGAATGGAATTTTTGGTCCACCAAATCTTTTCCTGCTGACAAGCATCACAAGCTCAAAGACGTCTGATCCTTGGTTTCCGTGGTGGTTTCGGCAGGAGTCTCTACTCTGGTCCTGCTCACGCGAAGTCTTACACGGCCTTCAAACGGGGACCTCCAGGTGCACACGTGTCCGTCCAGGCCCGGCACGTCCTCTCTGAATGGACTCTTATAGGCACCAGAGCCTTTTTGCATAACGCACAGGAATATTTTGCAAAAATTCTTCTTGTGAAAGCAGTTTGCTTGAAGGTTGGGTCCTCCTGTGAGGCATCTGGTTGGAGGCCCCTGTCCAGGTGGGCTTGGACTGGATTGCACTCGGCCCTCCATTCCTGTGGAGGTGTGGCCCCATCTTCCCTGGAAACTTCCAAGGCCACTAGAGGAGGGGTCCGTGCCCTTTCACCCTGGGGGCACAGCAGGCAGAGAGGGGGCGCATCTCTTATCGCTGACTCTTTCCTGAGGTTGTCCTAACTTGAGAAGAGTCATCAAGCCTCTGACTTGACAAGAAAATAATCCAGGAGCGAGATGGAGACGGGTTTTATAACGGCGAGGACACCGGGCCAGGGAGCTGAAGAACATTGAGGGGGACAGGAGAGGGCTGACCAATGTCCATAACCAGGGGACACTTAGGGGATACTGAGGGCAGGCCCTTGGAACTCCCCTCCTTCCCCTCAGGTCAGTAAGTTTCCTGGAAGCACTCTGGGCTCATTCCTCCCCCATTAGGGAAGCTGGACATGTGATCCAGCCTACACCATGGGGAGAAACCATTTCTTTTTTTTTTTTTTTAAAGATTTTATTTATTTATTTGACAGAGATAGAGACAGCCAGCGAGAGAGGGAACACAAGCAGGGGGAGTGGGAGAGGAAGAAGCAGGCTCACAGCGGAGGAGCCTGATGTGGGGCTCGATCCCAGAACGCCGGGATCATGCCCTGAGCCGAAGGCAGACGCTTTAACCGCTGTGCCACTCAGGCGCCCCGGGAGAAACCATTTCTGACCCACCTATGACATCTCTTGGCGCGTGTGTGTGTGTGGGGGGGAGATTCCAAGAGAAGAGGCCAGGAAATGGCACACAGAATTACTCCCCATAAATAAAGCTGTTGGGGCACTTCTGCATGGAGACGGGGCTGTGGCTCGAGCAGAGGAAACAGTAAGAGTAAAGAGTTCACGGCATGACATGACCTTGTTTCGCACATTTATAAATGATCTCGAAAAGAGAAGGCCTCACGAAATCTCCAAGTTTACAGACGCAACCCTCAGATCTTTTGTCACGTTCCTAATAATCTGGCAAAGACAAATTGCAAAAAACTTTTTTTTTTTTTTGAGCACCAAAGAGGAGCCAAGCTTTGAGATGGGACAGAGCGAGTAGCTGCAGGCTGTAAGTTCTTCCGGAGAAGAGTCACTAGTCCCTCGGCTTGGCCATGGGATGGGCGCGGTACTGGGGTCATCCCAGTGTACCTAGAATATCATGAGTAGTTCTAGTCCTGCTGCCTCAAGAGAAAACATGGTGGGGCTGGAGGAGGCGACCCAGGTGGTCAAGAGGATGAGGACAGGAGGCCTCTTAGGACCTTCTGAAGGGAAAAGTTGGGATGAATTCTGTCTTGAAAGTATGGAGAGAACAAACAGGAGGTAGCTCACCAGACCAAGAGGAGGGGGCGTCTCAGGGGCCAAGGTGGGTCTGCCCCCGGGTCTGCCCTCACTGGTTGGTGCCCTTGGGCAGGTCCCTGCGCCCCTTGATGCCTCACGTGAGTGGGGTGATGAACTCTACTATGAAGGGCTCCTGCCAGATGGAGACGAGGTACACGCCCAACCCCCAGGGGATTAGCCAGAATGATTGCGCGAGTATGAGGACGGGGCGCGCCCCTGGGGGCCAGGACGTCTGCTGCAGCTCCAGAAAGATGCCAGGTGCCGGAGAGACTGCAGGAACACTTTCCCCATGGGGCAGATTAAAGAGCATCTCAGCCCCTGCAAGAGTATAAACCTGGGGGTGCACCAAGGAGAGAAGGTTCGTAAATCAGGCCGGACAGCTCTGCAGGGTCATCGACAGCAGCTTAGAGCGAAGGTTCTCAGACTCAGCAGCCGATTAGACCCACCTGGGGGAGCTTGTATCATCCCGATGCTCAGGTCCCTCCCCACACTGATGACTCCAGGGCCTCCCGGGGGCGGGGAGGACGGAGACACCAGAGTTCTAGAAGCTCTCTGGATAACACTGATGGGCTGCTAAATTGAGGGCCAGCGGCTAGGGCGTCTCGGGGACATCTCCAGGGAAGGGAAAGCTCACTGCCTAGCTGCTGGGTGCCCCTTGCGTGGTACGGATTTGGGGCTGGCGGGTGCAGACTTGCTCATCTCTTGAGGTGGTGGGAAAGGCTTCCTTTCAAGATTGCAACTTCGAGCACCACTGGCCATGTGCCTGGTGGCCTGGCCGGTGACTCGTGTCCGTACCCTCCTCCCCAGCGCAGGTCCTCCCCCGCGCCCCCCTCCCCCGAGGGTGGCGGGCAGCCCGCTGGCACTGCCCGGGCCCGGGCAGCGGCTCTGCTGTCCCCACCTTGCCGGTGGTCTCGGTGCCCCGCAGGATACACAGGTAGACCACGAGCCAGGCCAGGACGAGGCAGAGCGCCGGCTCCCACTGCACGCGCCCGCTGTCCTGGATGGACGGGGAGATGTTGAGGGTCTTCCGGTACCAGAAGTACTGCGTGGAGGACGCCTTCTCGCACTCCTCGTCATAGCCCGTGCGGTTGTCGTTCAGCGGACACACGGCCCACGGCAGGGGCTCCTTTGGGATCAAAAGCAGCATTAGGCAGACAGGTGAGGGCTGAGGCCGGAGGGCAGAGTGGGAAGGATGGGGATAGCCCTGATGGGGGGGCGGCTCAGGGGTGGAGAAGGGTGCTGGTCCCCAAAGCACAGGCAGCCTGATGCCTGAAGGCAGACAGGGAAGGGGGGGCTGGTCAGGTGCACAGATGGGGTCAGGGGTAGGAGAGAGGTGGGCCGAGGGCTCCACACCTCTGTAGCAACGGGCCCCGGGGACTCTAGCCACAGCGTCTGTGGGAACTGCGGCCTCTGGGTCCGGCTGGGGTCTTTGCATCTGCCTCTTTCTTTCTTTCTTTCTTTCTTTCTTTCTTTCTTTCTTTCTTTCTTTCTTTCTTTCTTTTTCTTTCTTTCTTTCTTTCCTTCTTTCTAGATTTTATTTATTTATTTGCAAGACAGAAAGAACACAAGCAGGGGATAGGCGGAGGCAGAGGGAGAAGCAGACTCCCTGTTGAGCAGGGAGCCCGACATGGACTCGATGCCAGGACTCTGAGATCATGACCTAAGCTGAAGGCAGTCGCTTAACCGACTGAGCCACCCAGGCATCCCTTGCATCTGCATTTCCAATAGCCCCTGGTGCCACTGCGGGAACGTTAGACAGGAGGCGGGGAAGCCCGCCAGGTAGTGGGATGGACGGGAGCAGGGCCCCTGAGGCCAGGCTGCCGGCGGTGTCCAAGCTCACAGCTACTCAAGCGTTTGCAACTATGCTTGGCCCAGAGCAAGTGTGAGTGAGTGTCGGCGGCTGGTACTTTCCTTATGTGAACACGGAAGACAGCTCCAGAATAGAGGGACTGAGGGTGAAGGATGGAATGAATGGACAAGCAATAAATTGCTGGTCCTCGAACTTCTGAGAGTTAGGAAGATGGGTCTCATTTCTTGAGACCACCTTATTTTCGCCTTTGGAGGATGGTCAAATTATTCTGATTTTGTTAGAACAAGACACGTTGCTTCCACCTTTGGAAAACTGTCTTTATGAGTATACAGATCTGTAATGCCGGCGATGGGTATGGCAAGTCTTTAGTTGGAGTGCTGTTGTGCAGTGCACAACCTGCCCAACTAGATATGACAGCTCTGCACAGAGGAGGAAGAATCATCACCAGAGTGGAGAGTGAGAGGAACTGCTGTTTCTACCCAGAAGGTGGAGGAGAGGCAGGGCTGTGGAGTCAGGGAGAGGATGTGGGGCTTCAACTAAGCTGTCAAGGATGTACACAGGGCATTTTCCAGTGGGGTGACCAGGTAGGGCTGATTGGGTAGCCAGAGTGGGGAGGGAATGTAGTATCTTCCTAGCGTAGATGTCAAGTTCCAATTATTGAGGTCATTCACCCCAGTATTCCTTGGGGTGCCAAAGAGTCAAGGCTGTGCCCCAGTGCTCCGGAGAGTGGCCCCACAAGTTGGGGTTAGTCCACAGTGCATGGCCAGCCCTGCCTTGCTTTTGGAATCGGGGGACAGTGTCTGTCCTGTGAAGGCCTGGTTCAGGGGCAAAGGGTGTGGCATCAGCCCAGTGACCTTATGTCTGAGACAGAGGGGGCTGCTGGAGGGCACGAGGGGGCAGTGGGCAGGCACTGAGGAAAAGCAGTGAGCATAGGCGACAGACGGGAAGACCCCTCTTGGCTTGGATACAAAGAGTACCTCTCAGTGAGGAATTGGGGTTCTCTCTTCTCTATGATTTTCGGCCCCCTCCCATTTGCTACCATGAGCGTCCGCTGTGGCCATAATCAGAAATACGAGTTTAAAATGTTTCTCTTTGGGAGTAGCTCCTATTGTGTTACAGGGGTGCCAGTGGTCCTTCTAGGAGAACTCTGGTCTGCAGGGAGAAGTGGGGCTTGGCCTGGAGTTCGAAAGCTGGAAGGACAAGGGGGGGGAACCTGAGGAGGAGGAAGGCCTCCTCCTGTCTTGCTGGGTTGGGGGAATCCCTCCCCATTGGCTCTCTCCACAGATTCTCTGGGGGTGGTGCTCAATATTTTGCAGGGGGGTGGGGGGGGTCACATCTTTCAGAGAGAACCCAATGAAAGCCAGAAGCTTGCTCCCCAGAAATGTGGACCCACACGCGGGCACACACAACGGCAGGCGCCTGTGGAGGCCGGGCTTGCAAACCCTCTGCTTGGCATGGGGTGCTCAGCCTGCCCCCCGCCCCCCGGCCCTGAGGCTGCCCCCTGGGGGTGGCCGCCTGGGCTGGCTCACCTGGAAGGAGTGGAAGAGGTACCAGAAGGCCCAGGCGTTGATGATGTTGTAGTACGTGGACAGGAAGAAGGACACCACCACGCTGGCCAGGCCTGTGAGGAGGGAGAGGGGCACTGAGGCCTGCCCCGGGGCCGCTGAGCGTTTGATGGGCTTTAGGTCTTCGCAACAACGTGGTCAAGGGGTGGGATGGGGGGGCGTTATTACCTCACTTCCCAGAGGAGAAAACGAGGCACCGAGATTGCTCAGCGCGGAGCGTGAGCAGCCTGCTGACCCTGCCCAGGGCCACCTGGATGCTGGACATCACAGATGCTTCCCCTGGGGTTCCCCTGAAGTGGGTTCCCTTGTGCCCTCGTGGTGGCAGGGAGCAGGGGTGTGGGGCAGGATGTCAGGAGGGGAGGGGATCTCTGACCCTGCCAGCCTGCAGGGCCCTGGGGCACGAGGGCATGGAGCCCACCTGCCCAAGCCCCGCAGAGCCACTGTGTGTGTCTCTGCCCAGCTCCACCCTGTGGGACATCCCGTGGGGGGTCTGCAATCTGCCCGGTACAAGTATTTACACCACCGGCCTCGTGAACGCCGCAGCCAGGCCCTCCCTGCCCCCTCCCCTCCTCGAGGGCTGGTGGTTAAACATTCACCCGCAGCCCTGCTTGGCACAAGCATCCGGTATCTTTCCTATTAGGCAGCAAATGCCACCTCGGAGAAGCCCTCTGTGATTGATTACTTGGGCAGATTGTAAAACCACACGCCTTCTTGTTAGAAATTAACAGCCCTTCAAGATGAAGAGGCAGTCGGGGTTAGAGACGGTTTGGGAGGCCACGGACACGCTGCTTCTGCATCGGAGGCGAAACCCCTGTGCCCTGTATGTCCTCTCCTTGCCCCCGAAACACCAGTCTGCTTCCCCCCCTGCCTTCCTGTCTGGGGGCTGGAGGGTGGAGCAGAAGAGACCACGGCCAATGCGGGTCAAAGTTCCTTCCCTCCCAGGCAGCCCTGGAACGTGAGGGTTGTGCGGACAGGTTAACCACCCCCGAGAGGTGCCCGGGACACCAGCTCCAAGTCGCTCAGCGGCGGCTGGACGTGCAGCCGCACCCACGCGCCTCTGTGCCCTGGAGGGGTCAGCGGCACCGCGCGCCCTCTTGGTGCTGTGACAAAGATCGCGTGGGCTCACGTGCATCATGTTACAGGCTGGCACCTGGCACGGGGTAGGTGCTCACGGACAGGGAGACCTTGTTCCTAACAGTTAGTCGGGAGCAGTTAGCTAGATGAGCTCCCAGATTTGTAGCTGGCTGGGACACTGAGTTCTAGCTCCTTGGTGGGGCCGCTAGTTCCCTGGAGAAGAGAAGCCATGTGGCGTCAGCTCCCCAGCGGGGGGGCGTCCCCCCTTTCTCACTGGCCTGTGGGTAAGAAATCCAGCCCCGCTCAGCCGGCGTTCTGTGGCACCCCCTCCTGGCCGTGTGTCCACCCACTCAAGGGCTCTCTCTTAGGCCTCGTGTTTGCTCCTTGCTCCAGCTGCGCAATGGGCTCCCACCCCCAGCCCCTGCTGTCCGGGATGCAGCAGGGGGTCTCCAGGTGGCCAAGGATAGGAGAGGACCCACTTACCGACACCACCAAGGTAGGGGCTGACGGTCCTCCAGGCACCGATGCTGCCCTGTCGCATGCGCTGCCCCACCGCCAGTTCCAGGTACAGGAGCGGCATGCCCTCTACAATAAGCATGATGACGTAGGGCACCAGGAAGCTACCTGCGGGCGTCCAGAGCCAAGATCAGGCCATCACTGATGGGTTTTCCTCTGGAGCCCACACCACCTCCATGCACGTGTCCTTCCATCCACCCTCCCTTCCTTCCTTCAGTCTTTCCACATGTCCAATCATCCTTCTACCTTTCCACCCACCCATCCTCCCACCTTTCCTCCATCCTCCATCCTTCTGCCTCTACCTTATTCCACAACCCAGTGTTCTTTCATTCCTCTTACCCATCTGTCATTCATCCATCTGTGTTCTTTCATTCATCCATCAATCCACCCACCCATCCAACCATCCATCTATCCATTATCCATCCACCCATTACCCGTCCATCGATCCACCCATCCAACCATCCATCCATCTATCCATCCACCCACCCATCCACCCCCCCAAACATCCACCCACCCACCCATCCATCTACTCCCCCATCCATCCATCCACTCCTCATCCACCCACCCACCCATCCAACCATCCATCCATCCACCATCCAACCATTCTTCTATCCATTGATACATCCATCCACCCATCCAACCACCCAGTCATCCATCCATCCATCCATCCATCCATCCACCCATCTATCCATCTATCCTTCTATCCATTCATCTTTCTACTTATCCATCTGTCTGTTCATCCATCATCCATGGATGACATGTGGACTTGACAGTTAAAATGTTTAAATACTTCCATCCCGGATGGTACATTGCCACTGTCCCAAGCCCCTTGACTGCCTTCCTCAATGCTTCATCTGCCCAAGCTCCTCTGCCAGAAACCCTAGTCCATCTTGTGTTGTCGCAACCATGGCAGAGGCAGGGGCTTGGTGAGTACGTATGGGGAAACAAGGGGTCCCCAACCAACAGAGCCTAGGCCACCACCTTCTGTTACAGAGAACCTTTATTGCATGCGTATCTGTTTTATACAGGGGCTCTCAGCCTAAAATTTTATTTTAATAAAGAGTACCATGATTTACACACATTTACAGCCCACTGGTTCCCAAGGAGCCAGCTGCAGACAAGTGCCGTGATGATAGCGGGGACCCAGGGGTGCGGCTGGAGCTACGGGAGCCCTCCCCGCTGCTGACACCTGGACAGAGGTGGGCAACCTGCTGGGGGCTCCCCTCACCCCGCCCTGCAGAGCGCTGCCCTGTTGCTTCTCCCTTCTCACCCCTCCTTCCCTTCTTCTCTGAAGTTCTGTTCATCTCTCCCCCAGCTCCTGGCTCCTTGGCAGTGGACCTGAGAAAAGGTCCAGGAGGAGAAGAGGGCGGGACTCCTGATTAAAATAAAACCCTGACACTACAGCTGTGGGGATTAAGGGCTGGTTACAGAAGGAACTGGTTCCTAAAGTGTTCAGGTAAAGAATGAAATACAGATGCTTACACGAACATCTAATATTTATAAAAATGCCCTCACTGTACGTACGTGCGGTCCCAGAGCTCACTTTTCTCCCCCTGGCGGCGGGAGACCACAGCACGTCTGTGTGCATCACCCCTCCAGCAGCTGCCCAGCATCCCACTAGGAAAACGTGCCCAGACTCATTTCATCCGTCCTTGGACACTTAGCCGTAGCCAGTTTCCTGCCATGCTAAACAGAGCAGGGGGCCAAAGCCTGGCCCACGTGTTTGGTTCTTTCCTCAGGATAAAAATCCCAGAAGGAGGATGGCTGGAGCCAAGACCAAGCAGAGACCAAGCAGAGGCCATCTCCCACCACGGAAAGAAAGGCACCGGCTGTGGGCAGGGGACGCCCAGGCCTCGCATTCCCGGCTCCGTCCTCCCTGCTCACACCGGGGCCTACAACAAGCGCTCCCCTCTCACTTCTGGACTCTGCTCGGACGACTCTGCCAGGCCCCTCCCACCCTGCCCTGCAGAAACGTGTTTTGGCATCTCACCACGTTCTTCTCGGAGCTGGGAGTCCAAGAGGCAGGCTGCTGGGGGGTCCCGCCCACCACCAACCTAGCAACAAAGGCTGTGTTGGCACTGCCTGCTTGGAACAACATTCAAACCCTCAGCGGTTGCAAGGAAAGCTCATTTTCACCCAAGGTGTTAAACAGTAACCACACGAGGCCTGGCAAGGTCCATGGCGGATTTTCTCTTTGACAGGCCCTGCCCGATGGCCTACTGCCCATGGGAAGGCTGGAAACCCAAGGCCTCGTGCCCAGGTGGGGACATGGGGGCATGTGGGCTCTCAAGGCCTGCCCATCAGACATTTCTATCACCATCCATCCTCCAACTCTCCAAACACATGATCCCAGTGACTTTGCTCTGCAACCGTCTTCTCAACAAATGGTGTTAGAGCAACTGAACACCCATGTGCAGAAAAAAGTTAATTGTAACCCACATGTTACAGTTTAGAACCGCCCCCCAATATCTCAAAGTGGATCACAGACCTATATGAACAACTCAAAACTCTAACACTTCTAGAAGATAGCCCAGGCGAAAAACTTTCTGACCGCAAGCTAGGCCAAGATTTCTTGGCTACCACAACAAAAGCACGATCTATGGAAGAAGGTATCAATACATCGGATTTTGTTTTAAAATTGTGTTCTGTGAAAGACATGGTTAGGAAAATGAAAAAGGGGGCGCCTGGGTGGCACAGTCATTAAGCGTCTGCCTTCGGCTCAGGGCGTGATCCCAGTGTTCGGGGATCGAGTCCCACATCGGGCTCCTCTGCTGGGAGCCTGCTTCTTCCTCTCCCACTCCCCCTGCTTGTGTTCCCTCTCTCGCTGGCTGTCTCTCTGTCACATAAATAAATAAAATCTTGAAAAAAAAAAAAGGAAAATGAAAAAGGCGAGCTAAAGACTGGGAGCCACCTTTGCAAAACACGTATCTGACAAAGACAGTATCTAGAATTTATAAAGGATGCTCAAAACTCAACGAGAAAATGAAGAACCCATTCAAAAAATGAGCAAAAGATCTGAACAGACGTTTCACCGAAGAAAATATACGAATGGCAAATTAGCCCATGAAAAGATGCTTAACGTCGGCGTTCACTACGAAAACGAGCACGTTCCAATCCCAGTGAGATGCCACCGCACACCTATCAGGGTGGCTAAAATTAAAAAGGCTGACAATACCAAGTGCTGACAAGGATCCGGGGGAACTCTTGTGCATTGCGGGTGGTGTGTAAGATGGTATGGCCACTCTGGAAAAGCGTTTGGCGGTTTCTTATAAGTAAAGCACACACTCACTGTGTGACCCAGCCATTGTGCTCCTACGTGTCTACTCTAGACAAGTGACAGCGTTCGCACAAAAACCTTCACAGGAACGTTTATAGCGGCTCCGTTCAGAGTTGTCAGAAACTGGGAACTAAATGGTTCTCCGCTGGGTGAGTGGATGAATCAATCGTGGGACAGCCGTACGATGAAATACCACTCAGCCAGCAAAAAGGAACAGAGTACTGATCCACGCAACCCTCAGAAGCATTACGCTCCGTTAAAAATGCCAGGTTCAAAAGGCTCCATACTGTAGGACTCTGTTTATAGGGCGTTCTGGAAAAGGCAAACCTATGGGGACAGAACACAGATCTGGGGTTGCTGGGGGTTGGGAAGGGAAGGGCTGACTGTAAGGGGCATGGTGGTGGTAATGCAACCACGCATTTATTAGAATTCTTAGAACGGGACACCAAAAAAAAGTGTATTTTTCTGCACATCTCAGAACAGAAAAATTAGTTTTGTGATCAGTTTGAAAACAAGTCCACGAACCCACGCTCTTTGTCTGGACTGCTCTCCGCACGCCTTTGATATAAAACCTCTGGCCCTGCCTTAGTAGGAGGAGACCCCCCCCCCTCCAGGGGGAGGCGGACGAAGGTCCTTTGCTCCCTGTGGCCTGGGGATGAGAAGCCACGTGGAGGTGACCCGAGGGCCCATTCAACTCAGCGCCAGGTGCCCTCGCGCGAGGGCTTCCAAGCGGACGTCCCCGCAACAGCCAGGCCTGGCACCCACAGAACTGCGAGAAAGAATTCACTGCTCTAGCCACTACTTTGGGGTTTTTTTCCCCTTTTTTACCTCTCAATACTTCATCGCACAGCTCCTAAAACAAGGACATTGTCTTGCATAATCCCAGGGCCATGAGCAGAACCAGGAGATGCGTGGCCTATGTTTCACCGCGTAGCTTCAACCCAGGACAGCCTCTCGGGCTCTCTTAGTCTTTCATGACCTTGACCTGCTGGAGAGTCCTTGCCAGTTCTTCTGTGGAATGTCCCTCGCTTTGGGTTTTGGCAGGAACACCGAAGCCACCTGGGTCTTCGTCCAGGGACCCGTGATGCTGCCGTGCCCTGTTCACGGCCGGGTTCACTTGGCTCCCCTGGTGAAGGTGGGCTCTCTACCAGGTTTCTCTGCGGAAAGTTCCGGGTCTGGCCCTTGGAAACGATGCTGTGACTTTGCTGGGATATTTTGAGCCGGGGTCGCCTTCCTGTTTCCCATCAAACCTCCGCCTGCTAGATTCAGCAGCCCCTGAGGACTCTTGTGGGACAGAAACACCGTCGTGCTGGCTGCCGACAGGTGACCCTCTAATTCCATCATTCTTTCTAAGTCCTTAGGTTCCAGAGCGCTCTGGGGTGCCGAGATGGGTCAGGGAGCGCGGGTGGCGCAGGCCTGTGTGCGTCCACACAACCCTGGGCCAGGAGGATGTTTACAGTCACAGAGGACACTTCCATTCCAAGGTTGGAAAGACAGCTCTGAGCCCGGAGAACTCTTACTTACTGCCACCTCCCCAGTGCCCACCATTATGCTTGGGGCTGGTCTTCCTGGCGTCCGTCCACGCCACAGCTGCCCCCCGACAGCTGATGGTCTGACTGTGTCACTCTCTGCCTCCGCCATATCTCCCACACCTGGTCAAAGCCTCTTTGGCTCTCCTCACACCTAGAATAGCACCCCCACTCCCTCCCGTGGCCTCTGAGGCTCTGAGACACAGAGCTCCCCTCTCCTCCCTCGGCTGGTGGCCTCCCTCGCGCCACTGCAGCCCCGGGGCCCTGCCCTCTGGTCCGGCCTCCGCACACTTGCCCTCGCTGTTCCCTCTGCCTGGAATGCTTTCTCCCTTCTCTCATTTCTCTGCCGAGCCTGCCTCCTGGTCTGCCTTAGTGACCACGGCCCCCACGCCAGAGTGACCCTGCAACTTCTCACCCCGCTGGACCTTCCTTCCGAGCAGTTACCCGTGTGAAATGATGCTGTCATCTTAGCTGTTTCCGTGCCGCCTGTCTCCCCTTACATCGGATGCTCTCGCTCGCTCGTCTGCTCGGGACAGAGCTGGGCAGAGAGCAGAGCACGGTGGCTATTTGGTGGGTGCAGGACAGAATCCTTCAGGCTCACTGGACCTTCCACGCACATGGCTTCCTCTAGCAAACTCTCCAGATCACCCAAAGCTAAGTTGGGGTGCCCCCCTCACAGCCCCTACTCACCGTCTACTGCTCTGTCCACCCTCCTTCCCTCAACAGCTCGCAAGTGCAGAGATGGGGTCTGCCTGGATCTCCAGTTCCCACCACAGGGCCCGATACGGAGTCGGTGCCGGCTCAGGGAGTGTTTGCTGAGTGACTGCTTGATGGTAAGTGGTTTTGGTGGTGGTTCTACGTGGGTGGGCAATCTGTGAAGCTCTTACCAGAGGCCGACGACAGAGGTCTGGGAAAGCATCATGGTTGCTAAAACCGTCGTGTTAAAACCATAACATTTCACAGAAGGTTCCTTTGAACTCTTGCTTCATTTGTGGCTGCGTTAGGTAGTAGGGACCTTGGGCGAGTCGATATTGGCCTGCACCTCCCTCAGAAAGGATGAGCCCTCAGAAGGCCGTCTTTGGCCCTCGGATAATAGAGCTGATCAAGACACGAGGGCCCCTTCAAGGCATCTCAAGCAAATGTCTTTCTCCCAAATCAATTTGCTGTGAGAAGCAGAAGAAATTGGTAGCAAACTTCTAGCACCTGGTCTCTAAGAGTCAACAGGACACTGTGTTTAAGGAACAGCACCAGGCAATGAGGAAGAAAGGACAATTTAAGGAGGAAAAAGATTTTATGAAGACAAAAAAAAATATGGCAGATGAATTTAAAGCCAATGGAGGCTATAAGTAAAAAGTAAAAAAAATTACCCCATAGCCCAGGGGAAGAGGATAAAGCAGAAATGACAGGAGTCGAGGCACGGACGGCAAGCCTGTGTCTCCTGTGTCTCTAGAAAGAACCAAGCAGGAGAGAAGGCTGTGGACACAGCAGCTGCAACAACAAATTCTACCAGATGCTTCCCTGGCCGTGTCACTGAAAGGGCTCGCTAGTCCCACGTAAACATTTTTTAAAAAGTTTTGTAAGCAAAAGAAGCAGGGAGGCAACGCGGTGGGCTCCCTGGAGGCGCCCTTCTGAGTGTCCCCACCGGCAGGATTCCCCTGCCGAACACTCGGGTCATTCAGCCCTGTCTGCCGCTGACCAACCTGGACCCGCAGAGCGTCATGTTGCAAGAAAGGGGGGAGGAGAGGACCCAGGGACAGAGCAGCCTTTTCCGGCAGGGGGGACGCCTGGACCCTCTTGCCAGGGAAGCGAGGGTTTCACCCTTGAGGGTTTCACCTTGTCAGCCGGCCCATCAGGCAGCCCCAGCAGCCCATTCACAAGGACGAGTGGGCTAATATCTGCAAAAAGGACTGACTTCTCAGAAGGAGCTCTGGTGCATGCTCCAGGGGGTTGACAGCTGGCTCGAGATGTTTGTCATCAGCAGGGAACATGGGGAAGGGTCTGCACCCTGCAGGCCAGGAGCCATACTAGCCCGAGGCAACACTGATGAGAACGTACTTATTACCTAGACGCACAGCCCGCCAGGTGTGTGAGTTCGAGTCCCGCCCTGGAGAATGGGCTATCTCTGCAAATGGAGTCTGGAGAGCTGTGTCAGTCCCCAGCTTCAAAGAATATTAAATGATTTTGGAAACGATCGTGGATTGTTGCAGGGAAAGTAAAATCAGCAAGACACGAAATCACATACAAAATATCCTCTAGTTGTTTCGGGGAAAAAAAAAAAAAAGGAATAGTCATGACTTTTTGGATACTGGAATTGGGGTGATTTGGTATTTTATTGCTTTTTATATTTCTCTATTTTCCAAATTTTCTACCCTGAGCATGTATTATTACGTCGTGACCTCCCCCAACATACACGCACGGATGTGTCATTCTAGGGCACGTTGCTACGTATTTTTCTAATGATCGCCGTCAGTCCCATAGCTGTTTGCTAGAGCCAAGAAGTCCTGCAAGAGAAATTCCTCTCTGTATGGAATTTATCTCTGCAAATCTCGCTCTGTCCTTCGAGACCCACAAAGAGCCCGAACAATCAGATGCAGGGGAAAGTCTGCTCGGGCTTTCGAACTCATGCTCTTTCCACCGCCACACCTTCGTCTCTACAAAACCACATAGGGGCTTTTTAACCTGACTTTTTTTCTTTTTGGGGTGTGTGTGTGCGTGTGTGTTTGTGTGTTTAAGGGGTACAGGCCCCAAGTTCCCAGGTGATGCGGAAGCTGCCAGTCCGAGGACCAGTCTCGGCAGCACCCCATCCCACCGCCTCCCTCTTCCTCCTTCTCCCCCTCCCATCTTGGATTTCCCCAAAATGTTTGTTATTTGGAGTCAACTCTGGTCAACTTCTGGAAACAAAGAACAGAGATACAAGTAAGAAGAATGAAAGTCCCGCTTCCCCTGCCTGGTGCCTTGGTCCAGAACTCGTAGATGCCCATCCCACCGGCCCCCTCCCCTCCTGGCCCAGCCCCTCCGCCAGCAGCATCACTTCACTAGCCGCCCTGGCGAACGCGGTCCTGGCGTCCGTCTTGGCACCGGCTCTGTGAGCTCCGACGGCACCGCTTCCCTGCTTGATATCCTGGCCTTGCTGCCCGAGTGAAGTTCCGTCTTGCCGGCCCGTTAGTCAAGGCCCTTCGTTTTGCATTCATGCTGGACCCTTCCTCACATGCCCTCCCGCCGTGGCCCTGCCCCCACCCCAGACCTCCTGGCCACGGAGCATTTCCAGCCCCTCCCCTCAGATGCACACCCTTCTGCGTCTTTTTCACACATGGTTTCTTCTGCCCGGAATGATTTTGTCCCTCCGTCTACCTGCTGAGCTCACACTTATCTGTCCAGGCCTAGACAGAATGCCACCACCGCCGGAAGCCTTCCTGGGTTCTCTCAGGCCGTTAGCCTTTCCTCTTGAATCACTCCAGTCCAGCCTCCCGAACAGCCCTCTGTGGACGCTCTTGCGCCTCCGAGCGGAAGGGACTTTGTCCTGGTGTCGCACCCTCAAGGGCGATGGCTGTCTTTGTCCCTGGCCAGCAGCACATCCTCAATCCACGCTTGTTGAGGGGCTGAAATTAAACTCCTAAGAGGTTTGTACTGTTGACTGTTTCATTTTCTGCGCTCGTGCCTATTTGGGAAAGGACCTGTGACAGTGGTTCTCATCCCGGTGCACAGCAGGACCCCCCGGGAGCTTTAAAACGCCTACTGGTCTGGCCACGCGTGAGACCAGCTCCGTCAGGATGTGGGGCTGGGACCCAGAGGTCAGCGTGTCGCCCAGCTCCTGGCGGATGCTAACATGCAGATGGGATAGAGGCTTCTCCACTGGCAGGTGGTCCTCCCCACTGTGGGGGATGGGGGTGAGCCGCGTCAGAGTGCACGGTGCTGTGCACGGTGAGACATGGCTTTAGAGCCACTTTTAACTTAGGGACGAGGACGTGTCCTGGAGAGGGCGAGGAGCATGGGTACCCCCCGCAGAGAGGGGCACCAGACATTTGGGGGAAGGGAGGAGCGAAGGGATGGCTGGCCTGCAAGCGAAGGTGCTTCTCCTGGGTGGACATGGCAGACAGCAGGTGCTTGGCCGGCCCCTCTGGTGTGCAAGAAAGCTGTGCTTCAGTGTCTCAGCAAACCGTGTGGGGAAGGGCCCTGAGCCAGGGCAAGTCCAGACCTGGGAGGAGGCCCGGGCCTCTGCAGCGGTCACTTCTGTCTTGCCTTTATCAGAACAGGGAACCCCGACACCAGGGTGTCTGGGGACAGCAGGGCTGAGCCCCAGCTCTGCTTCCAGGAGCCCCCTTGTCTTCTCTGGACTTGTCTCCCATCTCTGAGTGGGACGGACAGGACCGACTGCAGGGGTGCTGGGAGGAGGACGTTGAGCAGCCGCCGCTAGGAGCCCAGACGTGCTGGCTCCCCGCACTGAGTCTAGAAGCCCCAGCAGCAGCAGCGCCAGATGTGGCTTTTCAAGGGACTCACCGAGCACATGCTCTCACCCACCATCTGGAGTTGACTTTGGAAATTTTATGGGCTCCACGCACTATAACCTTTGAACCTCAGGTTTCCGCCCCACCCAGGAGAATTGTAGAAACACACACACACACACACTGTACAATGAGCCGCAGCAGGTGCTATCCACCTGTCCGTCTGTGTGCTGAGCCGCTGTGGCTCCGTCCCAGGCCGGGCGCTGGCCTGGAGGGCCGTGGCTGCAGTGGCCTGTGGGGCCATCTCAGACCAGCTCAGAGAGCCGGCGGTGCACCCCTCTGCCAGCCCCGCATCCCAGGACCTCACGTTGGACATGTCCCAGGACACTCAAGTGTGAAATCGGCCATGGTGGCAGTATTTACACAGCGATAATCATTGGATGCTACAAATTAGGTCTTATTTCTCCCAGCAAAAGCCAGCTACTCAACATTTTCCCAGCACCCTGCTCCCTGGCTCCCCGCAGCTGGTGACCTGGGGACGGCATGAGAACAACCCTGACCTCGGTCTAAGGTGTGCTCCAAGGACCGGCAGCATCGGCACCACTTAGGACCTTGCTAGACAGATCCTGCCCCTGTCTCACGGCAGGTGTCTCAGGCAGAATCCCTTGGGGTCGGGGGCCAGAGACCTGCGGTCCCTCAGGCTCCCCCAGAAGGTTACGGTCGGAGGCTATGGTCGGAGGTTACGGTCGGAGGCTACGGTCGGAGGTTACCGTTGGAGGCTACGGTCGGAGGCTACGGTCGGAGGTTACCGTTGGAGGCTACGGTCGGAGGCTACGGTCGGAGGTGTCAGAGGCGTGATGCTGTAAGCACCAGAGAGGAGCGGACGGGGCTTCAAGGGGACATGGGACATCCAGACCGAATGTCATCCAACCAATACAGGCAGGTGTCCTCCAACTTCCTCCTCCTCACAGTCACATAGAATAGAGAGAAAACTTAGAAGGAAAAGCATCCACGTTGCCACCAGCCACGCAAATGTTCCCATTTGTCCTCGTCTCTTCCATGATTCGAGCACGTTTGTATAAGAAGCAGTTGCTGGGGCATTTCTTTTCTACAAGGGCGTGCGCGCATATCTGCATCCCGGATTTCTTCCAGAACAACACTGCCTTAGGCGCTGCCGCGGTGGCCGAGACCTGCTGACTCGTTCCAGAAGCGGTTCAGGGCGGCCTTTGATTTTTCCCTCCAGCTATGGCGTGCTGTACCCGAAACGTAATCTGCAGAATTAACATTCCTCGTGCTGGGCCCGGCCTGGATAGCAGGAAGGACACAAGCCTCCCCAGTCACAGGCCCAGCCCCGGGGAAGGGAGCGCGGACCCCTAATCCGCTTTATTCTGGGAAGTCTTTTGACACAGCTTGCCTCGGTACTTTATAAACAAGCTCTTTGTTGGCCCAAGGCGGTGGGTCACAGCGCTGTGCGGAAGCAGGGAAACACTCCTCTGGAAGCTTTCCTGATGTGCTTGGTTTATCCTTTAGCTTTAGGTAAAGAATGGGTCTGCAAACGGCCTGGGTTTCGGGCCACATAAATCACTTATTAATAGGCAACACCCCTGGACAGGGAAAGGCTCGGGGAAAACCACTAGCATCCCCGCCTCACGTGCCCCGCGCTTTTCCTAACAGAGCCTGCGCGGCCGTCTAACGGACACTCATCGGTGCCTCTCTGACCGCACCAGTGGGGCTGGTAGGAGGCAGAGAAAGGAGGGCTCCAGGCTCCCGACAGCTTCCCAGGGAGAGGAAACAGCTCGTGCAACATGTGGAGGCAGAGAGTAGGCATTCGCCGACAGAGAACTGTCCAGAACATTTGGTGGGGCTGGAAGATGAGTGGTGGGAAATAGGGTGGAAAAAGGAGCAGGTGGTGGGTGATGAAGCCCTCAGTGGGCCAGGATAAGCTGTTGGGTCTTTATTCTGTAGACATTTAGGCTTAAGAGGGTGCCACCCACCCAGCCTACATCTAGCCCGCCCCAGACCCAGCCAGCCACCCGTCCAGCCTCTCCTCGGTGTCTGCCCGTCCGCAAGCCATCATGCAACTCTCTGCATCCACCCAGCCAGCAGCCCGAGTATACTCTGGACCAGACACAGGATTTCTACTTTCCTTTTCTGGGTCCTGAAGGTCCTGCGGTTCCCCTAGCAACTCCTTACATATATTCTATTTCCAACCTGTGTCACCTGCAGACTATTCCAGGGATGGTGTTGTTGGAAACAAGGAATTAACAGTCATGTGACAGCAAGGCTCACCTGGCCCGACGGCAGGAAA
>NW_024423786.1:42318497-42332184 GCF_017311325.1 Ursus maritimus | reverse complement strand
TACGGTCGGAGGCTACGGTCGGAGGTTACCGTTGGAGGCTACGGTCGGAGGCTACGGTCGGAGGTGTCAGAGGCGTGATGCTGTAAGCACCAGAGAGGAGCGGACGGGGCTTCAAGGGGACATGGGACATCCAGACCGAATGTCATCCAACCAATACAGGCAGGTGTCCTCCAACTTCCTCCTCCTCACAGTCACATAGAATAGAGAGAAAACTTAGAAGGAAAAGCATCCACGTTGCCACCAGCCACGCAAATGTTCCCATTTGTCCTCGTCTCTTCCATGATTCGAGCACGTTTGTATAAGAAGCAGTTGCTGGGGCATTTCTTTTCTACAAGGGCGTGCGCGCATATCTGCATCCCGGATTTCTTCCAGAACAACACTGCCTTAGGCGCTGCCGCGGTGGCCGAGACCTGCTGACTCGTTCCAGAAGCGGTTCAGGGCGGCCTTTGATTTTTCCCTCCAGCTATGGCGTGCTGTACCCGAAACGTAATCTGCAGAATTAACATTCCTCGTGCTGGGCCCGGCCTGGATAGCAGGAAGGACACAAGCCTCCCCAGTCACAGGCCCAGCCCCGGGGAAGGGAGCGCGGACCCCTAATCCGCTTTATTCTGGGAAGTCTTTTGACACAGCTTGCCTCGGTACTTTATAAACAAGCTCTTTGTTGGCCCAAGGCGGTGGGTCACAGCGCTGTGCGGAAGCAGGGAAACACTCCTCTGGAAGCTTTCCTGATGTGCTTGGTTTATCCTTTAGCTTTAGGTAAAGAATGGGTCTGCAAACGGCCTGGGTTTCGGGCCACATAAATCACTTATTAATAGGCAACACCCCTGGACAGGGAAAGGCTCGGGGAAAACCACTAGCATCCCCGCCTCACGTGCCCCGCGCTTTTCCTAACAGAGCCTGCGCGGCCGTCTAACGGACACTCATCGGTGCCTCTCTGACCGCACCAGTG
Source organism: Ursus maritimus (assembly GCF_017311325.1). NCBI lineage: Eukaryota > Metazoa > Chordata > Mammalia > Carnivora > Ursidae > Ursus > Ursus maritimus. The sequence continues at coordinate 42,331,235 of NW_024423786.1, read as the reverse complement.
GGGCTGGTAGGAGGCAGAGAAAGGAGGGCTCCAGGCTCCCGACAGCTTCCCAGGGAGAGGAAACAGCTCGTGCAACATGTGGAGGCAGAGAGTAGGCATTCGCCGACAGAGAACTGTCCAGAACATTTGGTGGGGCTGGAAGATGAGTGGTGGGAAATAGGGTGGAAAAAGGAGCAGGTGGTGGGTGATGAAGCCCTCAGTGGGCCAGGATAAGCTGTTGGGTCTTTATTCTGTAGACATTTAGGCTTAAGAGGGTGCCACCCACCCAGCCTACATCTAGCCCGCCCCAGACCCAGCCAGCCACCCGTCCAGCCTCTCCTCGGTGTCTGCCCGTCCGCAAGCCATCATGCAACTCTCTGCATCCACCCAGCCAGCAGCCCGAGTATACTCTGGACCAGACACAGGATTTCTACTTTCCTTTTCTGGGTCCTGAAGGTCCTGCGGTTCCCCTAGCAACTCCTTACATATATTCTATTTCCAACCTGTGTCACCTGCAGACTATTCCAGGGATGGTGTTGTTGGAAACAAGGAATTAACAGTCATGTGACAGCAAGGCTCACCTGGCCCGACGGCAGGAAAACACGCAGCCAGGACAAAGATACCGCAGGTAGGTGTGCTGAGCACAGAAGGACCTGGAAACCTCATCCTGACAAGCAATTCTTTCAAAAGTCAGTTATAAAGCTGTTACAACACATGGCAATGCATGCCCTTCCCACAATTATGATGTATTAATGCCCTTCAAATAAAAAAAGGAATCAGAGAATTAACTTTTTGTCAAGTTTTTTTTTTTTTGAGCAGGGAGGGGGAGGGGAAAGGGGAGCAGTACTTTAGGTCCTGGTCCTTCTTAAATGGGTTAAATCTGGTTAATACTTTGGTTTAACATCTTTTACTTGTCCTTTATTATTTTTTAAAGATTTTATCTATTTATTTATTTGACAGAGACAGAGAAAGCACAAGCAGGGGGAACGGGAAAGGGACTAGCAGGCTCCCTGCTGAGCAGGGAGCCCCACACGGGGCTCGATCCCAGGAGCCTGGGATCATGACTTGAGCCGAAGGCAGATGCTTAACGGACTGAGCCACCCAGGCGCCCCTTTTACTGTCCTTTATGGTGAGAAAACATTCCCGATTATAGAGGACATCTCTCTCTCTCTCTCTCTCTCTCTCTTACACACACACACACACACACACGGACACACACAGTCCAAGGCAAAGAAAAATCACCCTGAGATAACTATTGTTGACATTTTGGTGTATTTTTTTTCACATTCTCTTTTCTTGGCCTATTTTTATTTTATTTTATTTTATTTTTTTTTTTAACTTTTTCTTTTTAAACATAACTGAGGCCATTCCTTTTATACAGTTTTGAATCAAACTTCCCCTCCCTCCGCTGAGTATATGACAGGAGAAAACTATGAAAGTTTCTGTGCCCTGTCTAGATTCTAGCCCTTTGTCTGGGGATCCCCCATTTCCACCCCATAGAAGAAATCACCATGTCAAATTTTGTGTTTACAATTCCTATCTTTTATATTGTGGTGTGTGTGTATGTGTGTGTGCACACATATACATGTGAACACACACATTTCTGAGCTTTAGAAAATATATTGCATTTATTCTGCTCTTTTCTTTTCCATTCCAACTTATTTTCAAGTTTCATCCACATTGTTGCATGTATTTGTAGCACATTCAGTTCACTGACTTCCCCTAACCCTTCGCCAGTCGGGAAAGTTAAGTACAAAAGGTTTAAATAAAAGTTAACTCCTTTGTAGAGACTCCACGATGGAGGGATAACTTGAGCTGATTCTTAAAAGAGAGCTGATCTGCCTGAATGGAAGGGAAGAAGGTGAACATTTGAGAAAGAAAAAGAGAAGCATGAGAAAAGCACAAAGGCAGGAAAGATCTGTTCCAGTGAATATACACGTTTGCTTGGAACAGTATGTTGAGGCCAGTGGAAGACAGCGAGCCAAGGGGACTGGCGTGAGTCCAGGAGCAGGCGAAAAGCTGAGAGGAAAACAGGGAACGTGGTGTTTTCAGAACAGAGCAAGGTCTGGTTCAAGAAAGAAAGGAGATGGCCAACTGAGTTGAATATGAATGAGAAATAAGTACCCATGGATTTTTCACCACCACCATCAAGCCATCCATTCAACATTCAATTCATCTACTGGCCCTCGTGCTAATTCCATAGTCACCCAATCACTTTCTGATTAAGAACTGATTTTCCGGGGCGCCTGGGTGGCACAGCGGTTAAGCGTCTGCCTTCGGCTCAGGGCGTGATCCCGGCGTTCTGGGATCGAGCCCCACATCAGGCTCCTCCGCTATGAGCCTGCTTCTTCCTCTCCCACTCCCCCTGCTTGTGTTCCCTCTCTCGCTGGCTGTCTCCAGGTGGTTGGTGGGACAAAGGCAGTGCCCTCGGCCATTCCCACCCCCAGAGGTCAGGGCGCGGGTCCCAGCAGTCACACCGACAGACGCCCAGGAGCCTGATCAGGGTGGGGGGGGGACCTGGGGGAGGCTGTGGGAAGCGCGTAGGGACCAAGTAAACTCTCAGGGGCAGTTGCTCAGGACTCCCCGTAGGGTCCTCACTCCTTCCTGACACCCACCTGACAGCTCTCTGATCTCACAAGACCGTTGTGCTGCTGGAGGCATAAAGGCCTGGGAGGGCGGATGCGCCTTCCAGGGGAACAGCAAAGCAGGGGGTGAGAGTGGTGGCAAAATGCTAAAGCCACGGCGCTCTACAGAACTCTTGTTCATGGTGCTCGCCGCAGCGCCGGTGTTAATGCTCCCCTGGCCAAGTCCAAGTTTCCAGCAGGCTTGCACTGAACGCTGGAGTGGGCGGAGAGCCGGGAGCCGCACGTGTCTGGAGTCTCCATTACACGCGCGGAGACCAGCTCTCGAGAGCATGGGAGGTGAGTGAATAAGGGAAGTAGTGGGTTTAAAGGCATTGATCACCCCTGTTTTACACCATTTACCTGTTAGTTTCTCTAACTGAAGTTTTAATAATGGCTGCCCTAACAATCAGCTCATGAGATTCTGGAAAGGGGTACCAGCTGCCTCGCGAGTCTGTGGAGTCACAGCACCTCACAGGGCCTCAGGGATGGGGAGCAGCTTCTGTGTGGCAGGGGCCAGGGGAGCTGAGTTCAGGTCTGGGCAGTCCGGTGCCCAAGGGAAGCCCCACCCTGAGTGCTCCCTGGGAGCTCCCACTCCAGCATGGAAGAAATCCCTCCGACCCGCCCGTCTGGTCTCATCAGGTGTCTTGTCAATCAGACAGAAGGCCAGCCCGCCCCAGTTATCTGATGTGGGGAGGAAGGTGGTGGAGAAAGGAAGGGCGGTCCTGATTCAGTGCACGGTGTGGTCATGGCCCGTGGCCGGTTCTTGACTCTTCCGCACCAATTCCAGCCACGCCACTTTCAATAATTAATGTGTCGCCGAGGATAATGCTGCCACTTAACCCCCATCAATCCCTGGTTCCCCACCGAGATAAAGTCCAAACTCCTGAGCCTGGTCTGTTCGCCCTGAGGAATTTTTATTTTTAAATTGGGCCAGAGAATTTGACCCTTGCTCACCTAGACTTTTCACCTTCCGGAAAACACGGTGCATTTTATACTCCTGGGCTGTTCCTAAGCCAGGAACACCTTCTCCTTCTTGACCTGGGAGAAGCCTCTCCATCTCTTGACCCAGGTGAAATACTACCCTTCCTGAAGCTCCAGCACCCTGCCCGCCCTGGGGGCCAGGCTATGCGGCTCCCTTCCTGCCCCCAGCCTGGGGCTGCACATCCAGTTTCCTAACGCTGTCCTGTCCGATGTCCGGAGCCTTGTCACGAAGAGTGCAAGATATGTGTCCCCTCTGCTCCATGGCTGGTGTCACTTTTTTTTTTTTTAAAGATTTTATTTATTTAACAGAGAGAGAGAGGGAGGGAGAGAGCCCGTAAGAGCACAAGCAGGGGGAGGAAGGCAGAGGCAGAGGGAAAGCAGACTCCCGAGCAGCAGGGAGCCCCATAGGGCTCGATCCCAGGACCCTGGGATCATGACCAGCCGGCAGACGCTTCACTGACGGACCCCCAAAGGCGTCCTGGTGTCACGCTCTTCCTCATCTTCTTCTCCCCGACTCCTGTTACTGAGATTAAGTCTCAGTAAAGGCCGCGGATAAATGAGCACTTCAGGGTCAATCCATCATGATCGCCCATGGCATCGACAACCAAGGTGACTACATTTCAGAAGTTTTCTTCGGACATTCGAAGTTTGTATGGCCCACCTACCAGGTGTCAGGAACCTGCTAGGCTCCGGACTGGAGGCACCTCGGTACAGAACAGCGCCCCCTCTCTGCTGCCCAAGGTAACCTGCTTGTGCTCTCTGGGAGCACAGAGACACACATGGCGCAGATGGGAGCACAGAAGCCACGAGGAGCTGCTGGGGGTGAAGGCGGGAGGGGTGTGCTGTCAAGTCCTCCTGAGAGCCTGGGTGGGCCCCCACCCGCATCAGGGGCTGAGTGTGTGCATGCATGTGTGTGTGTGCATATCTGCACAGGCTTGTGTGTGGGTGTGTGTGTGTTGTGTGTGGTGTGGAGGCAGGAGCTCCCGGAGAACTGAGTCTCTCCCAGCTGCGGTGGCGCTCCCAGGCTCTGCCCCCGGATCCGCAGCCCCTTTGAGCTGCTTCTCAAGGGTCGGATGCCCTGGGGGCTTGTTAAAATGCAGGTCCCCGTCTTCAGTAGGTCCAGGATGGGGCCTCCCAAGTGTGCACTTCCAACAAGCTGCCAGGGCAGCCCCTGGCCCTGCTCCAAATCCCCGGATCCCCAGATCGACCTCCTCCAGTGCTCCCACGCTGCAGCCCACATCTGCCAGGGCTTTGAACCACTATTTGGCCCCGGTTGTGCACCACGTGACTATTTGTCTACCCTCTTTCCTTTAAATGAATTCACTGTTTCACTTTTAAAAGGATGCTTTCTATCATGACCAGTATCTGTAAAGCAGGGTTTGTCTAGTGCCTTTTAAGATAAGCTGGATATCCAAGTTGCAGCATGTCTGGCCGCGGGCGCTGCCACGAGCCACCTTTGCGTCTCCCGCCCCAGTGCCGCGGCGTGCTGGGTGTGGGCCACCCCCACAGATGGTGCCACAGCATCCCAGGATTCCCACCGAATTCCTGGGGCTTCAGGCAGTAGTGGGAGCCCAAATGGAGCGGCCCCACCACCATGTTTTCAGATGCAGGGTTTCTGTGGTGAACTTTGACAAAAGCGTAAGGTCCCCAAAGGTACTGGGCCCCACTGCCAAGCCCAGGCCTTTTGTTTTCAAGGAGGGGAGCTGAAGCTACACTGTCCGACAGGCAGCCACTGGCCCCATGCCATCTTAACTTTGTTTTTTTGTAAAGATTTTTATTTGTTTGTCAGAGAGAGCGCACACATAAGCAGGGAGTGGCAGGGGGAGGAGACGCAGACAGGAGCCGGATGTGGGACTCGATCCCAGGACCCTGGGATCATGACTGAGCTGAAGGCAGATGCTTCGCCGGCTGAGCCACCAGGTGCCCCCTACTTAATGTTAAATGAACTCATGGGAAATAAATATTAGCTCCCACTTCGAAGAGCACGCCGAGCTGCGGCTGCTGGCTGCCGAGCGGGCAGCATAGGAGTGTCTCCGTCACTGGGGGAGCTCCGCCCGGCACTCCTGCGGACCGTGAGCAACCGACTGGGACGCGCCATGTCTGAATGCTACGCTGTCCCCAGAAAAGATGGGACCTTCTTCTGCTCTGCGCCCACCCTCTCGGATGCTGAGTGCAATCCCCTCATGCTCCCGTTGGGAGGCTGGATGTGCCCTAGGTGGCTCTGTCCCCTGAAGCCCCTCCAGCTGCAAGAGGGGAAGCCCCAGCAACCCCACCTCCTCCCACTGCCTTTCTGTCTCCAGGGACCGCCCGTCTCTGGCCTGGACCTTACGGGCAGCCGATCTCATGGATTGCCCTCCTAACCTCCTGACTCCCAGTCCTTTTGCTGTCTCTCAGCCTGTGCCACCAAACTCGAGCCTCTCTGGGCTCCCGGACTGCTGGCAGGGCTTCTGGAAGGATCTCTCGAGCTGAGATTTGGTCTGTGCTGCAGCCGCAGGCAGGAGGCCTCAGCAGGGCCTGCTGCTGCTTTTGCTCTGAGATCCCTGTCCTGTCTCAGGCCCCTGGGCCGGGTCCCAGATCCTCTCTGTGTGCCTCTCAAGCTCTCTTTCCATCCCCTCGCGCACTGATGACACACACTGGTCCTGAGCACTTTTAGCCAGCTGAGGCACCCTCCAGGCTGGGACCCCACCTGCAGCTCTCTCTCCTGGCCAGCCTCCCGAGCGTGGCCCCACTGCCTCTTGTGCCTCCTGGGGCTCGTGCCTGTCCCACTGGCCAACCTGCTCTCCCGAACATGGCAGAGAGCTCTTCTGTGTGTGTGTGTGTGTGTGTGTGCGTGTGTGTGTGCACGCACTGTCCACGCCTCCATCTCCGTCCTCGTCCCACCATTCACCTCCTTTACCTCTGATCAGGGAGCAATGTGGCTCCGACAGGTTAGAATGAGCCTCCCGTGATCTCTCGATACCCAGGTTCGACACCGGTGCTCTAGCAGCTTTGAAGACGAGACTACCCAGGTAAGAATGTCCGCATTGTCGGTGAGTGCGAAGTTGGCAGAAGATGGTAATGAGCGGGAAAAGAGATGCGCACGGCTGTATTCCTGTTCTCCCCGCTCACGTGACTCAGGAACACCCGTGCCGACAAATGCACGCCAGGTGTGCAAGGATCGCCAGTGCCTTCGCCTTCACCCATCTGGGGGTGTCAGACCCCACTCCTGCAGAGGGGACCCCTAGCTGACGGCGCCTGCTTGCTTTTCTGTGTGGTTTTACCGCCCGGGCGTGACTCCCCTATCACGCACACGTTTGTCTTATTTGTGTTTGAACTTATATGATGCAAACATACGGTGGCTATTCTTTGGTGTTTGATTTTGCTGTGTCACATTATTATTACTTTTTAAGTTTCCTCCAAGTTGGCACGTGTACCCGTAGTTGATCCTTTCTTTTGGCTGCTCTGTTCTGTTTTCTACATGATTATAATCATGGACCGGTTATCCACTCTACTGTGGACATTTGGATTGTCTTCGGCTTGGCTGTCTGAAGAATGCTGCCAGGGCCTTTTTGGGTACAAGTTTCTATGGGCGCCTTTGCTGAACAGATGTGTATATTTTCAACTTTGGTAGACGGTCCCTAACAGTGGTTGTATCGATTCGTATGTGCCGCTTACGCCATCCCTCTACAGCAGCCTGCAGTCCTAGCTGTTTGTACCCTTGCATGGTCTGATGAAAGCAAACAAAGGAGGGGGAAGCATTAGTAACAACTTGAGGACAAATAGAAAAGCAAAAAGTAAGATGGGCAATAAGTCCTAGTGCGCCAGTCATTACGGGTAAATATACATGACTTAAATGGACAAGGACAAAGACGGGCAGTAAAAAAATTCATTTAGAAGACACATGCTAGAAGACGAACTGCAGCGGGTTGGCCCACAGCGGCCGCGCCTTCTCCATGGCCGCGAGCTGGGCGCCGGGTCCCCCCTCGGGCGCCGCGCGGGGCTGCTTCGGAGCGCGGCTGCCCGGCGCGTCCCGCCCGCTCGGCCTGGGGGTGGCCCCGCGCCTTGGCCGCCGCCGCTCGCTCGCTTTTTAATTGCTAATCTCATTAACGCGCGCCCGCCGGAGGGGCGAGGCTGGTAAATGGATGACGGCGAGCCCCACCCCGCCCGGCCGCCGCGGCCGGGCAGGCGCCCGGGATTGCGCCCGGGATGGCGGGGCACGGGGCGGCGCCGGGGGCTCTCCGGCTGCACGTCGGGCCCGTGTGCTGCTGCGCGGCTCTTCGGGGCTGTCAGGTTCTCCCAGCCACCTACCCATCGTTTCCTGGGTGCCTACTGGGTGCTAGGCTTCGTCTGGGGACCAGCTGTGAGCCACACGCACACCCCCCAACCCTTCCGGGAACTGACACTCCGGGAAGGGAAAGGCTTAAATTGACCGGGGATAAAAGGTCTCATTTTCAACTACTGTTGACCAACAGAAAGGACAATTTCATGTGGTTCATTTTAGTCCGTATAAAAGGCTGAGGCTCGAGGAAGGGAACTAAGGCAAAGCAAAAGGGTGAGCAGTACCGTGGAGGTAGGCTGGGGTGGTCCTGGAGGGCTTCCCAGAGGAGGAGACATGCCATTTGCCCAGATACTGGAAGGAAGGGAGGATGGAAGGAAGGGAGGAAGGGAGGAAGGAAGGAGGGAGGGAGGGGCTTTCCAGTGCCCCGCTCCTGCGCACACACACACTTCTTGGAGGAAGAGCAGCCCGGCAGCCAGGTTTCCCTCCATCCACAGACAGGCCCTAATTGCCTACTGTGTGCTGGGCGGGGAGTCTGGCTCTGTCGTGCCGGGTGCCGGTCAGGAATCCAGTTTTGAACAACCTCTGTGGGATACTCAAGTGGGTCTAAGGGCTAAAGATTCTGATTCATTACAGGGGAGTCTGGACAGGTTGTTTGGTTCAAGGTGGTCACTAGACCTAAGCCTGGTGCTTTGGAGAAGTGCAGGAGCCGGCTTTGGATCTCAGCTCTGCCACTGGGCTGTGCGACCTCGGACACGTCACTTCGCCTCTCTGAGCCTCTGTCGCCTAATCTGTAATGGAAACAAACATATGCCCCTCCCAAGGGCTCATGTGAGAATTAATCGATAACTTAGCTCACGACCTGCCACGTGGTACGTGCTCGATAAAGGGGCCACAGGCATAAGTCCCCGGAGGTCTGGGTGAATGGAAAAGGCAGCCCCCTAAATCAGTTAATAATAATGGTATACTCCGAACAGTGCCCGGTACAGTGCCTGGTGGGAAAATGCTGGAGACATATATAAAATTAAAAAGAGACGAAAAGCGGAGTTGCCAGGGGACGTCTTCCTTGAAGCCAAAATGAAATCACCCTTCTGGGTTCCCCAGAGTCCCTGCCCAGCCGGTGGCTCAGGAAGGGCGATGCCGTGGGGAAGGTGGAGACTCCTCGGACATGCTGCCTGTCCTAGAACTTTCTACCTCCCACAGCCAACGCAGCCGAAGTCCGTGATGCAACAAGGGAGAGTCTTTGTGCTTTTTCAACCGTGGGATTCTAGTGAGTGTTTTTTCCTACAGCTTGCCTCCTCCCCAGAGGGACCCACCATCCTGGGGTCTGTGGCTCTAAGTTAGTTTCTGCTGTTTGGACGTCTGCACGCATGAACTCGGGCAGCAGGTGCTCTTCTGCGCCCGGCGTCCTTGTGCGAGTCACTGGGCTCCAGTGCGTGCCGCTCGTTGCATGGTTCTCCATGCTGTGAACCGACTCTAGGCGATGCCCCAAGGTCATGGTACTGTCTCCAGTTTGGGGCAGTTGTGAATAAGGTGGGGATGAACATTCTAGTGCCACCAAGGGACGACACTCACCGCCTGGAACTCCGGGCTGGCTGGGAACTGGAGGTTGAGGGCGAGCAGATATTGCCAAACTGTTGCCCGGAGAGGTAGTACCAGTTTGCACTCCCACGAGAGTTTCGGTTGTTGCGTATCCTCCCCAACATCTGTCCTTCTGTTTTAAAAGTGCTACCTGACTTAGTGGGTGTGTCGTGATGGTTCACTGTGACTTTTCATTTTAATTTCCCTGCGTACGAAGGAGGCTGCATTCCTTTCCATAGGCTAACTGGGTCATCAGGACATCCTCCATCATGAAGTGCGTGTCCTTCTGCCAGCTTGTCATTGACTTGTCTCTTCCTCCTGTGGCCTAGATAGTTCCGTATGCCTCCTGGATGTGAGCCCCGTGTCAGTTTTAGGTATTATGTTTGCAAGTTGTATTTTTTTTCCATCAGTGGCGTCTCCTGATGAACAGACGGTCTTGATTTTAACAAACTCTTCACGGACAACTCTGGTAGATGAGTTTTCCTGGCCCCATGGTGGCATTCAGGAGCTTGGCACCCCGGATGGATGCAGGTTGCCAGTCACCTGCTTGCAGGTGGTTGGTGGGACAAAGGCAGTGCCCCTCGTCCATTCCCCACCCCCAGAGGTCAGGGCAGCGGGTCCCAGCAGTCACACCGACAGACGCCCCAGGAGCCTGATCAGGGTGGGGGGTGGGGACCTGGGGGGAGGCTGTGGGAAGCGCACAGTAGGACCAAGTAAATCCTCAGGGGCAGTTGCTCAGGACTCCCCGTAAGGTCCTCACTCCTTCCTGACACCCACCTGACAGCTCTCTCTGATCTCACAAGACCGGTTGTGCTGCTGGAGGCATAAAGGCCTGGGAGGGGCGGATGCGCTTCCAGGGGAACCAGCAAAGCAGGGGGGTGGAGAGTGGTGGCAAATGCTAAAGCCACGGGCTCCTACAGAACTCTTGTTCATGGTGCTCGCCGATGTCGCCGGTGTTAATGCTCCCCCTGTGGCCAAGTCCAAGTTTCCAGCAGGTTGCCACTGAACGTGGAGTGGGGCGGAGACGCGGGGGAGCGCACCGTGGTCTGGGTCTCCATTACACACGCGCGGTAGACCCAGCTCGAGAGCATGGGGGAGGTGCAGTGAATAATTAGGAAGTAGTGGGGTTTAAAGGCATTGATCACCCCTGTTTTACACCATTTACCTGTTAGTTTCTCTAACTGAAGTTTTAATAATGGCTGCCCTTAACAATCAGCTCATGAGATTCTGGAAGGGGTACCAGCGGCCCTCGCGAGTCTGTGGGAGCTGGGGCCAGCACCTCACAGGGCCTCAGGGATGGGGGAGCAGCTTCTGTGTGGCAGGGGCCAGGGGAGCGAGTCCAGGTCTGGGCAGTCCGGTGCCCAAGGGAAGCCCCACCCTGAGTGCTCCCTGGGAGCTCCCACTGCCAGCATGGAAGAAATCTTCCCCTCCGACCCGCCCGTCTGGTCTCATCAGGTGTCTTGTCAATCAGGACAGAAGGCCAGCCCGCCCCAGTTATCTGATGTGGGGAGGAAGGTGGTGGAGAAAGGAAGGGCGGTCCTGATTCAGTTGCACGGGTGTGGTCATGGCCCCGTGCCAGGGTTCTAGACTCTTCCGCACCAATTCCAGCCACGCCACTTTCAATAATTAATGTGCTCGCCCTCGAGATAATGCTGCCACTTAACCCCCCATCAATCCCTGGTTCCCCACGAGATAAAGTCCAAACTCCTGAGCCTGGTCTGTTCGGCCCTGAGGAATTTATTTTTAAATTGGGCCAGGAGGAATTTGACCCTTGCTCACCTAGACTTTTCACCTTCCGGAAAACACGGTGCATTTTATACTCCTGGGCTGTTCCCTAAGCCAGGAACACCTTCTCCCTTCTTGACCTGGGAGAAGCCTCTCCATTCTTCTTGACCCAGGTGAAATACTACCCTTCCTTGGAAGCCCAGCACCCTGCCCGCCCTGGGGCCAGGCTATGCGGCTCCCTCTTCCTGCCCCCCAGCCTGGGGCTGCACATCCAGTTTCTAACGCTGTCCTGTCCGATGTCCGGTAGCCTTGTCACGAAGAGTGCAAGATATGTGTCCCCTCTGCTCCATGGCTGGTGTCACTTTTTTTTTTTTTAAAGATTTTATTTATTTAACAGAGAGAGAGAGAGGGAGGGAGAGAGCCCGTAAGAGCACAAGCAGGGGGAGTGGAAGGCAGAGGCAGAGGGAGAAGCAGACTCCCCGCCGAGCAGGGAGCCCCATGGGGGCTCGATCCCAGGACCCTGGGATCATGACCTGAGCCGAAGGCAGACGCTTCACTGACGGACCCCCAAGGCGTCCTGGTGTCACGTCTTCCTCATCTTCTTCTCCCGACTCCTGTTACTGAGATTAAGTCTCAGTAAAGGCCGGCGGATAAATGAGCACTTCAGGGTCAATCCATCATGATCGCTCCATGGCATCGACAACCAAGGTGACTACATTTCAGAAGTTTTCTTCGGACATTCGAGTTTGTATGGCCCACCTACCAGGTGTCAGGAACCTGCTAGGCTCCGGGACTGGAGGCACCTCGGTACAGAACAGCGCCCCCTCTCTGCTGCCCAAGGTACCTGCTTGTGCTCTCTGGGGGAGCACAGAGACACACATGGCGCAGATGGGAGCACAGAAGCCACGAGGAGCTGCTGGGGGTGAAGGCGGGAGGGGGGTGCTGTCAAGGGTCCTCCTGAGAGCCTGGGTGGGGGCCCCACCCGCATCAGGGCTGAGTGTGTGCATGCATGTGTGTGTGTGCATATCTGCACAGGCTTGTGTGTGTGTGTGTGTGTGTGTGTATGTGTGTGGTGTGGAGGGGGCAGGAGCTCCCCGGAGAACTGAGTCTCTCCCAGCTGCGGTGGCGCTCCCAGGCTCTGCCCCCCCGGACTCCGCGTTGCCAGCCCCTTTGAGCTGCTTCTCAAGGGTCGGATGCCCTGGGGGCTTGTTAAAATGCAGGTCCTGCTTCAGTAGGTCCAGGATGGGGCCTCCCAAGTGTGCACTTCCAACAAGCTGCCAGGGCATGCCCCTGGCCCTGCTCCAAATCCCCGGATCCCCAGATCGGACCCTCCAGTGCTCCCCACGCTGCAGCCCACATCTGCCAGGGCTTTGAACCACTATTTGGCCCCGGTTGTGCACCACGTGGACTATTATTTGTCTACCCTTTTCCTTTAAATGAATTCACTGTTTCACTTTTAAAAGGATGCTTTCTATCATGACCGTATCTGTAAAGCTAGGGTTTGTCTAGTGCCTTTTAAGATAAGCTGATATCCAAGCTGCAGCATGTCTGGCCGTGGTGCTGCCACGAGCCACCTTGCGTTCCCCCCCCCCC
>NW_024423786.1:42292205-42318487 GCF_017311325.1 Ursus maritimus | reverse complement strand
CCCCCCCCCCCGCCCCAGTGCCGCGTGCGTGCTATGTGGGCACCCCACCCCCACAGATGGTGCCCACAGCATCCCAGGATTCCCACGACATTCCTGGGGCTTGGCAGGCAGTAGTGGGAGCCCAAATGGAGCGGCCCCACCACCATGTTTTCAGATGCAGGGTTTCTGTGGTGAACTTTGACAAAAGCGTAAGGTCCCCAAAGGTACTGGGCCCCACTGCCAAGCCCAGGCCTTTGTTTTCAAGGAGGGGAGCTGAAGCTACACTGTCCGACATGGCAGCCACTGGCCCCATGCCATTACTTAACTTTGTTTTTTGTAAAGATTTTATTTATTTGTTTGTCAGAGAGAGCGCGCACACATAAGCAGGGGAGTGGCAGGGGGAGGGAGACGCAGACAGGGAGCCGGATGTGGGACTCGATCCCAGGACCCTGGGATCATGACCTGAGCTGAAGGCAGATGCTTCGCCGGCTGAGCCACCGAGGTGCCCCCTACTTAATGTTAAATGAACTCATGGGAAATAAATATTAGCCCCACTCGAAGAGCACCGCCGAGCCTGCGGNNNGCCGAGCGGGGCAGCAGCATAAGGAGTGTCTCCGTCACTGGGGGAGCTCCGCCCGGCACTCCTGCGGACCGTGAGCAACCGACTGGGACGCGGCCATGTCTGAATGCTACGCTGTCCCCAGAAAAGATGGGACCTTCTTCTGCTCTGCGCCTCCACCTCTCGGGATGCTGAGTGCAACCCCTCATGCTCCCGTTGGGAGGCTGGATGTGCCCTAGGTGGCTCTGTCCCCTGAAGCCCCTCCAGCTGCAAGAGGGGAAGCCCCAGCAACCCCCACCCCTCCCACTGCCTTTCTGTCTCCAGGGACCGGGGCCCCGTCTCTGGCCTGGACCTTACGGGCAGCCGATTCATGGATTGCCCTCCTAACCTCCTGACTCCCAGTCCTTTTGCTGTCTCTCAGCCTGTGCCACCCAAACTCGAGCCTCTCTGGGCTCCCGGACTGCTGGCAGGGGCTTCTGGAAGGATCTCGTAGAGCTGAGATTTGGTCTGCTGCAGCCGCAGGCCGTGAGGCCTCAGCAGGGCCTTGCTGCTGCTTTTGCTCTGAGATCCCTGTCCTGTCTCAGGGCCCTGGGCCGGGGTCCCAGATCCTCTCTGTGTGCCTCTCAAGCCTCTCTTTCCATCCCCCTCGGCGCACTGATGACAACACTGGTCCTGAGCACCCCTTAGCCAGCTGAGGGCACTCCCTCCAGGCTGGGACCCCACCTGCAGCTCTCTCTCCTGGCCAGCCTCCCTGAGCGTGGGCTCCCACTGCCTCTTGTGCCTCCTGGGGCTCGTGCCTGTCCCACTGGCCAACCTGCTCTCCCCGACATGGCAGAGAGCTCTTCTGTGTGTGTGTGTGTGTGTGCGTGTGTGTGTGCACGTGTCTGTCCCACGTTCTCCATCTCCGTCCCTCGTCCCACCATTCACTCCTTTACCTCTGATCAGGGAGTAATGTGGCCTCGACCCAGGTTAGAATGAGCCTCCCGTGACCTCGCATACCCAGGCCGACACCGAGGCTCTAGCAGCTTTGAAGACGAGACGACTCCAGGTAAGAATGTCCGCATTGTCGGTGAGTGCGGAAGTTGGCAGAAGATGGTAATGAGCGGGAAAAGAGATGCGTACGGGCTGTATTCCTGTTCTCCCCGTTCACGGTGGACTAGAACACCCGTGCCGACAAATGCACGTCAGGTGTGCAAAGGGATCGCCAGTGCCTTCGCCTCTTCACCCATCTGGGGTGTCAGACCCCCACTCTCCCTGCAGAGGGGACCCCTGTGCTGACGGCGCCTTGCTTGCTTTTCTGTGTGGTTTTACCGCCCGGGCGTGACTCCCCTATCACCACACGTTTGTCTTATTTGTGTTTGAACTTTATATGATGCAAACATACGGTGGCTATTCTTTGGTGTTTGATTTTGCTCGTGTCACATTATTATTACTTTTTAAGTTTCCTCCAAGTTGGCACGTGTACCTGTAGTTGATCCTTTCTTTTGGCTGCTCTGTTCTGTTTTCTACATGATTATAACCGCGGACCGGTTATCCACTCTACTCTCGGTGGACATTTGGATTGTCTTCGGGCTTGGCTGTCGTGAAGAATGCTGCCAGGGCCTTTGGGTACAAGTTTCTATGGGCGCCTTTGCTGGAACAGATGTGTGAGTATTTTCAACTTTGGTAGACGGTCCCTAACAGTGGTTGTATCGATTCGTGTATGTGCGTCGTTACGTCATCCCTCTACAGCAGCCTGCAGTCCTAGCTGTTTGTACCCTTGCATGGTCTGATGAAAGCAAACAAAGGAGGGGGAAGCATTAGTAACAACTGAGGACAAATAGAAAGCAAAAAGTAAGATGGGCAATAAGTCCCAGTGCGCCAGTCATTACGGTAAATATACATGACTTAAATGGACAAGGACAAAGACGGCAGTAAAAAATTCATTTAGAAGACACATGCTAGGGGCGCCTGGGTGGCACAGCGGTTGAGCGTCTGCCTTTGGCTCAGGGCGTGATCCCGGCGTTCTGGGATCGAGCCCCACATCAGGCTCCTCCGCTAGGAGCCTGCTTCTTCCTCTCCCACTCCCCCTGCTTGTGTTCCCTCTCTCGCTGGCTGTCTCTACCTCTGTCAAATAAATAAAATCTTTAAAAAAAAAAAAGAAGAAGAAGACACGTTCTAAACATAACATCACAGAAAAACTTATGGTAAATTTATGAAAAGGAAATACCGGGAAAATAGTATCCGAAAGAAAGCCACAGAGAGCTGCATTACATCGGATGAAACAGACTTGATACCAGAAAGTGTTATTAGTGACAGAAAGGACGCCCGTCACCAGAAAGATGTGACATTTCCAAAGTTGAATACAACAAATACAACAGCTTCAAGACACTGGAAGCCAAAGTTGGTAGGACCGCTAGGAGAAGCTGACCTGGCCGCCGTCAGAGAGGGACTTCCGCGTTCGTCTGTCCGTGACTGGCAGACAAAGCAGAAAACAGAGCAGAGAACGGAAAATGATACAGATCATTAGAATAAGAACTGAGTGGAACTTCTAGAACTGAAGAGCGCAGTAACTGAAATCAGAAACTCAGTGGATTAGACACAGTTAGGGAGAGAGTCAACGAACTCAAGGATGTGGCAGAAGGAATTTTCTGGAACACTGCACAGAGAGACAAAGAGGTTAAAACATATGAAAATGGTTAAGACCTGTAGAGCAATAAAGTAACATACGCTTCCTTAGAATTCCAGAAGGAGGAGAGGGAGAAACTAAGAGAATATTTAAAGTACTAAGAGCTCAGCATTTCCACTATAGATTCATGTGGCCCAGGTAGGACTAAAAAAAAAGAAAAATATTATCAAGATACATCACAAGGACGTGCCAGAGCGTCACAGTGAGCCCTTCATCCACGACCAAGGTCTCACCGCAGAGGAGTGTTTATTTTGTGGGATTTTGAAAAAATAAAAAGGTAGAACGTAAATCTTGAGCACGTAACTTGGAAGCGTGAAAGGGGTTAAAACGTTCTAAGGAGGTAACTTTAGGCTTCTTCACAATACACAAAGTGAACATTTCAGGGAGTTGTCCCCAGTGCCCTTTATGGCTATCCGGGAGAGAATCAGAACTCATACCTTGCATTTGGCTGTTGCAAACAGAGCTGCTTTTATTTTTAAATTTTAAAAATTTTTTATTTTTAAAGATGATATTTATTTATCTGTCAGAGAGACAGAGGGAGAGAGCACAAGCAGGGGGAGGGCAGGCAGAGGGAGACAGAGGCTCCCTGCTGAATGAGGAGCCTGACGCAGGCCTTGATCCCAGGGCCCCAAGATCGTGACCTGAGCCGAAGGCAGATGCTTAACCGACTGAGCCACCCGGGTGTCCCCAGAGCTGCTTTTAGGATGGTTTTCCCACCTTTTTATTTTCGTGGCATGAACTTTCTGGAGAGAACAGGCTAATTGTATTGATTGCAGAATGGCCTACATTTAGGATTTGTCTGATGGTTTCACTGGGGCTCATCGAACACTGTGGTTTTTTTCCTCTGGATCTTGCAGACAATATGGTCCATTTAGTCTTCCCATGACACTGTGATGGGAGCACCGTATACGTCCTTTAGGCACCTGACCATATCGTGATTGATGGACTTTGGGCGAAAAATGAGCATATGATCTTTCTGAGTTTGTGTTTTACATTTGCAGCATGGGAGAGACGCTGGCCTTCCTCACCGAACGCTCCCAAGCCCCTCAGACTGTGCGGCGACCCCAGGACTCCGGAGAACGGCCATGGGACATGACAAAGTCACAGACACGGGTGATGTTAATGGCAGCCTAAAAAACAAGAGAAAAGAAAATGAAAAGAGGTCTAAGGCTTGCGAGCACAGAAGGCCCAAACGTAAAATAACCTGGGGAAACGCTGAAGCGAATGTTCGAATATATTGATGTTAGAGTCTATACTGGGGAAAACTCGGAGCCTTGAGAGCCTCGGAGTGAGGTGAAAGGAAACCACGAATGTGACATCGGAGGGGGGGGGGTTCTGTCCACGTGACCCTTGCCAAGGACGACCTCCTTCAGCAAAGTAACCGGAGACCATTTTCTGCAAGTCGCTGCTGGCCCAGTCTGGGGTAGCTCATGGGCATAAACACCCCCAGGGGGCACCCTTTAGAAAGGCCTCAGTGGAACAAGCAGGCAAACTTTTTCAGGCCCAGCGAACGGACGCAGAAATGGGTTTACTGGGAAAAGAGCGCGGTCGCTCCCCAGGACCACTCAGCTGATCCCCTGTGAGGGGCCGCAGCCGCGTGCTCTGCAAACACCGGGCCCAGCGGGCCACGGAGAAGCCCTCTGTACTCTCTGCTGGAGTTGGCTCGGTGTGCTCCTTCGCCCCACATATTTGAGCGGGAAACAAACAATCAAGAGCAGCTAGGAGGCGGGATCTGCTGAGGAAGAACAGACGGGGCGCTGTGAAAATATTTTCCAGGGTCACAGTGTCCGTGGGGCCGCGCTGTCCCCATCGGGGGCCCCCTGACGCCTTGCACTGTGTCCTGCTGTGCGGTTCCCTGCTTGAAACGCACGCGCTTCATTTCGCAAGCTCCCCAGTTGCGATTATCTGGGACGTCTTTCGCCTGTCGAGCCTGGCCATGGGGTCTGTGGCTGAGCGTGGGCACACAGAATGCGCCCCCCCCAGGCCCCCTCGTCACAGGCCGCTCTGTAGCAGGACCCCCGTGGGGGGTGATAGGCACATTTGCGCCCGCAGAGCACACGGGGTTCGGGGTTCGGGGTTCGTGGACCTGGCTGCGTGCCAGGACCCTCCGAGCAGCTTTAACCACATTTTCCATGTCCCCCTCTTCCCAGGGCTCCTGGGGAACGGCCCCCGTCTGTCCACTTCCTCCCGCCTTTCCCGCGTTCACGAAAATGCCTTCAGAGTCCACAGCACCATCTCGGGCTTGCGCGTGCTCCAGTGGGGAGGAAGACAGAACGTGCCGGGCTTCTCCCAGCTCAGGGGAACGGTCTCTTTCCTTGATACCATTTTCCCCTCTGCCTTCCGCCCTGCTGCCTTTTGCTTTTGGTTTTGTATTCGCTCTTTTATAGCCAGACTCATCAAGAGGCGTCCATACTTACTCCAAGTCTCTCTCCTCCCGTTACTTACTGTCACCTGCCCCAGACCTAGCACCCCCGGCCCCCAGTCTAAGGAAACTGTCTGGTCAAGGTCACCAGTGACCGCACATGGCTCAGTCGAAGGTCAGTCCTCAGTGTCCCCTCCATACCCCCCCACCCCGTGGCCCCCTGCTGTTTGCTCCTTCCTCCTGGCGTGGGCTCCCTGCAGCCCCTCCCCGTCTCCTCTGCTGCATCTTCCTCTTCTCCCTGCTCTCCTGATGTTACAGCGCCCCTGCTTCTCCCCCACGCTCAGCTCTTTGGTGCGTCTCCCCCTCTCATGGTTTAAAGCCATCTACACCGCTGTCTCTCCAGCCCAGACGTCTAGACTTGGATGTCGGCCGTCTGTCCAGCGTCCTCGCTGGGATGTCCAGCTTCCACCTCCAGGGACCTGCTCCTCATCCCTGCTGACCCACGTGTCACCGAGCAGTTAGTTGCTCAGGCCGTACCCTGTGGAGTCATTCTGGACGCCTCTCTCTCAGACCCCACTTCCAATCTGCGCCCATGTCCTGTTTGTGTCACGCTCCACACAGATCCGGAGTCAGACTCTCGACGCAGCTGGTGGGCGTGGAAAAGTCTGGGGCAGTGTGCACTCACGCTCAACACTGGGTGTGGGGATCGCCCCCGGAAGCCCCGCAGCAGCGTGGGGGAGCCCGGCCCGGAACAGCCACGTGTCCAGCCGCGGAGGGACGCTAAGGAAGCCATGGAATGTTCACGGGAGCAGACGTGAGGCGGGATGAGGACGGATGGAGCAGCGGGACACGAATCGCATGCACGGTGTTGGAAGAAGCTGCACACAGGCTGCGCGGTGTGACTGCATGTGCGTCAAGTTCAAGAACAGCCACGGGGAGCCTCAGGCGCTGGAAGGCAGCAGAGTGGTTCCCTCTGGGCAGAGACGGGCCACCGAGCAGCACCGGGGGCCTCTAGGGGCAGATCGCCGGCGAGTCTTCATCTGGGTGCTAAACCAGGTACTTCCCTTGTGGAAGGGCTATGAGCCGTATGTGTAGGATCTGTGTGCTTTGCTCTAGGTTTTCCTTCGATACAAAACACCCGGACTCAACCACTCTTCCCACCTGCGTGGTCCTCCCTTGATCCAAGCCCCGGGCGCTCACCTGGGTGACTCCTGAGCTGCCCCTACTCCCAGTCCTGCCCAAGGAGGTCTGCTGTCAACACAGCCACAGGGTGGTCGGGTCTTATTGTTTCCTTCTGAGTCAAATCTGGTTTCTTCCCAGTCAGCCCCATGGCTGGGCTCCTTGCTGCCTTCCCACACGCCCGGCCACTCCCATGCAAGGCCTTTGCCTGCCGTTCCCTCGGCCTGGGGTGTCGTCCCCCAGGCCCCACTCCCCAAGGACACCTGTTCTGACCTTGCACTCAGCAGCCCCGCACTCCTGTTCCTCCTCATTCCGTCCTGTGGTTGCTTCACTCCAGCACCTTCTTCCTCCAACATACTGCATGGTTTGAATGGTAGCCCCCCAAAAAATGTCCACCCAGAATCTATGGGTGTGACCTCATTTGGAAAAGGGCCTTTGCAGATGTAATGAAGGGTCTGGAGATGAGAGCATCCAGGTTAGGGAGGGCACTAACTCCAATGGCAAGTGTTCACAGAAGAGAAGAGAAGGGGCGAAGACACACCGAGGACAAGGGGATGTGAAGACGGTGGCAGCGTGGGGGAGGGGGGACGATGGAGGTGATGAGTCCGCCAGCAAAGATCGCCAGCCGCCACCGGAAGTGATGGGAGCAGCAGGGAGTGGACTCTCCCTTGGGGCTTCCAGAAGGAACCAGCCCCAGCAATGCCTGCATTTTGGATGCCTGGCCTCCAGATGTGGGCAAGAATTCATCTTTGTTGTTCTAAGCCACTGAGTCTGAGCTAATGTGCTCCAGCAGCTCTAGGAAACTCATGTATATGCCATATCATTTATTTATTATTATTATTTATTATTATTATTTTCTATGTTCGCTCACTGTTAGCTCCATGAGGGCACAAAGGATTATTTTGTTCATGACGCATTTCAAATGCCTGGCACCTAGTAGGCACTCCAGCCTGAAAAGGAACGGATTTATTGATTTCCGCGCGGTGCGTCCGGGCCGAAGTATTCTAAGACTTGGCTGAATGAACGCCGCTGGGAGCGCACGCGGCCCACAGCGGAAGCGTGAAGCTCACGTGCATTTGCTGAGTGGAAGGAGCCAGACATAAAAGACAGCGCACTGTAGGATACCAGCTGATTTCCCCCAAGAAAAAGCAGATCCGCGTGGCCCCGAGCCCAGGGCACAGGAGGGTCACTGTAGAGGAGAACGGGCTGCTTTTGGAGGAGGTGAACATGGCCTGGCTGTGGACACTCGGTCAGGCAACCGCGTTTGTCCGAACTCATCAAACCTGACCCCTCACGTGGGTGCAGCTGATCATATGTAAATTATATCTTGAAAAGGTGGTATCATCAGGTGGTTTGTTTGTCTAGAAGAGTGTGATAATTGTCTAAAGCAAATCCGCGCCGTGGGCCCTGGAGCAGGTGTGAAGATGCGATTTGAGAGTCCAAAGCTATGTGGCAAGAACGTGCAAGGAAGCAGAAAATGTACAGCCAAAGGGACGGAGAACAGACAGTGCTATTTGGAGCCTGACCGAGGACGCGCCTGCGAGACGGTGCAGTTGGCAGGGTCCCCGTCTCTGACCCCGCAGCTCCAGCCTCGCACCTGCTGCTCGGGAGTCTGGAACACGCCGGCAGCCTCAGCCGGCTGAGGAGCCCTTGACTGAGCGAACAGGGCAGCGGTCCTGGGGGGGCACCGGGGGTTGCCTGTTACCCCCACCTACCTCCCTCAGGCTTCTCCCCAGCTAGTTATTCTCTCCTTCCGGGTGGGCTTGATTCTGATAACAGATCATGGATTTTAGTTACCGAGTGGGACGGGCACTGGGTCAAGAATTCAAAGGTTTCGTTCAAGGTGAACCAGTGACTGACTCAGAAGTACTGTTGGTGGCTTTCACCTAACAGCTGTTTTACAAGGAAGGAACTTGAACATGAATATTGATGCAAACCACCAAGTAATATGTCAATTAATAGGAACCAGCAAGCTATAAAAGGATAGCACATCATGACTGCGGCAGGTGGGGTCCCTCGGGAAGCAGACCATGACTCAGGGATTGGTGTGCAGGACCCCAGCTGGGGGAGAGGGTCCTTGAGAAGGGGAAGGAAGCAGGCCTGGGCAGGCCCCATGGAAGGGCTCTTGACCCTGGGGGGGTTTGAAGGGGGTGAGAAGGCCTGGCTTTTATACCTCTGCACTGACCCTTATTGGATGCTACCACCCTGAGGGGCACGTAAACTTGGCTAAGGTGGTTCTCTTTAGCAGGGCGGTTTGCAAAGGACAGGCCACTGAGGACCAACTGCCAGTGACATTCCCAGGAGCTGGGGCCACATCGCTCTATCCTGACCGAGCGCACAGCAGCAGCCAAGGAGGGACTGAGTCCGGTGGGGAAGAGACAAGGAGCCACTTTTAGGTTCTGGCCATTTATTACCTCCACAGACAACGAGAGGAAGAGAGTAAGGCAAGGGTGCCGACTCCCTGGGTCCTTCTCCCACATGCCAGAAGGTGCAGGACGGCTGCCACGAGAGCTGGGGGACACCGTGTTGCCGAGGAGCCGGGTCTAGACTGCGTGGAAGCAGTTTATATTCTGTCCATCCTGAGCTCATCGGAACCCTCCCCGGGGAGGTGGGCAGGCCCATGGGACGTGGCTTTGGGGTAGTTTCTCACAAGCCTCCCACCTTGGGAGCATTGCAAGACTGTCACAGTGACCAAGTGGAGTGGTTTCAGGACACTGACGATTGTTGAACATCAGAAAATTAAGTGGTGTACTTTTTTGCAACATTAACAGAAAAAGACAAAAAAAAAGTATCATCTCGACATCTGGCAAAATTCAATACCCATTTTATAATCTTTATAAATGCTTCTTAGCTAACTGGGAATAGAAAAGAACATCCTTAATCTAACACAGAATATTGTAAACATTATTATTATTTGTTTTGGTGGGGGAGGAGCAGAGGGAGAGAGAGAGAATCTTAGGCAGCCTGCAGAGGGTTCTTTGCGTCTCTTCCCCCGGGGGGCCTTTCTCGAACATCGGAGCATGCTCAACCCGGGCCCGAGAAGGGCTGGGGGTTAACGTCCCCGGAGCAACGCTCAACCTGCTGAACAAGGAGCTGGTGGGTGACGCCCTGGCCTCCTCACTCCTGAGTGGGATGGCGCTTGGTGGCCCACACTGGGCGCCCGCACATGAACGCGCCCTTTCTCGGCTTGCTTCCCTTTCCTGCCTCGCCCCCACGCCCTCACCGCGCTCCCTGGGGTCCCCTCCCAAGTAAACTACTTAAACCAAAACCCTTGTCTCAGGGCCTGCTTTTAGGGGAGCCCAACTACTGCACTTGGATGGCAGCCAGAGGACAGCGGGATCCCACGACTGGTGTGGAGTGAGAAGGTGAGAGAGGCTGGCGTGCTGCTGGGCCAGCTGCTGAACTCCAGCCCGGGACGACTGGGGTAAGGAAGAGAGCAGCCGGCTCTGGTCAACCAACTACCACCACAGGAGACGCCGCGACGATCAGAACGCCCCACGGCACACTGAAAGAGACCCACGTCTCCTCTACGCAGAGGACAGAGTGTGCTGAGAATCAGGCCCAGATGGGATCCCGAGTGGCGTGATCACAAAGGGGACAAGTTCACAGGCCTGGCAAGTCCCCTGGGCTCAAGCCAGGCTCTGATTAGGAAGGGTGGGGACTCTGAGATGGGAGATGGGCCCATCGGGGCACATGCCCTCAAGAGCCTTGATACCCCAGACTCCCCTGAATGTGTGGGTCTAGCAAGTGGCTCAGGCCCAGGCTTGAGAGCAGCCTCCCCTCACCTGGAAATCACGTGAAGGCTTCTCTTGACGGAGAAGACCAGCAAGGTAACCTCTGTCCTCCCCAAGATCTGCCGCCACTTGCACTCATTTCCTCTAAATCAGACAACAGGGACGAGTACCAGTGTAGCCCGTGTAAAGAGCCACGGTCCTGCTTGGAAAGGAAGTGAATTATTCCCCACAAGGAGCTGAAGAACCCGGCTCACGTGGGCTGGCCGGAGCCGGACGAGCGCGCACGGGCACGGGTCTGGAGATGCTGGCCCCGCGGGCGGTGGGACAGAAGCTGGCCGAGGAGAGTGCATGGATATGTGGGTTCTCCTCTGTGACTCGGGACGCGGCACCTTGGCCAGGACACACGAAGCCAGTCCTAACACACGCTGCGATGCCTTCTGGGAGGCTGGAGACCACGGTGTCCTGAGGATGGGGCCAGAAGGCTCAGAGGGAGAGCCTGCTGGAGTGGATACAGGGCAGGAGCGCGCGGCCACGGGCAGACAGGAGTCCCCTCGCTGGAACAAGGAGGAGGGCAATGCTGCCTCGCTGGGGGCCATCTTCTGCCACACAACCGAGCTCCCCACGACTTCTGATCCTCCAATGGATGGGATTCCAGAACAAGAGTCTGTGGGCAGCACGTGGCCCCTCCTCAGGTCTCTGCAAGGCAGGGAGGGGACCTACACCTTATTTCCGGTACACCGTACCCATCTCACGTCCTATTGTTACTTTGAAAAAATTACGAAGGATTTTCAAATTCCAGTTTTGCTTTATTTAATATCAGTGGTTTTTTTAATCTGTAAAATACTCCAACTTTTTTTTCCTGTGTGGTATTGAAAATTGTTGTTTAAATAGTATCGTCTAGGGGCGCCCGGGGGGCTTAGTCGGTGAGGCTTCCGCCTTCTTCTCGGGTCATGATCTCAGGGTCCTGGGATCGAGCCCCTCATCGGGCTCCTTGCTCAGTGGGGAGTCTGCTTCTCCCTCTGCCTGCTGCTCCCCCTGTTTGTGCTCTTTCTCAAATAAATAAAATCTTTAAAAAAAACAGTATTGTCTAAATACTATTTTGTCTTTTATCTTTAAAAGACTTGCTTACACGAGAGCAATCAGGTCCTGAACTTCTAATGGCAAAGCTTTAGTGTATAATAAGCATTTACACGGAAGCCAAGGAAATCATTATGCCAACTGCGTGCGACCCACTCGAACAGCACCTAGCAATTAGAAATGGACTGTTTCATTCATCAGACTGGAAATAACAAATAGCAAAGGTTTTATGAAACAGAATTACGCATTCAACTCAAGGCGGAGCAGTATTTTCCTCATAGAGAGTCCCTGTGAGACACCAGCAGATGGTCAGGGGACACTTCGTTAACAGAGACTCAGAACATACCACACCACGAGGAAGAAATGGATGCTTAAATGTGGAACAGAAGAAATTAATTAAAAAACCCTTTATACTTATTTTTGTCAACCAAAGGTCGGAGTCCTAACTTAGCAGGAGCCCTGCATTCTGAAGTTCAACCACAGCTGCATCATGACGGCCAGGAATGTCCCGTCTAGACGGCTTCGCACGCCGCAAGGTTAATCAAAGCGTGAGCCAGTGCTCTGAGGGACCCAAAATATGTAGACCAGAGAGGCTTGCTTTCCTGGTCAAGTGAGCTAGATCTTAAAACTAGATATATGTGCAAAAAATAAACATCTAAAACTTCATTTGGCTAAAGGCATGAGTTACACACACACACACACACACACACTCCCTGCTGAGCAGGGAGCCCGATGTTGGGCAAAAGCAGAGCACAAAGTATTTAGATGTGACGGAATCATCACGCTGACTTATGTCGAAGAATGTCGTGTGCATCTTCACGTGGGGCACAGTTAGGTTTTAAGGTTTCAGAAATACTTTTGAATTTATTATCGAACTGGAACACACCAGACAGAATATTTCAAAGTTGCTACCAAAAAACAAGCTGAAATTCCACTTGGCAATACAGGTTTCTCAACACCTCTTCCTCCCCCGTGGGCACCACATTCAGAAAGATGCAGGGAGGGAGTGACTGAATGGTCTCTGACGGATAATACCAGCATGTTCTGTTTCTGAATTATAGGGACCATCCTGGTCCTTAAGTCATGGGATAGATTTTTGGAGAGGGTATCGATTCAGGGCTAAAGCACTATGTGGGTAAAAACTCTAGAAAGAAGGGAGATTGATGAGTGACCGGAACGGTGGGAGGTAGGTGGGGAGAGAATATACAGTAAATGCTGGTTTGCTGGATTTTTCCTGCTTTCTCTGATTCGTTCATCTTTTTAAGTCTGCCTTCTGTGTCCTTTTCCGGGGAGGCTGTCTGTCTTACCCTTCGTCATCTGTTCCTTCGATATTTTAACATAAAGCCTCCAAGAGAAACAGCAAATTCAAGACTAGTATTAAAAGCTTGACTAGAAATAGTAACGAGCCTTATCATCTGATCAGTAAACTCTTACTGGTGAATACGATCTTCGTTCGTGCAGTGGGATGGCCTGTCTCAGCAGACAGCACTCACCCAGGCTGCGACACTCTGCTTCTGGAAATGCGAACTATTACTTTCTGAACAATGTGACAGAAGTCAGTCCTTTCTTTCTGACGTGTGACTGCTTTGTGGACCTTTATTTTCTTTATCTTTATGGCACATCACTGCATTACACGACTGTGGAGACTGGGGCCTCGTGTCTAATGATTTATCCAAAATCACTCAAGAAAAAAGCAGAACCAGTGGAAATATCATCAAAACCCCTTGAAATGCAGTTACTGTAGCTGCACACAGATAAACTATGATCAGAAGTTGAATCTTAGGTCTGGTAACTGATTTTATGTTGAATGTAAGTCATTTAAAAAAGTATGATTTAAAAGAATGTTCTGGAAAACTGAAGTATAAAGATTATATTTATTCTGAGTCTGGAGAGAAGTACAGGGCGGATCTGACTCCTCCATCGGTGATCCAGATTCATGGTAAGTCGGGTTGCAAAAAAGGTCTGCATGTCCTCTGATCATCACAGAATTTAGCTAGAGTGACTGAAGTTAATCGGACCCTCGTGTTTGCTATTAATTGTCCTTATAATTAATAAAAATGCGGCCTATAAAAGTTGGTAGGCACCTTTTCAATGCATTCATATTTTATAATGAAGTAGAGAAAACGAATTTGGTTTTGAAAAATAAGGTTTATTTGTAATAACTATCTTTAATAACTCTTTTTATTTTTACCCCGGGGAACGCACAAGCATGGACGGTGCTAGCTTTAACATTTACTGAAACGGTGTAGTCTTTGTACTAACGCAAAAGGCTCAGACTATTCTTCCCGCTCTAAACATCTCTTCTTTACGATACAGAGTTCTCGCTGCCTCAGAACTAAGACTCAGGAGCGCTCAGAGGAGTCTGGGATGAGCGGCCAGAGTCAGTCAGTAGGTTCCCCTCTTCTCAATTAGGTGACTGAAATAGGAAGGCTCGTTCTAAATATTAGAAGCCAAGTCTATATACTAGAAAAATAAAGAGAGGAAATGTAACAAACTGTTTCAAAATACATGCCTCAGGTGTGAAATAGCTCGTACTTTCGCGTGGTGGCAGCTTCCAGAAGAAATCTTCTTTGGGTTTTAATCTTCAGATTCGTACCTGGAAAGAGAAAATTTCCGTTAAGACCATAAATAATGTCATTATTCACCTGCAACGTTTACCTGCAAGCTCTCCAGCGACTCCCCCATTTTTCACTCAGAAGCACTACCGGGGTGGGAGTCAGAGTCAGGCACGGCGCTATGCGGGGGCTCCCGCAGCAGGGGGACAAAGGGCCAGCGAAGCATGAGGACACCTTTGGCCTCCAAGTCTCCGGATCTGGCATTTAGACCCACGACAGCTTAGGACACAAGAAACTCTGTAGTCATGCGAAAGGTCAGGTGGACACGAAGTGCTGATAGGATTACGTGAGGACAAGGTGAACAAAGCCCCTTCTCTGCAGACGAACTGGATCTGGGATTGACTTCCCCGCTCTGCTCCCCCGGAGCCCTGACAAAGGTAAAACGGCAGCTGAGCTTCCAGACCAAACCACGGCAGCTGAGCTTCCAGACCAAACCGCGGAGGACAGAAATGAGCGCGAGTAGCAGCGCCCACGGGGCCGGGAGGACTGGGGCTGAGCTGTGACTACGTGGTGGGCCCGCTGCCACAGGCTCCCCCCGTCCGCTGCGTTCTGGTAACGGGACATGGCCCTCCCGGGGCAGCACGCGGCTAGAGACCCGGTCCTCCGCGGAGCACGCGCCTCTAAGCCAGGCTGGCTACGGCGCCCATCTGCAGGGACCGCTCCTCTAGCCCCTGTCACTGAGGGAGGGCACCGGATGACCGGGCCATAGGCTCCGGAGGACACTCCTGAGGAGAAATGCCCACGGTGCCCTATAAGCTTGCTGGGTTTCCTTTCCGCTGTCCTGCTTGAAGGACTCCATTGCCAAGGGCGGCTATCGTAGCCGAACCTACACTGAAGCCCTCGTGGGCGGTACGGACCAGGCCGGGCCCAAGCGCCTCTGCTCTCCTCAAACGCGGGCTTCTGGACTAAACGATGCAAGCACCCCCTGGCCTGACGTCTCGGACGCGAACTGAGATTTAATGAAGAACACACATCAGTCGGGCGGGGAGACCAATCCAAGAGCCGCCCGGGGTCAGCAAGGCTTACTTGGCCAGTCTTCTCCTCAGGTCTTTGATTTGGTCATTCTTCCTGGTGAGAATCTCTTTCATGTTTCGATAAGCTGCTGTTTGTTGGAATTTCTTCTCTAATTCCTGTGCAGCGAAAAATGTCAGTGCGTTACGACGAAAACAGTGAAGGAGAGAAGTCACACGTCTCATAAACATGTATATTTTTGCTCTAATTTTACTAATACTCCATTTATATTATTTTCTAATTTCTTTTTAAAATTTACTTCTATAAAATTAAGGCTATGCAAATTTTAAAAATACATTCCTTCACAGGAGAAGTCCATAACACAGCAACGTGGTCAGCATGGAGCTAAGTACAATGAGAAATCTGTTTGAAATGGTAAAGTAAAGAAAGAAAAAAAAAAAAAGAAACGGTAAACTAATTCTTAGGTGAAATAGGCAGGACCTCTCCCCCGAGTCCCAAAGTGGTATCGGTATTCTAGGAGGAGGATTCTTCGTTCATTTACGTTTTAGCTCCCGTTTGCTTAAGAGTCTAATCCCTACACTGAAGAACACGGTTCTCTACATAGTTCACAGACATGAAGAACAAGGGACAGAATCCTTTCAAGAGAAGTCCCCATCCTGGTGCCGGGCTGTGGGAGGAACGGGTAACGTGGGAGTGCAGGGCAGCTCACGCAAGCTCTCCGTGGAGGGGTCTTTGCCCAGTCCCTAGGAAGGAGTGGCGATTTTTTATTATCATAGATATCTTAATGCCAAAGACAGAAGAGTCTCAATGTCCAGAAATGACGTATCTCTAACACGTATTGGCCAATAGCCTGAGAAAAAAATAAGGTAAACCTGCAGCTGGCCTCCAATGTGTCCCTCAGTGACCCTTGTTCCTCACCTGGGTGGACACACACAGACAAATCTGACCTTTTCAGCCATGTTCAGCTGCTCCTGAACCCTGAGTAGGTCGTGCTTGGCTGTGGCCAGATTCTCCTCCAGGGACTTCTGGTTTTCTGTCTTGTCGTTAAGTGTCTTCTGAAACTCACTCTTCAAAGCAGCAACCGTGTTTTCCAAGTCACTCAAGTCTTGGGCTTTTATAAAATCCTGTGAAAGATACATGCACTGACATAATTTCATGCTGACGTCCTACTGGGAACTGTTTCACAACAGTGATCCGGCATCGTGACACGAAAGCAAACGGTGCGTGTGCGCGTTGGCCTCCCCGGCCAGCCTGGGGACGCTCCCGCTCCTAGAGGGTCGCCGGTGAGCCCAGCTCACCCTCAGCCCCTGCGCACGGTGTCCTGCACACGGCAGATACTCAGGGGTCACTGATCTCCAGATTTGTAAAATGCCATCTGTGAGTTGCCGAAATTCCACAGAGGGACAGGAGAGAGGTGAGATCCTAAGTCTGACAAGGTTGTGTGTCCCAGGGTAGGGATGGCAAACAGGTTTTGTTTTTGAAAAGTCAGGTTAAAAAAAAAATTCTGGTGAAGAATTTTGAACAATACAGGTAGAAAAATAATAAACTTAACAGAGTTTGTATCAAAAATTTAATAATAAATGTCTTAGTCATTATTTACATTGAAATATGAGAGCCTATCAATGCTTACTGATTATATGGCTTGCTAAATTTCTAAGATTTTAAGGGTTTTTGTTTTGTATTAATGCAATACGCGTGTTTGCACACTCTGTCAGCATAATAAAAGCAGCTGGGTCTTGTTTTTGACTGGATACATTTGTAATAAAAAAGCTGTATTACTAAACAGGAAAATGATCTATATAATTGCTAAGTATGGAGATAGAGCAGTACGACCAACCAAATTCCTCACTCATTTTTGAAACCTAGTCTTTTACAAAGATTTTACTTCACTGCAGCTGGTGAAAGCACGTGCACATTTTGCTTTTGCCAAAATCTGAAAAGTAAAATTGGAACAAAGTCCAAAATGGCTTTTAAAACAAATTCATCATCCTAACATGTTTGCAACTGTTTCACTTTCGAGAACTTAGAAGGCCCGTTCTGGAGTATGTAGCTCTGTGTTTTATAAATCTATGATCCTTTATATAGGACTGAAAATCGTATTTATTTTCCTTTGGTTTTTTTTTTTTTAGCCATCTAAGAATTATCCTCCTATTTTAAAAATATCTCCAGACGAAATGATGTAACGTCTGAGACGTGGTTCAAAAAAACATGACGGGAGGGAGGAGTAAATAGGGAACCAGACTGGCCGAGCCGTGGTGGGGGCTAAAGCCGGGTGAGGAGCACCAGGGGTGCGTTATCCTAGTCCCTCTACCTCTGTATGTGTCTGAATTTCTCCATAAAAAAGTGTAACAATAGGGGTGCCTGGGTGGCTCAGGTGGTTAAGCGTCTGCCTTTGGCTCAGGTCATGATCCCAGAGTCCTGGGATGGAGCCCCGCATCAGGCTCCCTGCTCAGCGGGGAGTCTGCTTCTTCTCCCTCTGCTGCTCCTCTCACTTGTGCTCCCTGGCTCTCTCTCTCTCTCTCTGTCAAATAAATAAATAAAATCTTTTAAAAAAAGAGTAACAATAGAAGTCTAGCGAAGTAAGTTTGGGGACCGTTTAACGGACATCGGCAGTGACAGCGCAACCACTGGAAAAGCCAGTGCTGCCCTGCAAATCCACTCACATGGCCTGGCTGGCAGGAAGTCTGTTCCAGCATCTGGCACTACCGGGAAGGCCGCAGGAGATGGAACTGTGCACGTGAGAACCTCCCACAGCAGGAGCGGTACCCAGCACCAGCTCGGACACGCCTGGAGACCCCGCCCTGCATTTCGGCGCATCACGTGGTCACCACCGGACGTAGGAGGATGTGAAGACGCAGACCCGTAAACTCAATCCATGTTGTCACACTCACCGAAGGCCGACTTCACTAACAGTAAGTGCTGGGTCATAAAACCGAATACACTTGCAACGATCTAAAAAGTCTTCCTTTTTTCACTTCCTTTCCCCCCATTGTAATTGGAATGTCAAGGTAAAAGGGGGGAAGAACTTAAAAAAACATAAACTTCAGAATATCTTGTGTGCTAGTAGGTTCTGGGGACGTGGGAAGCACGTGAGCTGTGCACCTGCCCTCTTCCTGGACAGGGTGGTCCTGACGCGGGACAACAGTGGCATCCCTCTCAGGGAGTGACAGGGGTGGGCCATAATGAACAGGAACTAAGAGTTCTTCTTCTTTTTTTTAAGTAGCTCCACGCCCTCGTGGAGCCCACCATGGGGCCCGATGCAGGGCTCGAATTCATGACCCTGAGCTCAAGACCTGAGCGAGACCAAGAGTCGGACGCCCAGCCAACTGAGCCACCCAGGCGCCCCAACACTTCATATTAAGTTTATACCTTTATTCTTTTTGAAACATGTGAAAAGATAGCTAAAACTTATTCCATCTTTTTAAAAAATTGAAGTATAATTGACATGCAATGCCCTATCGTTTTCAGGTGACATCACAGGGACTCAGGATTTCTGCGCCATACAAAGGGATCCCCGTGATAAGTGCAGTTACCCACTGTCGCAAAATTACTACAGTATTACTGCCTACATTCAAAACTTCTCTCACCTTCTGGTTTCCTTGGTCGAGCTGTAAATCCCGCAGGGCTCTTTCTAGCTTTGACTTCTCATCTAATGCGTGGGTTGCCTATAATCAGATTTAAACAAAACACACTCAGTACTCAGTCTGTAAGTAACCCTTTCAATGATTTTGTCAAAGTATTTCTCAGTTACCTGCATTTCAATGGTCTTCAGCCTTGACTTCAATTTCTCGTTCTCTTCTTGAAGTCTGGAAATTTCCTTTGTGAGTAAATTCAAGGTTTATTATTTTAGCTATAGTATTTTTAATACTTGAAAGCGTTTCACTTCAGAATTTAATTGCAAAATTAAATTTAAATCATAGAACAGCTCGAACACCTGCGTGCCTTGGTTGCTGGTGCGATCCTCGTCCCGCCCAGCCTACTGGCCTCCACACCTGTGAGTCACCCGTGGCTCTAGGCCTCTTTCCCGGTCTCTCAGGCTCCCTTCAGCCTCTGTCCCCAGCCCTCCCGTGCCACCTCTCATCTAGCTGATCCCGCCACTCTTGGGTCTTTCCCCGGCTGACACAGCACGCCGCCTGCACTTATCTAAAACACGGCCTCTATCAGTGCCATGCTCTGTGCCCAAGCCCGAGATGCTTCTGTCTTGAGTTGAGGCCACAGGCCTTTGCTCTAAGCAGCGCCATCACGAGAGTCAGCTGTGAGCCCAGTCCTCTTCCTCCCTGTGCTCCGACACACACATCAGCCCAATTGGAGAGCACAGCACTCCGTCCCAAATCACGCCAGCCTTCCTTGTACCTCTCACTGCTGCCCACCCCATTGCCCTGTCTGCCATGCCCCCTTTCTTCCTCTGACGAGTTCATCTGTCTTCATCCTTCAGCCCAGCTCAGGGACTGCCTTCCCCCAAAGCCTGTCCTCAAACCGCTCACAGCCATGTGGGACTACGTCTTCTCGGCCACCCTGGGCACACGGGTTAGCCTTCCCCTGCTTCCAGAATATTAATTCTCCCTTCTCAATGAGACTACAAGGTTTTTGAGGACAGAAGTCTACGTATTACACTGTTTTTTATCTAATGTCATCTAGCACAGTGTTGAGAATACAGGGGTCTTGAAAAATATTTGTATATTGGTAGTTAATTTTTATAAACTTCCTAATAAAAAATCCCATCATTGCTATCATAGATCATACACTTCTAATGTCCACCAAGAAACACTGTCCAAAATGCCACGCCCTTCATGTCACCATGAAAAGATGCAATGAAGAGCCGCTTCAGACTTTCTGGAAGGTGAGTGCCCTCTTCTGGCCCACAGGAACCATGAAGTAGAACGACTACGGTGGACTAATTACCCTCAGTGGACCAAAGCCCGAATCCAAAGCCTCCTACCTCGGTTTCTCCACCCCCCACTGTGCAGGCCACGAGAGGGCCGAGCTGGAGGGTCTGCCTTTCTCGCAGTGACGACATTACCTTGTTCAGGAGTTCCGTGGTTCCGCCCTCGTTAAGCGGAGCAAGTTTTGGCTTCATGGTATCTATGATAGGCTGACACAAGATAAAGAAACCAAACCAAAATCACCACAGAAGAAATCACATGTAGTCACTCAACACTTGCACATTCTAAGTGGAAATCACTGTAAAAACATATCCACGGGGATGCCAGCTCCACGGGGTGGGGATGTTTGTTGGTTTGGTTCTCTGCTACGCCCCAGTGACTAGGACAGTGCCTGGCCCACAGTGCCCCAAACAGATTAGAGATGCAAATGAACCCATCCTCCCCATATCCTTTTAAATAAATTCAGACAGAAGGGAAAGGATGGAAGGCAGGCAGGAGGGAAGGTGCTCGAAGCCAGAGCAGATACGGATGCCAGCCTCTAGGGACAAGAATTTTAACATGTGGGGGTTGAAACAGACGAGTCAGGGAACGCGGTCATGGTGTGGCTACACTGTGGGCCGGGGTAACTTGGCACAAATACTTCGGCAGTTCAGCAATACGTGTTAAAATCAGGTGAACCCATGCCCTCCGACCCAGAAATTTCTTAGCCAGAGATATGTTCCAAATGAGTAACTGGGAAATTGTTTTGTATGTGTACGTTCGTGGACTCAGCACCATTTTTCTCGCTCTCACGTCGGGGATTGTTGGCGGGGCACCTGCACGACTCCGTGTTAGCTGGTCACTGTAATAAGAATGATTAACAAGAGAGGCAGGTCACCAGTCACTGCGAGGACTGTCCCCACTTGACAGATGAGGAGAACAAGGCTTGGCTGTCACAAGCAACCCGCTCAAGGTCATGCAGCTGGAGACACAGGCCAGGATGGACGGCTGTGCCACACACTGTCTGAGTGAAGAGTTTACACAGCAGGGAGTGGGATGAACTGCAGGGATTGTGTGTGTGTGTGTGAGAGAGAGAGAGAGAGAGAAAGCACACAAGAGTGAGCGAGAGGAGACAGAAGCAGTTTTTCATAGTTCCTTCCAAAGTATTTCTCTTTTTTTGCCTGAAAATAAATGACCCAATTTTTGAAGTCTGCTCTTGAACTGAATGCTCTTCCTCGACGGTTTCCACTTTAACCTCTGAATGCTCTGGGCGACTGGGGGATTTTAAACACCGGCCAGTAAGGTAGGGATTTAGAATACCAAAAATTACCTTTTTATTCGAAGATGTAAATTCTGCTTTTTCAAATTCTGCAACTTGTTCTAATAATTCTCTTGAAGATAAAAACAAATATAAAAAAAAAATGTTCGTTTAGACTCACTCTGGACCACACAGACCGAAGGATAAAATCACCAGTACCCATCTACTACAACACGGCAGGGACAACAGAGCGCCAGGAAGGGGACGTCGCCATAGCCAGAATGATACTCGGTCTCTACTGGCCCGGAATCCAAAGCACATGGGCCAACTGGGAATATTCCAGGGTCCTGCACCTAAGAGATCACTTGGTAACCAGATGCTTTGCTGCTGCTCTCCCCAGACTTTCTCACACCCCCGTCTTAAGAAAAGAAGCGGCAAAGGCGTCTGCTGACGTTTGAGAGCATGCCTGGGCCTCTCCTGTCCTGGCTGCAGGGACGCACGTCGAGTACCTGTTTTCAAGTTCGGAGATATCGGTCTGCAGCTTAAGGTACCACTTCTCAGCCTGGGAGAAAAGCTGCCGCAGAAGTAGCACGTTGGTGTGGGCCGTGTTGATGAGCTCAGACTCCACCTCGCTGTAGACCACAGCCTGCAACCCGCTCAGGACCTCGGAGACCTCGTCCACGGTGAAGCTCTCCTCCACCAGCCTGAGAGACAACCACAGGCCCAGCCATCGGGACGAGCAACCCAAACCATGGACGAAATACAACGAAACTAAGAAACCCACACTCACGTCATCTGAAGGGCTCAAGGGTTATAGCGACAAATCTCTCTGAGAACCGTCTTCTTTCTTAATAAAGCATACTAAAAATAATTTAAGCTCACTTTGTTTTTGTCGAAGCTCGGGTAATTTCTGAGGTCTCCTTAAATGATCACGCGGTGCACGCGCATGTCCTCTAACACAGCTGCGTGCTCACAGTCCCCCAGACGTTTACTTCCGTCTTCAGTTTTGCAGTTTAAAATTTTTTTTCCTTTAATCTCCACTAAAAGGAGTCTTATCACATTTAGTAGTTTCCAAAGTCACCTGGAAGGTGCTATTTCTCCTTTCTATGATTTGTTTAGCATTTCAATAATTGCAGGAACTATTCACACGAGAGTCAATGACTATAAGAACATCAATGGTCATTCTATGTTGCTTCTCTTAGCGTGGAGCCCCAAAGGAAAAAGAAACTGACTTATCTTAGTTAAAGCTCCTCTGAGAAAGACAAGTACTGTATGATTTCACTCATATATGTAATTTAAGAAACAAAACAGAGGACCACAGGGGAAGAGAGGAAAAAATAAAATAAGATGAAACCAGAGAGGGAGACAAACCATAAGAGACTCTTAGCCGTAGGAAACAAACTGAGGGTTGCTGGAGGGGAGGGGGTGGGGGATGGGGTCACTGGGTGACGGGCATTAAGGAGGGCACGTGATGTAATGAGCACTGGGCGTCATATGCAACTGATGAATCACTGACCTCTGCCTCTGAAACTAACACTACAGTATGTTAATTAATTGAATTAAAAAAAAAGAGAGCTCCTTGGAGCACTGAGCACTCATCGTCATCATCAATAGCATTAAACCTGCTCTCCCACAGAGGATGTTTGGGTCGGGAGGGAACTTCAGGGCCATCTTCTTCAATCTCCTCACTTTACAGATGGGAATGCGGGCTCAGAGGGTGGCAGTGGGGCGCCCCTGGTCCCGCAAGGGGTGACTCAGCCCCACAATCATTTCCAGCAATCTCAGCAACATGCCCAATGGCTGAACCCCAAGAAAGCAACACACACGGCTCCTACTTTCAAAGGCAGTTTGACAGGAAGATGGCCTCTCCCCTCCCCTCCCTTCCCCACCCCATCCAGCCCTGCCCTGCCTGACCCCAGCCTCAGCTGTTCAGGGGATGAGGAGCAAGGCCCCCAGCCCCAGTTTCTCTTCTTCCTCACTTCCCAAAGGACATGACGGAGAGGGGCAACAAAGTCTTATCAGAGGCGTACCCAAGTGAATAGTATTTGATTTACCATTCTTCAGTGTTTCATTTAGCCAGATTTTAACCAGTTGAAAAAAACCTAAAACTTTAACTATTTTTGATGAAAGTCCTTATTCAATATATTAACAATCTTCCTATATTCCTTAAGAGAACATACCAAATCTGCTTAAATTTTTTTTTTTTTTTTTGGCAACCCAAGTTCATGACTATGAACAATTAAAGTACTCTATGTAGAGACTGACTTCTGAAGTACCTTCTCTGGCTCATAGCTGGGCCAGTGAACCTGTTGCTTTCATCAGCTGGGGGTTAGGAAACCAGCTGACCAGATTACATTAGTGGGTTGGACAGATAACGGTCTACAGCTGACGGTGTCAACTACCCAGTGCCGTGCATGGCTTTACGACACTCGGCGCTCACGTGGCGGCCGTGTGCATTTCCACCTCCTCTGACATTTAACTGTGCCAAATTCTGACCCCCAAGTAATCTGATGTCTCTTTATTACTTAGTCCTTTTCCCTAAGGACGAAGGTGGTTCCCCTGTTTTTCTCCAGATCAAACATGCATTTTCTGTGGACTTCATGATATGCCATGACTGGTCCAAGCAAACGAGTTATCATCTACTAAAAATTTGTTAGTTACGGTTTTTCATGGTTTTCTGCTGTTTTTTTCCCCTCCTAATTCTTTCAATATGAACGGCGTAGGGGTTTCCTCGTTAATTGTCATGCCTTATGGCTCTAATCCTTTAACTAATAACTCAGGTAATTAAAGTTCTGGGATCTCTAACGCAGCAAGCCAAACATTAACCTACAGGCACGTCACTACTTCCTGCCGGCTCTTCTGAAACTTTGCAATCTCACAGTTATCATATATGTATGTTTGGTAATAGATCACTCCCACCACAGTCCGATCTCTTGAATCTCCCATATCCGCAAGGCGTGGTGTCGCCACTCTCAGGGAGTAACCGACCACGATAATCCCAGCAACCGTTCGTATGGCCTCTGTTACAGCATCCCCACCACGGCTCCCAGAAAGGATCCATGTTTCCCTCCGGGTTTCCTCAAAGTCCTTTGATACCTGCTCTCCTTGAGGTCTTGGAAGCAGGAATCGACAGTTTTGAGTCTCAGGCCTCTTTTTGAACGAGCAAAACGCATGTAATTGATCACTTCATTTTGATGGTGCTCGTTTAGGCCCAACTCTGCCTGAAAGAGAGAGAAGTAATCGTCAGTTGTGAAGATGTGACGAAGGAACCAACAACGAAAGTATACAAGATATCCAGGGGTAGCGACTGCTGGATGTCCACCAAATTCTGTTCTTCCCTTCTTGCCCGGTAAGTGGCTGCCCGACTACATGAGACTTCCCAGCCCTTCCTGCAGCCAGGTGTGCCCACATGACTACTGCTCAGGAATGGATGTGAGCAGAAGAGACGTGGGCCATCTCCAAAGCCTGAGCCCTATGACATAGGCCTATCTTTTTCAACCCTATTTCTCCAGAGGGGTCGAGCAGACAGCAGGATGAAAGGAGCCTGTATCCCTACCTGATTTTATGGAGCAGAGCTGACCTACAGACCTCGGAGGAGCAGCGAGATGGCTGTTAAGTGAGCACAATACACTTCTGTATTCTTTAAGCCGCTGGCTGTTTTTGTTTGGATATCTGCTGCACCAACTTAACCTGACCCTAGCTAATACAGCTTTAAAAAATGTATTTGGTTTTGAAATAGTCATTAATTGGGTCTTTATTTTAAACCAAATGAGAGCTTGACGACTATGAGCTAGAGATCAATGAAGTTCTTTTTCATTTTGCAGCTATGCTGAAAAGAAAAGGATGCCATACAATTGAACATCTAATGCAGGGACTAAATGAGTCAGGAACGATCTTTAAGAATAATGATCTATCATATATCATAGCCTTCCTATGGGAGACTAAGGTCTAACTTCCAAGCCTCATTTTCAGGCTTGTCACTATCGACACACAGGGTTGGGATGCCTCCAACACCAAGGGCCAAAAAGCAGGCACGATCTCCTTCAGCTCCCAAGTCGCTTGCAGCGGCTTTTCTGCATCCACACACCTCCTCTCTGCAGTCTCCATTTCTTCAGGACGTATGTCTCTAAAGGCCAGGACCTTGCCCACCCAATTCACTGAGGTACTCCCGTCCCCGGTACTAAGCACAGTGCCTCGCAAGCAACAGACATGTGCCGACAAATGAACTTAAACGTGTTCCTCCTTTTGAAGGTCACTTCTTCATCAGGCCTTAACTGGTTCTCTTTCAAACTCCTGGAGGACTTGAATAACCAATTATTCTCCCCTCTCAGCATTCTACAGGTTGCTTCTTCTTTCAGACTATAGGGAAGACTATATATATATAAACTCCATTCGTGCCTTAAAAAAAAAAAAAACCCTAAAACCTCAAACCTGAGAATTCCTCTAGCTACCCTTGCATTTCTCCACGCCCCTTCTACCCTTGCTATCCGCATGCTATCCCCTAGTCCTTAAATACATACGTTGCTCAAATTGCTTTTGTAAAGCTCACCAGCAACTTATTTTCTTTTCATGATCACCTGGGAGCTTTTATTTATTTTTAAATTTTTTAAAAAAATTTGAGTACAGCTGACCCCACAATGTTACATTCATTTCGTTGCTGACGTATTTCAGTGGCCCATTTCAATGGTCACCCAACTCTGGTTTCAGTCCTTTTTCTGAACACTGTGCACTGTTCTAAGTAGGGCTGCTATTTAACCTAACATTCTGTATCCGCCGTTAAGATGAATGTATATGTTTTAGCATACGGGACAACTGGCCTCTTCTGAACAGGTCAGAACAAAAGAAGGATCACGCAAGTTTCTTGGGCTGTAAAGTGGACGGTGTGGACTCAAAGTCGCTCTCACATCCGAAAGCCGGATTCCATCACGTTCTCCCTCCTCAAGTCGTTATAATACATAACTCTTCATGCTGCCAAAGGCTGTGTGTGCGTGTGTGTGTGTGTGTGTGTGTGTGTGTG
>NW_024423786.1:42244360-42292195 GCF_017311325.1 Ursus maritimus | reverse complement strand
GTGTGTGTGTGTGTGTGTGTGTGTGTGTGCGTAAAACTTGGGGAGTTTTAGGAACAGAGTGAGAATCCTGCCCTGAGCCTTCTGCAGGCGGCCGTTCCTCTAGCTCCCTCCACCCGCCACCTTTGAGGTGTGACTTGGGCCGGCCGACCCAGGCGGGAGCGAAGAATGTCGCGACGGGGCGGAGAAAGGCTGCTAGTACGCCGGAGGGGCTTCGGCCAAGGTTAACTGAATTTTGGGGGCCGGCCGGGAGGCCCAGGAGCGGGTTCAGCCCGGCTGCAGCCCCGCCCTCCCTCAGCCCCGGCTCGGTGTCTCCTCCGCGCGCTGCGGCGCCCGGCCGGCTACTCACCATGGCGGCGGCGGGAGTCGCAGCCCCGAGGAGCGGGAGAGGCCAGGCGGAGGCCCGCCAAACCCGGGGTGGCCGAGGGTGGTTGGGCCGCAGAAGATGCGGAGGGAGGGCAACTTGTTTAGAAGCCTCCGGTTGCTAATGGGAACGGAGGCACGTGACACGAAGTGATGCACTTTTATTGGTCTTCAAGATCACACGACAGGAAGTGCAGTGTGACCGGCCGACCGCCGCATGCGCACTGGCTTCCAGAGCCGGAAGTCCCTCCTACCCGCGCCACGCTGACTTTGTGAGCCGGCCTCCGTTGCCAATGGTAACGGGAGGGAAGAGGTCGCAAGGACCCCCCAAGTTCAGGGACGCTGTGGAGCTTTGGAGTCTGGGTTGCCCGGAAGGGCTGTCCCTCCCTTCCCGGGCTTGGTGACGACGCCGGCTCTGGCTTGGAGGGCTGAATCCCTGACTTTTCAGTGGTCTCGGGGCCTGGGTGTGGGCGGCCAGGGACTGATTTCTCTTCTCTGCAGGGGTGCCTACTTCGCTAGGATAGGCCTGCAGCTCCGGCGCTGCCAGGTGCCAGGATAGAGCTTTGAATGGCTCTCTCCTCATCCGCTTTTTTTTTTTTTTTTTCTCTTAGAGTCCTGCTTTATCCTTAAAAATTAAACTCAAAACGAGTTGGTGAAAGAGCAGTGAATTTCAAGCTATTATGCCTAGGATCACCAGGGAAGCTTGATTCCCGGGCCTCACCCCTCCAGAAATTCTGAATCAGGAAGTCTATCTTGGGTGCTTGGAACCTGCAGTTTTTAATCACACACCAGGAGGGATCGGGGACCACTCCTCAAGAAACACTGTCCTAAATCCTCAGGGAAATGCAAATCAAACCACAATGAGGTAACACCTTACACCTGTCAGAATGGCTAGACTCAGAAATAAGAAGTGTTGGGTAGGATGTGGAGAAAGAAAACCCTTGTGCACCATTGGTGAGAACGTAAATTGGTACAACCACAGTGAAAAACAGTATGGAGGTTACTCAAAAGTTAAAAACAGGACTATGTGAGCCATTAATTCCACCACTGGGTACTTACCCAGAGTAATTGAGAAAGACGGATGTACTTCTTTGTATACTGCAGCATTATTTACAACAGTCAGGATATGGAAGCAACCCAAGTGTCCACCAATACATGAATGGATAAAGAAGATGTGGTGTATGTACACACACACAATATGGAATATTCTACAACCATAAAAATGATAAGATTTTTGCTACTTGGGACAACATGGATGGACTTAGAGGGCATTATGTATGCTGAGTGAAATAAGCCACAAGAGAAAGACAAATATTGCATGGTATTACTCATACGTGGAATTTTTTTTTTTAAAGTCCTACTCATAGAAACAGAATAGAAAAACGATTGCCAGGGGCTTGGAGGTGGGGGAAATAAGATGCTGGCAAGAAGGTACAAACTTTCATTTATAAAATGAGTAAGTTCTGAGGATCTCCTGTATAACATGATTGTAGCTGATAACCCTGCATTGGATAATTAAAATTCGTTGGGAGTAGAGTTTAAGTGTTCTCATCAAAAAAAGAAAAGAAAGAAAAAAGAAATGAAAAAAGAAATATGTCAGGTGATGAGGGGATGGCTGTGTCAACTCAAAGAGGGGAATCCTTTTACAATGTATATGTATATCCATTTATCACGTTGCACATGTTAGAATTTTGTCAATTTTATGTCAAAAAAGGCAGAAAGAAAGAAAAGAAGAGAAGAAAAAGAGGCTGTTCTAGAAGAGACAAAGGTGCAGGATGAAACAGATTATTGCAAGTACCAGGGGCTTGGGGCTGGGTGAGCGGAAGCCACTGAGTGGGCACATCAGTCGGTTCAGAAGACAGAAGCATGAGCCAGGCACACTGAGGAGGGACTGAATTAGCTAAAAAGTGAGCTTGACATGATAGACACTGAAATAAGAAGGAGCACAGAGTGGGGAGCTTCCTGAGAATCTGGGAGACTTAAAACTCAGGAGAGGCTATTTGGCATGAGTTAGTCCTCACTCAGGAATAGATAAGCCAACCTCAGGTCACGCTTTTGGGATATGCTAGGCATACTCCAGTGCAATAGTTAATCCTCACGATCTCTGGCTCTTTCTTACCACAGTGGACATTCCTGAGTTCACATGGAGGGAAGGTCACTTTACTGGGCGCTGTGGACCCAAGATAAAGGATGAGTTTCATAACCACTCTTGTGACATTTAAGTGAAGTTGTTTAATCAGTTTGAGTATCGGAGGAAACCTAAGTGTGTTTTCCCGCAGGCAAACCTGTCTGTGCTTACCAAGTGTTATTAAGGCCGGAGGACAAAAACGAGTGGGTAGATAATGCAAATATGTCATTCGTGAGTATGGTTGTGACTTGGGGATTTTTCAAGTCGCTCTGCAAAGCTACATCAGGTAGTTGCTTTAATTTAAAATTCCATTTTAATCTGAAATCTTCTGAACGAAGGGGGTTATAATAATCATCTACCCAGCTGGGTTGATTGTTGTTACATCAGCTGTCTAAATAGTGTCAGCAAATATGAACACGTATTTTCGGCCTTCAGCTGATGAATCTGGCTCACGGAGAGGCTGAACTTCTGCTTTGGGTTGTCTAATTACCAAGGCAAACAGTACGAGCTGCGGGGGGGAACAACTCCACCTGACCTTCATAGCAAGCTGCTTCGTCTCACACTTTAAAAAAAAAATGGCTGTGACCATTTTAAAAGTAAGTGTGTGTGTGTGTGTGTGTGTGTGTGTAAACTTGGAAGGAGTAAATGGGAGGCATGCAAAAGAAGGCCATTGTATACTTTTTAGCATAGTTCAACATAAATAAAACGAGGCCAATGCTGGTTTTTCAGATGATTAGGAAATGAGACTCTTGCGAATTCATAGGGCCTAACACGGGCACCACAATCCAGGCTGTTTGCAACCCACACTAGGCAAAAGGAATGGGAAGGGCATTATGCTCTTTTTAGTGGTGTTGACAGATTCACTCAATCTGCCACTATTTACAGAGCACCCCCCCCCCTTGTGTGCAAGTTTCTGTGGCTGTGATAGAATCTAAGAAGAGATATGGGGGATTCAGGAGGCCCCAGCTTTCCCTCCTTTATAGATCTTTGGTTAAGGTTGGGATGGAGGGGCGGCATATAACAAAGAAAGGGATTTAGTTAAAAAAAAATGGGACAGGTGGTACAGAAAGGCAAACTCTTGAAGGCGATGTGGGGAAGAGGAAAGTCGAAGAAACACTGAGCTAGTGGGGAATGGTGCGGGGAAAATCATTGTGGGGGATTCTCTTGAGTCTTTGGAGTACGGCGTCTGGTATGTAATGCCCCCAAGGGTCCTCTCCCATGTCCCCAGCCCTACCCGGTTACAACCGCAAAAGTAGCCAAGACTTTAAAGAAGGGCAGAAGCCCGGATTGAAAGAGTCTTTATAGGATTTATGGAGCTGAGTGGGTCTCTGGTGGGCAAGAGATTACTTTTGGTTCTTCCATTGTTTACTCCTTCAGTCGCTTGGTTTCCGAATGCTGCAGTGACCCGCAGAGTCCTGGCGGGTGCTGACAACCTCGCTCAGTGAAATCACTATCACATGCATTAAAAGAGGTCAGGCAAGGAAGTGGTTCACCATAAAATACTACAACTCCCTTTAAGATTATGTAGATGACAGCAATTTCTTGGGCCAAATGATAGATCTGTTTCAGTGATTATCTCCCTATATTAAAACACCCCAAAGGAAACAAACACCGACCCACCGAAAAGTGAAGTCTAAAAACGTTAGGAATCGGCGGTGGGCAATGCCTTCTTGTGAAGTCCGAGAAAAATCGTGTAAGTATAGGGATGTGCCCCAAATCCTTATTCCACACTCTCCCATGTACAGAGCTGTTTGTGTTAGGTCTACGAGCTCAGGCCTTGTCTCCAGCGATCGTTCCTGGAAACCCCGGGGAATACACAATGGGGAAGGGAGCGGTGAGCAAGATGGGGTTTGTCCCTTTCAAGTACAGGTGGGGAGGAAACGTGGGGTAGGGGCAGCTTTATAAAATCATCCACAAACAGACCTCTGGGGAGGGGGTGACTTTGAACATCTAACACACATAGACGCGATACCTTTATGATTAGATTGGCGATAACAGGTTCCCCAATTGGGGCGCCTCGGTGGTGCAGTGGTTGGGCGTCTGCCTTCGGCTCAGGGCGTGATCCTGGCGTTATGGGATCGAGCCCCACATCAGGCTCCTCCGCTAGGAGCCTGCTTCTTCCTCTCCCACTCCCCCTGCTTGTGTTCCCTCTCTCGCTGGCTGTCTCTATCTCTGTCGAATAAATAAATAAAATCTTTAAAAAAAAAAAAAAGAGGTTCCCCAATTGTTCTTATCTTGACAAAATCTGGTCTTGTTTTAAAAAAAAAAGTGAGATGTGAGCCTAAACGCAAAGACACCAACTTCAGTATCTCCCTGTAGAGGACAGAAACAAGTTTGCATTTTAAGAAAGTCAAAGTGTGAATTTCTGT
This sequence comes from Ursus maritimus, assembly GCF_017311325.1. Classification (NCBI taxonomy): domain Eukaryota; kingdom Metazoa; phylum Chordata; class Mammalia; order Carnivora; family Ursidae; genus Ursus; species Ursus maritimus. The sequence goes on along the minus strand of NW_024423786.1, from coordinate 42,287,338 downwards.
ATTTGATTCTGTGTGAGAGAAACTGTGAAAATCAGGGAGTTAGTTGCTTTTTTTTTTTAAACTAGGATCTCTGCTTGTATCCACGTAAGAAAGTTCTGTCTGTGTGTTGAGAGGTTGTCCAGATGCTCAACGTGCCTTGTAAAGACTTAGCATTTATAATATCGTGAAGCTTTGCTTCTCTAAAATGGGTCTATATATTTAAGCCATCTGTGACGTGAGTCATTGCAGCTGTCATTTGTTGCATACTGGCTGTGCGTCCGTTACAAACGCTTCCTGTTTAAAATGCAATCTTTCATTGACTCCTCAAAATACCCCCATGAGAATAATACCATGATTACTCTCATTCTTGAAGGGACAAAATAGAGGCTTAGGGAGTGTAGGTAACTTTTGCAAAGTCGTGGGGCTGGTTGATGGAGGGGCTGGCACATGGATGAATGTGTGGAGGCCAGCAGCCAGGAGCATGGTCCTCCAGCCCCTCCAGAACGGACCGTCTCAATCGTCTCGCTGCCACACGGCCCGGCAGCAGGACCAAAGCCAGGTACCAGGGCACCTTCACCTGGAAACCCCACGAGGACTGTCCCTTCCTTTCATCTATTTTCTGATTCCTAAACCCCTTGATCCCCATTCAGTCATTTCAGGGTCCCTAAAGTGCTCGTCAGCTATCTTAATCAACTCTTACCCTCCCCCGCTTCCTCTCTGCCCTGCAGAGTACACATGCCTTTATGTGATGCCCTAAGAGCCTCAGATTTTTCCTTGAACACTCCTCATCCAAGACAGAGCTTCCTCCTTCCCCCCCACTCCCCTTAACTCACACACCCATGGTAGGACAGGCAGTCTGTGCCTCCTTCACAGTCACCTACTGACCCTTGACTAAGCTTTTGTCTGCTTTTGTCTCCAGGGACCCCACTGCCCCCTGTCTCCCATCAACCACCTCCCACCAACCTCTGGATCATTCCTTCATTCATGCACACTCCTTGAGGCCCGTGACCTCTGGCTCCAGCCTGTCTTGGCGTCCGTGGCCCTGCTTTGCCCTGGCTCTGCGAGCTGCTGGCTGGTGGCCTTTGGCTCCATGTGGCCTTCACACCTGCTCTACTTCTCACACCTCCTCGGAGCCAGCAGCTGCCCAGAGAGCTGTCCCTCTGTGATCATCACCAGCCATCTGGGCACCGCTCCAGTCCTGCCACTGTCCCCCAGCCTCGCCTCGGACCTGAGGGTGCCCCACCTGTGATCTTTTCACCCTTCGGCTTTCTTCTGCTCTCATTCCTTGTCCTTGACTCGTTTCTCTCAGTCCCAGCTCTGAAGCTCCGTGTCATCACTTGAGCAAGAGAAGTGTCTATTTCTCACCAGTTGACTCACTGGTAACACCAACCTGAGTGATTCCAACGTGAAATTCATCTAGTCACATAGTGACTCCCCGCGACCCCCCCCCCCCCCCCCCCCCCGCCGTGTCCTCTGGGCAAGACAGCTGCTTAGACATTTTGGGTCACCTCCCATCCCTCTTCACCCAAGGGGCTGTCCCTTAAAGTTTTCGTGTCCTCGAATATTCTTCCATCTCTCCTGCCTCAGTCCCAATAGATGGTTTCCCCTTCTGCTTTTCTAGAAGGGTAAGTTCCTCGATGTCTCTGCATTTCTGTTCAAAGTGGGTTCCTTCATCAGTAAGTGAGGAACTACCTCAGGATTATTAACACTCAGGATTGCCTAGGGCACGGGGGAAAAAAAACATGAAAAAAAAAACTTTGGTAGGAGGATAAAGTAGTATGGCTTTTTTTTTTTTTGGAGGGCAAACTGGAAATTAGTATCAAAACTGAAAATGCACACGCCCTTTGACCTAGTGATTTGCCTTCCCTTCTAAGTAGTTAAGAAAAAACAAGAGCGCAAAGATGTGTGTACAGCGATGTTTACTGTGGTTTTGATGTGGTGACGATCTCGAGGTAGGTGTGAATGTTTCTCTTTTGGCCCAATGACCAAATAAATGCCGCCGTAGGAAAGTGGGATTCTCTGCAGCTGTGGCAAAGTAGGAGGAGGAAGCCACGTGCGCTGGCGTGGAAAGTTACCCACAATACACAACGAGATGAAAAAATCGAGTTGGAGAACGGTCGTCACAGGGGGAGCCCACTTGCTTGTCAATGTACAGACACATTCAGAAAGGTGAAGTGCTCAAATCTGGGCAGGCTGATAGAACAGTGACAGGCATTTGGGGGGTGGTTGACATCTGCTTGACACACGCCTGTAATTTGAATTTTGTGATTACATGGGCCTTACTTTTATAATTCAATGATCTAAACAGAAAATAACCTCACAGCCCACACAAACACAGCCTTTGCCACATTTGCCATTGTCTTAGCCCTCACCACAATCAAGGCACCCTCCTTCAAAGGCCCAGGCCTCACTCCTGTTCCCTTTCAATCAGCAATTTCAGGTCAGGAATTTTAGGTCACCAAGAGCCCCGGAAAGAGACCACCCAAAGGAACATGCCCTTTCTTTTTTACTCTTCATTCCGAACACTGTTGCTAATGTTTAGATGTTTTCACGTTGGTTGGAGCCCTCTGTGGTGAGCTTTTTTCCCTTCTCTCCTATGGCCACTGAGCAGCACCAGGGTCTCCCACACTGGAGGTGGGGTGGTGGAGCCAACGGGGCAACTCTACTTGACCTGGATTGATTGTTGCATGACCTCGTTCATGACCTCTCTGAGCAGGAATGTCAGATTTCTGTCTGATTTGAATTGGGTTCACTGGGCAGGTCCCATCCAGATATTTTATAGCAAAATTAAACAGGAAGCTGGCATATGTCTTTGGATACAAAGATATAATACCCTATGGGAATAGTGTAAGCATTAGGGTCTTTTAAAAATTTTTTTAATTTTAATTTCAATTTTTTTTTTACTGACTTCCAGGGAATTTCTTTTATGGGAAAGGTGTATTTCAATTTTGGTGTGACTTACTTTGAGAACAATGATTATCAATCATGGTTTATTATTGTTAGCCTTTTTCCAGAAATAGAAGACAAACCTATTAGGTGTGTGGCAAGTATCACAGGGGACCACACAGAGAATCTAAGCTCTCATCCTATCTCCTAGAACACCTCTGTACTTCTTCTCCTGGCCTCACTGATTCTCGGAGGAACTCCTGTCCAAGGCTAACTAGGATCCAGTTCTTCTGGCCCCAGCCAACCCCTTCGACTTCCCGGGAGGCCCAGATCCATCAGTGATCGATCCTTTAGTTTTAGTAAGCTCCTATACTCCATTCTCTTCCTCTCTCTCTGACCCTTCCTCTGTTGAAAATCAGTCTGGGGTCTCCTCCTATAAAACAAACCAAAACAATGACAAACAACCTAACCCACCCTTCCTTTGTTCAAACTTTTCCACATTGGCTGCTAACTTCTTCCTTCTGTTTATTTACTAAGCCCCTGGAGAGGGGCTTCCCTCCTGATACAGACTTCCCCAGACCCTCAAATGATCCCTCCTTCCTGAAACTGATGCCTAGTCAGGCGGCTTTGAGTGCTTCACCATGAAACAATCTCCTCCCCTTACACGTCCCTTGTCCCTCGGCTTACTCTGCTCTCTCTTTTCTGTTCCTCCGCACTAGCTCGCATGGTTGGCTCCTCCTCTGCTCACCTCTGACTAGTGGTGTCCCTTGGACGTCTGTGCCCAGCGGCTCTGTCTGCCCACCATGCCCTCCTTGTCTGTGTCATTCCACTCGCTCCCCGGGTCATATCCGAGGATGACCATCCAACCTGCACTGTCAGACCCTGCTTGTCCCTTGCTTCCAAAGCTCGTAGTTCCAGCAGCTGACAGCCTTCGAAGTGACAGGTGAATGACATGATACACTGCTTACATTTTTACCTCCTGTCATGGAGATAACGTTCTCATATCCCTGATATCTTTTCTATTCTTTGTTAATATCTTTTCTATCCTTTGTTAAAGTCACCATCACACACCATATTTTGTAAATTCTACCTGTACGCTCTAGAGAACCCATAGAAACACAACCTTTTTTTTTTTTTAAAGCCACCTCAATTAAAAAGAAATCAACATCTTGGGAGAAGGGGGAGGTTTAGACTCTACTTCTTTGAAAGAGCCTTGGTTTAGATCCAAAGGAAAAGGCTAGGGAACTTTGTTAAATCTGGACTCCTATTTCATCTCATCATCAAAAGGGTGAGTCGGTCTTTACTGCAAGGGTAAAGGGTGTTTTGTAACGGTATCATTAAAAAAATAATTCTAAGAACTGTTGATTTGAGCCTTGAGGTTGAATATGTTTTTTTAATGGGATGTTTACTATAGAAATCGATGTTTGTTCACCTCGAGTTGTAAATTGTGGTTTTCAGAGGAGGTTGCTTGACCTCATCATCACTGAGGTGAACCCACTAACTATGAACGACGAGCCTCCAGGAAGCTCTCTGAAAATTAGGGACACGGGGGAGATATTGTTCCTCGTAAAGGGACAAATAAACAGGGCTCTAACTGAAAGACAAAATGAAAGACAAAATGCGGAATCTTGCTTCTTTGGACAGTGCAAGCTGACGATTCAACGTGCAGGGCAGAAATGAGAACTGATCTCTTCCTGTATGCTAGTTTTCTAAATTTTTATTTAAATGCCAGTTAGTTAACATGCAGTGTGGTATTAGTTGCAGGTGTCTTCCTGTATTTTAGAAGAACGTGCTGTCCAGAAAGAATCTTTCATTTTGTAATTAACCTGCAAGTCGGGTCTAAATTTTTTTTACTCTGCTCACACCCATCAGAAGGACGTGTGACCCAGGCTCCCAGTTTACGCGGATGCTTTTATCTTGCCCTGACAAAAGACACCACTGGACTAAGTTCTCATTTTCAAATGGCAAAAGGTAGTGAATGAACGGATGTGGCTCTTTCACAGAACATTACGTGGAATACTTATTAAACAGTGCGCAGGACTGAAATAAAATTCACTTCCTTTGTCATAAATAAGGATTTGGGAAAGAATGAAATGTTGCCGTTTGCAACGACGTGGGTGGAGCTAGAGAGTATCACGCGGAGTGAAGAAGGGCAGATACCATGTGATTTCACGCATATGTGGAATTTAAGAAAGAAAACAGATGAACATGGCTGGGGTGGTGGTGAAGAGAGGCAAACCATAACACCATAGAGAACAAACGGAGGGTTGCTGGAGGGGAGGTGGGTGGGGGATGGGCAAAATGGGGGATGGGGGTGAAGGGGGGCACTTGTGGGGATGAGCACTGGGTGATGTACTAAAGTGATGACTCACTCAATTCTGCACCCGAAACTAATATTATGCTGTATGTTACCTAGCTGGAATTTAAATAAAAACTTGAAAGAAGAAAAAAAAAAGAATTTGGGAAACTTGAAATGGAATGACATATTAATTCTATATTAATCACAGAATATGGTGCTAAGAGTCTCTAAGGGTCACAGCACGATGAACAGACACTGTTATTTTAGAGGGAGAAAATAAAAATTTAATGTAGATTTAAAAATTTGCACCTACAAGTAATTTATTTGAGCAATTATACCAAGAGAATGCAAGAAGAGTGTGTGTCCGTAAGTGCACGTATGCATTTATGTGTGTGCATATGATTGTGTAGGTGTAGTATATGTGTGTGTGTGTTTTGTGTGTGTATATGTGTGTCCCTATATATGTGTGTATGTGTGGTATATGGATGTGTGTGTGTGCATGTGAGTGTATGGGTATGAGTATGCATGTGCACAAGTGTGCGTGTGTAAGTGTTGTATATGGAGGTGTAGGGGGTGTGTCTATATGTGTATGAGTGTGTGTGTGTTGCGTATAGGTGTGTGTGTCGACATGCATATGTGAATATGTATGCGTGTGTATGAGGGTATTGGTGTGTGTGTGTGTGTGTGTGTGTGTGTGTGTGTTAGTGGGGAAGAGCGGAAGGGAAAAGGAAGGGACTTTGGAACCCTAAAATAAATCAGATGGTAGCTGAGCACTTATCACAAGCTTATCTTAATACATGCTTTTTGTAGGTGGTGAACACAGTAGGATCGGCGAACGTGAATCATCTCCTTTTCTGGCAGTAGAGTTGTGGAGCTCTCTTTGGCAGGCAAAGGGTTTCTGTGCCTCAAATTAATCTTTTATTGTTTTAGATTTTGGCAACATCCTCAGGCCAGACTCCTAGTCTGTAAAAGCCCACTCTGCGACGTTCAGAGCAAGCGGAACACACGAGCCCTGTTGGAAATGGACCACAAAGGCCAGACGCAGCTCCCGGGGCAGGGGGGCCCACAGGGTGCAGGGAAGCCTGAGTTTTCTCATAAATGCCGGCACAATGAGGAGGCTCGGCTCAAGGGGTTCACATATTAGATCTGAAGGAGGGGAGCTAGTTAACCACATGCAGACCAGTTTCATCTTTTCCCACCTTTAATGTTAAAAATCACCTTTTATTCTGCTGTGGGGACAGATTTTCAGCTTCAGTCTCTCCACCGATTTCTGATCCGGTCCATCGTCAACCATTTCTCTCCTCGTCTCTTCTTTGGGTGGATTTCTTCTGGGTGTTCTACTGGGGATTATTTTTAGAGAGAAAAGGAACTCTCTTTAGCACCAGGTCCAAGCACGCTGGCCTTGCAGGAGGGTGCTGAGGCTGGAGAGGCCGACACCCCTTCTGGGAAACCAGAGGGGGCCCGAGGGGAGCATTTATTCCAAACCACTTAATCTCAGTACAGATACCACTTGTGGGTATTACAGTTATTTTGAAAGAATGCAAAGAAGCAAAAAGGAAAGAAAAAAAAAACCCTTCAGAGATCAAACCTTCAGAGGGCAAAAGTTCAAGGGAAGATTTATTTTTAATGTTAAAAGGGAAGACGGATCGTGAGTAAATCCGAGAGTACTGATAAAAATGTGAAAGCTCAGAAAGCCCAGAAGTGCCCGTTTGGTTTGCTAAGTGTTTTTTTCTTCCGAGCCAGAAGCTAGTTGGAGATATCTGCCTGATTCCTAAAAGGTTTTTCTCTCTCTCTTTTTTTAAAGATTTTATTTATTTACTTGACAGGGAGAGAGAGAGAGAGAGACAGCCAGTGAGAGAAGGAACACAGGCAGGGGGAGTGGGAGAGCAAGAAGCAGGCTCCCAGCGGAGGAGCCTGATGTGGGGCTCGATCCCAGGACTCTGGGGTCATGCCCTGAGCCAAAGGCAGACGCTTAATGACTGAGCCACCCAGGCGCCCCCCTAAACGGTTTTTCTAACTGGCTGCTGGTCTCAGATAAAAACCATGTAGTACAACTTCAGAAGTGTGTGTGTGTGTGTGTGTGTGTGTGTGTGTGTGACGCCTGTTTCTTTGTGGATACAAGGAACAGAATCACAGATGAGTAAGACCCTGGGTGAGACCATAACCTAACACGATTGGCATTTTATGACAAGCTAAAGCATATAACTCATGGGAGGTCCACCAGTTTCTAAGGCTTCCCCAATTATCCCTCTCAGTGTAACTAATTGGAACGATTTACTCACCCCTTACCTAGGAAAGACATCTCCTTACAGAGGCGGAAGACGTTCATGTCACTTATTATGAACCTGCTTTGGGGACAGTCGCAGTCCAGAATAGCCACGTGACATGCCCAAGGTACCAAGCCACTGTCAAAGCATTTTATTCCCCACTTGGTGGTTCCTATGATCATCGCTGTTTTATGAAACTCATTTTTTGTAAGAATATAAAAATTATATATGGCCATCAATGGACTTTTGGACGCCAAGTTCATTTATCTGTTCATTATAGGTATATTGAGACCCAATATATATGTCAGGCACACCTAAAGGCTCTGGGGTCACAACAGTAAGGAAAACTGATACGAGGTCAAATGGGTCCTAACGCTGTGTGAATTGGATCTAAGCTTTCGCTCTTCTGTTGGAGAAACTTCCAGATTAATGCAGGTTCTGCCGCCTCCATTCCCAACCCCTAGGGACCTGAGCAACAGCTGGGGAGATTGTCTTAGCCTCTGCTGAAGGGGACCCAAGCACGGCCATGAGGCTCCGGGATGCTTGACTTCTTTTCAGGCGACTCTGCTCCCCGGGGAAGGGACCAGGAGTGACCCAGGAGAAAATGAAAAGGCAGACCTGTGAGACCATGGCAGCCATTGAGGAGAGAGGGTTTACTATACACCTTCCTCAACAGTTATTTTAACAACAACAACAACAACGCTTGGTCCCCTCATTGTTTCTTCTGCAAACCATGGTGGGGAAAACATGACTTGGTGAGGGTGGGCTCTGATCCTCTTGTTTCTACCATCTGTTAGGTGAGAAAGAAAGAGCCTAGACTGAGTGTAGGTAAGAAAAAAATTTAGTGGCTATTGTGGCTTGGAAGCATCTGAAAGTATGGGTCAGTCAACTAGCTCTTGAATATGAGCGTCTCTGAGCTTGTATTAGTAACGACACACGTCTAAGTGAACATAAAGATACAAGCTTGCAGCCCTCCTTTGGGTTCACATTTGGAACTCTCCCATATCTTGAAGAGGAGGAGTGAGCATACACGTGAATAAAAATGATAACAATAATTTATTAGATTATCTTGCCACTGTTCTCTTAGAAAGTAGCGCTTCCTCTTTCCAGAATATGTGAAGGTTATATTTGGAATATGTGAAGGTTATATTTGGAACCACGCTTGTTTTGAACCTTTGTTTTAAATTAAACTTAATCTGGGCTGGGTTGGATTCTGGTGAGAATAGTCTTATCACAGGAGCCAAGAATAGTTCAATGAATACACACCCAGTGAATATATGAAAATCCGTGAGTCCGTAATGATACTCAGGAGAAAGCCAGAAGAAACTCATTCGAGGCAGCTAGTACCGACTCCTTATTTAGAAACTGTGTGATTAAAGGGGAAATACACTTAATGTCTTTCCAGTAGGAACTGTATGTCAGGGTAACCAAATAGCTCCCGTTGACAAGATACAACTATTTTACAGAAGAATGCCCACTGAATGTAGAAGGATAGGCTTAGAAAATCATAATCTTGCCACTCCCGTGAGAACTGTAGACCCAAGAAAGGACTATCAGCTTGTGTGAAGGATATGAGGTGATAGTTGATGGGACCTGGGCATTTACATGGATCCAAAGAAACACCACCACGATGAGGTTCTGGTCATCAGAAGAAAAAGATGATTGTACGAGGGATGGCTCAGACTGCCATCACCCTAACTAATGGTTGATCTAACATCAGATATGGTGGGACAACCAGATAGCACCCATTCTCCTGGTATCATGCATTCTGAGGTCACAGAATCCCCTGGGATGTAGTCTAGCCAACGATACTTACCTGAGGTCTAATTATCCTGTAAATGTAACTTCTGAGAAATACAGAGGAGAGAGGAAGAAGCTAAATGATACCACAGGTTAAGCAAGTGGGACTGGGGGGCTCTCTAGGCTGGCCCACTGGCTGCAGTAAGAAGATTCCATGAAGAAAGAAACTAGTGTCTAGATTAAAGGATGCTGAGGGCATATAGCAACCAGGTGGAATGCGTGTCGGGACTGGTTCCTGGTATGAACAAAAAGGCAATGAAAGACATTGCAGGGGACATTTGAGGAATTTGAATATATATATATGCTATTAGAGTATGATTATTAATTTTAGGTGTGATAGTGTTATTTTTTGTTACATAGGCAAGCATTACTAATTGATTAGAAACACATTTTGAAATATTTCGGAGGTCATGTCATGATGTCTCTCATTTGTTCTTTACACACACACCATTTGTCCTACACATTGACAGACTTGGAACCAACCACACTCGTCGGAGACTGGCAAGTAATGTGCAATTATAAGTTGTTCTCAAATAATGAGTAAAAAGTGTTCCAACATTTTCTAAAGATTGGAGTCTTTAAAGTGAGTAACGTGAAAAAGACACACATGAATATTTATTGAACATAACAAGGAAGGCATAATTATGAGAATATAAGTTAAAAAAAATTCAAGACCCGATAACTAATTTAATTCTGAGTATTGTTACCAGGATCTAATTTCCACGGGGTGCAATGAGTGATTGTTATAACTTGTATTCACTTCATGCTACTCAAAATCATCATCTGCTAGTAAAAATTGGTCAGTGGCAAGGGAATGGATGGATGAATTACAGCATGCCCATGTTGGAAATTTTGTGAAGTCCTTAACAATTAAGATTTGGGTTCAATTTAAAGCTTGGAATTCTATTTAATAACATGAACACGTGCTTACGATACAATGGGAAGTGGAGGAGGTACCACTCTCCTACGCAACAGTCACAGTTTTATGTGAGGGTACATGATTTAGCCCCACATTATTGCTGAAAACGATAAAGACACCGAGCCTCTCGTGTCGTCCTGGTACCATTGTGACTGTCGCAGGAAAATAAGAGGAAAAAACCCCGCAGAGGAGAGAGTAAAAACCTACAGCGTTCACCAGGCATGGATTACGCTGTCGTCCGTTTCAGGCAAGAGCGAGGTGTCTCACCACATGGGGCAGATGTGGTAAATTTGCTGTCATGAGCAAAAGAACCCCCTAATTTTACTCATCTCCAAACTGAAAGTTGAAGAGTTGAAGCCCTTTTGCCCTACAGAACAACTCAACTCAAGAGAGTTGCCTCCTCACCTTCAGGCCCAGGACCAGACAGCCGACTGGAAAAGACGATTCTGCCCCAACAAACCTGGGAGGAACAGGCCCATAACATGTGGCAGAGCTGTTTAAACATATGGTCAACCATTGCGTTGTCCCCGAACATTTTCTCACTCTCCAGGAGGGCGGCCAAGCCTGTGGTGCTGCTAGGAGATTGGGATCAACCAGGAGAAATGGACCCTATTCTCATGGGTGACCTTCCCTCTGTTGGGAGAAGAAACAGTGTCATGTTCATTTACAATGTGGGAGAGACCTGCCTCGTTCATGGGATGGGGAAATAAAAGTCTAACGATGTGAAACAACCCCAACCAATCCCGATTATTGAAGTAGGATTCTCAGCAACGATGCTACGTGCCTCGGCGAGGAGAGATCTCCAGGCTTCCCTGGGCATCGATCAGGTGAAGCCAGAGCCAGAGGGACAGATCTCACAGAATCTCACTTACACACCCACATGCACGTACCAAGAAAAGCCTCTGGAAGAACGCATGTCAAAATTTTAATAATAAATATGTAGGAGGAACTAGGAAAGGAATGGAATAAAAGGAAACTTTACCTTTTCTTACTCTCTATATTTCTGAATTAAAATATTTTTTTCTTTCTACAGCAGCCGACATTTACTTATTTCTTGTGTACTTTTTAAAAAGAAGCAAAGATGAACTCGCATGCCCCTGGTAGAACTGTAAAAATGGTACAGTCACTTGAAAACGGTTTGGCAGTTCCTCAAAAATGAAACGTAGCGTTACCCTGTGACCCAGCTACGCTACTCTGAGGTGTTTACCCGAGAGAAAAAGAAATCTATGTCGGCAGAAAACCACGCCGGTGTATAGAAGCCTATTCGTAATAGAAAATGGAAGCCACCAAAATGGCCACCAAGTGCTGAATGGATTAGCAGACGGGTCTGACAAGTAACTGAATGCTGTGAACAATTGATAAACACAGCAACTTGGATGGATCTCAAAATCATGACACTCAGTCAAAGAAGCCAGATGAAAAAGAGCTCATGCCATGGATTTCAATTGATAGAAAATTCTAGAAATGCAAACCAGACCCTGGTGACAGAGAGCAGATGGGTGGTTGAATGGGGAGGGGGAGGTGGTGCTGGGTGAGAGGAAGGTATTCATTCCAAAGGAGCACAAGGAACACGCTAGACATGCTTGCACCCTGCGCTGGGCTGCTGGTCTCACCGGTGTGGCTATACCAACATTTATCCAACTGTGCACTTTAAATAGGTGCAGATGATGTGCCAATTATACCAATGAATCTGTAAAAAAAAAAAAAAAAGGTCATGCATGTTTAATATAGGAAATTTGGAAATAACCTAAGAATGAAGAAGAAAAAGAAATAGCACCCTTACTCCCTTGAGAAGACAACAGCTGACAGGTGGGGCTTTTCCATACCCACCAGTGTATAAGCCCCACGAGGACAAGTCCGCACCATTCACCAGCTGTATTCCCTGCACTATGCTGGAAGAACGAGAGTTCGACAACTATTTTGAATAAATAAGCAAACAGGTAAATAACCTTCTCAATTGCATACAATCTCCTTAGAACTTTCTCAAGTCCTGAAAAGTCTTTGAAAATATAATCGTGGCTCCACACCCTTCCACTGTCCGGATATATAATAAGTTTGATTTTGGACTTGGATTGCTTACCATGTTTCACGCCCTGTGATAGGCAACTCTGTGTGCACCTGCTCAGCTCTACCATGGAAGGCTCGTCTCTAGCGCCGCCAATTCCCAAACCACGAATGGCTCTGATGAAGCGGGTAAAGGCTTAATTTTGCATAGCGCAAATAAAAGTAGGACAGTTACAGTTCCCATCTTTTAAATTCATTTGTTGATGAACTTCTCCTTCCCTCAGTTTCCTCTTCTGTAAAATGGGAGTATAATAGTCCCCACCTCGTGAGCATTGAAGGCGAGGGAGCCAAGCCAGTGTGCGGGATAGGGCTGGCAGAGCACATCGTGGGGCCGGCGCAGGGCCAGAATTGTCCGTGGTACCCGCTTGGTGCCCTCAATTCAAATTCTTTCTCTTGGGATCTGCCAGTCTAAAAGTATCTGTCAGCCTGGCTGGAAGAATCTTTTGGGTAGGTTGGGGTTAGATCATCCAGCCCTGCGGTTCACATTGTTTCCCTTTAGCACCACCTCACAATACCCATTTTAGCCAAAGATAAACATTAGCCACAGTGGGATTCCAAGTTCTAGAAAGCTCTGGTAGTCGGAAGGATTTAGCGAAGCGGCTTTCTTTCAAGTGGATTTCCCCAGCTTTCTGCTGAATTTCATGGCTAGGTGATTCTTGGTTGAAAGCAGTACCTTCCTAGACTCGTGGTAGCAAACCGTAAATCATTCTGGGTTTCTCAAGCTCTGTAAACCTCAGAAAACCGGGTGACTCTTGACAGAGCTGTTTGATTTAACAGTTTTGGAGTGGATTTCTAGTCAGCCCCTGGTTCCCGGTCCCCAGCGTTGAGCAGAAATCTTTAGTGAGCTAAACATGCACACACAGATACGGTTCTTGCTCCTCTAGATTAACGCAGAGAAGAGGAATATATAAATACACATCTACTCAGAATTTCCGCAAGTGTATTTTTATGTAAACAATCACCTCCCGTCTTATAGCTAAGGAAACTGAAGCTTAATGAAATCGAGTGACTTGCTCAAACGGCCCTTAGTAAGTGTCGAGACGGAGGAAATCCAGCTCTCTCGGAATCTACGAGATGGAATTTACATCACATGATGGAATTTACATCACATGATGGAATTTACATCACATGATGGAATTTACATCACATGATGGAATTTACATCACATGAAGTAACAACAGTCAACATCTTCCTTGCACACCACGGTTTGCAGAACCCTTTCGGGACATGGCCTGTTTGGGCCCTGACCGCTATGCCCTGCCAGGTGGCTGCTATGATACAGGGCTTCTCTCTACATCTGCCGAAATTAGAAATAAGACTATTCTCTGACTTTGTGCTCCTCAAAGTGTGATCCTGGCCCAGCATCATAGAAATCACCCGGAAGCTTGTTAGAAATGCAGACTCTCGGGCTCCATCCAGACCTGCCAAGTTAGAATCTGTGTTTTAACACGATCCCCAGGGGACTTGTAGGCACATGACCGTTTGAAAAGCCCTCTCCGGTAAGCCATGAAAGGTCTGCATCCTGGCCAGAGCAGGGATACACAGTCACTGAGACCGAGGGTCCCATAGGCCGGCAGCTCTGGTGGGACACTGGTGGAAATGCTCAAGAAAGCACGTGTGCATTGAATTGGGCTGGTCAGACAGGGAGGACTAGAAAGGGATGTCACAGAGGTGACCACTGGCAGGCCAAACCAGCAGTGTTCACGGATGGAGGCTTCTAGCTGATGGTCAGGGGCAAGGTCAGTCCTGCCCATGAGATGGGGGGCATCAGGGATCCAAGCCTGCTGACAGCCCACCTTTGTCATGCCAGGTCTTGGGACCATAGGGTAGGTGGACTCTAATCCAGTTTTATTGTTCAAGCTTCATGAAGACCTTTCTAGAAGACAGAAGATGCCATGTCTGCCAGATATCTGTCTAAAGCTCCTCTTTGTTTACAAATCACATTTGCTTACTCTTTTGTGTCTCTCTTGGAGGACATTGTCTATGTCTCAAGTGACACATGAATGGTTGGATGTCGCCCTGCGCCCACGTGTTCCGTCCTCCCCTGCCTGGGATGGAACACAGCCGCAAGAGGGAGCCTGCCTCCTGTGTCTCACCTCTCATTTTTAAGGGAATGTGGCCAACTCTGAGCTTACGATTGCTCATATCATTCATGAGCCCCACCTCTGTGGAAGGTGGCGGGAAGCAGGGTGGGTCATGTCTGGAGGTGGCTTGACCACTGCCCTGGTAGGAAATGAAGGTCCCAAGAAGCCTCTGATGGGTCTTTCTCTGGTGCCCTAAAATCCCCATCTTGTTGAAGTAAAAGGAATTCAGATACGTCAGAGCCAGAGAGGGGAGGTCATCCCAAAGTCCGGTAGAACCCAAGATGACATTTGCATCATCTTCTTCCCTCTTGTCTAAAACCATTTCCTCCAGGCTTCTCATTTGGCTTCCCCCAGTGGGTCCGCCCGGGGAGAGCACTTACACCAACCAACATACTCAAGACATTTGATTTTACGTCTTCCTCCGAGTCTCCACGTCTTTCCATGAGCCTCATTACATGGGACGTACATTAGAAAGTTGTAATGAAGATGTTCTGGAGACTACTTCCGCCAGACCAGCCACTGCCTAGGACTCCCATGATCACCCCGGTGCCTGTTCTGCAGCTCAGGCTGGTGGGAGGCATGGGCTAGACTGTTACAAGGATGCTCACGAGGCCACATGGGGAGCCATGTGGTTTGGGGTCAGGAAACCAGGTGCCTGCTGTCAGGCTCCACCCACAAACTTAGGCACTACCGTCAAGTCAGATGCCTCTTCATTTTGGCAGCTCAGAAATTATGAGCCGACAGTCAGGTGGCACGGAAATCTGTCAACAAAGTTATCAGCTAATCAGAAAAATGTGCTTGGATGTGGTTTTAGACATCCTGAAAGTTAACCCAATGTGGCATAGGGTGGAAATGGCCATGCCCAGGATGAGTGATGGTGTGTGTGTGTGTGTGTGTGTGTGTGTGTGTGCGTGCATTTGTGGTTGAACACAGAGGACCTACCTTTGTTCTTAACGATCAGATGCACCATGAGAGATGTTGACAAATGGGGTCATTTTGGAATAACTTTCTACAGAGAACTAATAATATATTTGCACGAATTCGAAGGGTACATTTAAGATGAGTTACAGATTTGTGTGTGCTCTTCAACGGATAGAAACACTTCTTAGAATCTAAAATGTTTAATATTAATTATTTAACTATGCAGTTTATTCCTAAATACACTCTAAAATATTTAGTGATTACGGACAAAACAAAGCTCTTCCTTGCTCACCTCCCACCACCCCCTAACTTCTTTCTGGAGGTAAGCAGTGTGGTCATGTGGGTATGAAAATCTTTTCTCTGCAATGATAAACACGTACATGTTCCTAGACAGATAGTCATGTTGCTGTTTTTTGTTCCCAACAGAAATACCATTACATTGACCACATCGTCTGGAATTTGCTCCGTTCATTCAGAAACAGAGCCTGGAATTCTCTCCCTGCTAATACGTACGGATTCACCTTGTTCTTTTTTAAGGAGTTTATTTATTTATTTGACAGAAAGAGAGCATAAGCAGGGGGAACAGCGGAGGGAGAGGGAGAAGCAAACTCCCCGCTGAGCAGGGAGCCCGATGTGGGGCTCGATCGCAGGACCCTGGGATCATGACCTGAGCTGAAGGCAGATGCTTCACCGACTGAGCCACCCAGGCGTCCCCACCTCATTCTTTTCAACTGCGGCATCGTATTCCATGGAATAAATACACCAGCCTTTACAAAATCGTTGTCCTATTGATGGACATGGAGACTGTTTTCTGTTTTCACCAACACAAGTACCTTTGTCATGATACTTCCTTGAGAGCACGCACGGATTTTCTCTAAAGGAGACAGGGCTGTGGGATGGCTGAGACACGGGGATGCGAGCTGCATGTGTTAACACACCCTCCCATGATCCCCCTGCAACGGCTGAACCAATTCCCACACCCCCAGGAGCGTGAAAGCCTGGTTCCCCTCCCCAGTGCTCAATATTAAACTTGTGGAGATTTGCCTTTTGAAGAGTGAAAATATTGCTGTTTAACGAGCCTCCCTGTCGATGAGTTAGGGAGAGCCTCCTTTCAAGATTTTTTTTTTAAGATTTTATTTATTTATTTGACAGAGAGAGAGGCGGCGAGAGAGGGAACACAAGCAGGGGGAGTGGGAGAGGAAGAAGCAGGCTCCCAGCGGGGCAGGGAGCCCGATGCGGGGCTCGATCCCAGGACCCTGGGATCACACCCTGAGCCGAAGGCAGACACTTAACGACTGCGCCCCCCAGGCGCCCCTCAAGATGTTTTGCTTCCCTCATTTGGGAAAGGCCTCTGCACTTTCTCATGTTTTAAAATGGGGGTCATTTGTCTTTTTCTTGGGGTTTGTAGGAGCAACGCTCCTTTTCGAAGAGATATTGCAAAACACAAGTGGTGACAGACAGTTTTCTCTCTTTCAGAAAGTCATAAAAGCATCTGCTTGCATAGAAACGGAGGGGGAAAAAAAAGCCTGTGGTGTGTGTCTGTGTCTGTGTTTTTTTCCATAGCTTGACTTCAACACCCACACACGTTCAGTGAAAACGGAGCGAAGACCCCAAAGATTGCAACGGCAGAGATGAAAGACAAAGAAAAGCAAGGTCGTTGTACTAGACGCTTAATAACCAGAAGGGCAATGGTCCGCCAACAGCTGAAACGTGCCTTTTGTGTTCCGCAGAAGGCTCGCTTTGCAATCCCAGGGCCGGCTCCTTCGGCTCCTTCCCGTAGAAATCTTTTCTCTACCAGTAGCTTGGGCTCTGGGCTCGTGCCCACCAGGTGCCCATCTAAGGAAGTGATGTACGTCTGTGGCCCCCGGCTGGGGTTATCTGAGAGGCTCATCGCCCGTGCTATGACAGAGACAGAAGAGCGCCAGATGATAACGGGGAGTGGCAGCCCAGGCTTCTTGACTTACCCTCAACCGCAAGGGAACTTATCTCCACAAGGCATCTTCCTGGGTGAAAGCTAAAGTCTGGGGGCTTGCGAAAGCAGGGCACTTAGGGGGTGCAGAGGAGCTGAGGAGGAAGGGGGCAGGAGATCCGTCCTCTCTGTAGTCGGTTCTGATGGGTGTGTGTGGATGAGGCCCAGGAGCAAATGTAAAGATCATCTCCGAAGATGGGTGTCATGTGGAGTACAGCACCAGTTATATGTATCGTGCAAAAAGACTCTCGAGGGGGGAGGCTCCGGCCATTTTTCAAAACAGGCTTGGAAGAGGTAGTGCTTCCAGCCTTTGGGAAAGGGGCTAGTGAGACGAATGGAAGCCCTGGTGAGGTGTGCAGCAAACAGACCCGAGAAGGAGCGGGGGACAGCTTGGCAAGCAGCAGGGCCCCGCTGGACAGCTCGCGGGAGCACAGGTCGCTGGACCCTTCCCTACAGCTTCTGGTTCAGCGGGTGTGATGGATCCCACAGCTTTAACAAATGTCTGGGTGCTGCTGCTGGTCTGGGGAACACACTTTGACAAGCCCTGGGCCAGAGAGAAGTTGCCAGAGAAACCTTTAATCAGGGAGAAAACAGATGCCGGGAGGTGTTTTAGACAGTTGGGTCTGTGATCTCTCCGCTGGCTGCTGGGGGAGGGAAGTCAGAGAAGTGTCCGAGGACACAAATGCTCTATGGCAAAGTCTGCAGATGGCAGATGAAGGACCACATCTGCCTGGCGAGCTTCCGAAGGCAAGGGAGCCTCGAGTCCTCAGTGGTACCGGCTGTGGAACTCTGGTGTCTTAGAAGGGTCACCCTGGCCAAAACTGAGGGCCAGGGTCAGGATTAGATTAAGCTGGGATGGAGAATAAAATATGAGTGAGAAAGAGACCACATTCCACCCAGGTATTTATTATTTTACCCATTAAAATCCTGTAAAATTGAAGTAATAAGTACTACGCATGTGGCCAAATAAAGGTCAAGTCATTCTTTGAAGCGTAAAGACAAGAGACTCCTATTCCTCGTTCCTTTTCTCCTGGCTTCCCATCCTATTCCCCCAAACCAACATTTCTGTGCTTCTTAAACTGTATTGAGTGCACAGATCCCATGGGGATCTTTTAAATGCCAATTTGACACAGTGGCTCTGGGGCAGGGCCTGAGATCCTACATTTCTAACAATCTCCCAGGTTATGTTGATGTTGGTCTGTGGGCCAGACTTTGTATTGGAAGGTTTTAAATCATTCTTTTAATTCTGTGCTTTGGTAATCAGTTTGAGACATTATTCATATGCTTCTTGCTATAATAGATGAGGGTTTTCTTCCTATACCTGAAATCTTATTTATCTTTCCATCTTTACGATATAGTTTTATTCAGAATTTTTATCGATATTAATAAACCATGTTGATATTATAGTGACAATGTAAAGTTGTTCAGTGAAGAGCCAAGTAATGAAATATTATTGCATTTCATTTCTCATAAAGCCTTTTGTTTTACCCAGAGTTTTGAATTGTCTTTCTTTTCTTCTTACAATGTCTTGCTCATAGTAATCCTCTGTTTCTCCTCCAAAAGCTCACCATAGCAGATATTCTATTAAGTCCCCTTTTCTCTGGAAGACTTCCCTACCTCCCCTCTCTTTAATTCTTCCTCAAATCCAAAACAAACTCTTTCTGCCTCTGAGCAGCCCTCAAGCCATGCACTCGTCCTAGAGAATCATCCTCTCTCCTACAATATCCTATTGCAACTCATTGCTCAATTGTAACACAACCTTCCAAAGCCATTTAGCTTCTTCACCCCATCAGTAGGGATATCTCTCTCTGCTTTTCTTTATCTCTCTTAGTCCTCCATCGTGCATCTACGTGTTATGTGCTCAGACACACACACACACACACACGTATATTTGTATACATGCATGAGTATATACATATATGTGTATACCTCATGCTGATTTCTTATTCTGTCTTGTGTTAATTACTCGGTATTTGCTTCATCTCACGCACTAGACAGTGACCGCTATTAGAATTTCCCAATGGTTTGCTGCACATCAGGGTTGTTTCTTACCCTTCTCCTTCTGGCTCCTTCCCCTTTCTTGTTACCATTCTCCCCTGTCTTCATTCTTCATGAAGATGCCTTTTGCTTCTTCCTCTCTTCCACGTCCCTCTTTTAAGAGACATCTTTCTCTGTGGAACCAAAACGAATTCATGAAAATAACAGCTACAGGAAGAACCTTTGGGTTTTCAGGAGCCATGTGGTGGTGGAGGCAGGTGAAGGCGTGAGCACGTTGCTGCTGTGTTTATGCTATGTTGCTCACCTGTGTGCCCACTGCTAAGTCCTTCATTTAATACGTATCTCTCCAATGCATCTGTGTGCAGGATATGGACATTTGGTAATAGGGACTGTATCTTATATAATAACTTCTTAGAGGAAGCTTCTCCTTGTGTCTTGGAATGGCTCTTCTTTTCATACTTCAGCATAAACGTCACCACCTCGTGTCCCCAGTTAATCTTCTCCCTTTATCCATACCCTTTGAAATGGACTTGGCTGCTCTCCCCATGGAGAGGTGGAGTCTATTTCCCCATTGCTTGAATTTGGGCTAAACTTATGATTTGCTTTGTCCATTTGGATGTGGACAGAAGTGGCCATAGCCAGTTCTGAACCCAGACCTCGAGAGGCCTTGTACATATCTACTCTCTCTTTTAGGACCTCATCATCACCAGGTGTCCAGACCCAGGCCAGCCAGCCGGAGGATGGGGGACCCCATGGGTGAGCACGAAGGCCGTCATGCACAGCCAGCCCCGGTCAACTTGTTAGCAGACACAGATAGACGAGCAGCCCCAGCTGAGGTCAGCTGAGGTTGGTCAAAGCCAGAACTGCCCGGCTGAGCCCAGTTTAAATTGCAACTTACAGAATCAGGAGCTAAATAATAATCACTGTGGAGAGATTTGTTAGGCAGCAATAGCCGACTAATACACCTTGTTTCTTTCCTTCCTAGCACTTCTCAGGAAATTCAGCTAGCTGCTCCAAGACGCCGCTTCCTTAAAAAGGACACACTCTCTCTTGTAGAATTATTATGGTACTTCAAGGGTTGATGTTTGTAAAGCTCCTGCACAACCTAGGTGCTCTGGACATTCATTTATTTTCTCTTTCCCTGGAGAAGAGTGGGGATCACAGTCAGAAGGAAGCCTGAGCTGTTCTTCTTCACGAACAGGACGCAAAGCCACGAGAAAGCCCTGAGAGACTTTGGAACCGTAAGAAGAAAAGTTGTGGGAAAGGGGGAGCCAGACAAACAAACAAAAAGCAGAACTAGACCCATAAATACAAAGAACAAATTGATGGTTGCCAGAGGGGAGGGTGGGGTTGGGCACGATGGGTGAAGGGGACTGGGGTGGGGGGTGGGGGCAGAAAGGAGAACCCAGGGTGAGAGAGCAAAGCAAGCAAGCCTGCTAATTCCACTGAATTAGAGTGATGTTCTTGCATCGTCATTGATCGGATTTCTCTAATGTTGAGAAATGAAGTCTTTTTTTTTTTAAGATTTTATTTATTTATTTGACACAGAGAGAGACAGCCAGCGAGAGAGGGAACACAAGCAGGGGGAGTGGGAGAGGGAGAAGCAGGCTCCTAGCGGAGGACCCTGATGTGGGGCTCGATCCCAGGACCCCGGGATCATGCCCTGAGCCAAAGGCAGACACTTAATGACTGAGCCACCCAGGCGCCCCAAGAAATGAAGTCTTTTAACAAAGAAAGGACCAGCGCTGTAGCTTTGGCACCCACAGAATGCCCAGCAACCATAGGGCATAGATATTAATGTCCTCTTTTACAAAAGAGTAAACTGAGGCTCTGGGACGCAGGCCATGCAGTACATGTAGGCATCGGGCAGCCCCAGATGGAACCGTAACTCTGTGATGACCCCTCCGACAGCCAGCACTGCTCATGCGCTCGGCCAGCTGCAAGGCCCTGGTGTGCTTCTTGCCCGTGTCAGCTCTTTTTGCCCTGACAGCAACCCTCCGAGGGGCTGCTATCGCCACATTTTACAGATAAGGAAAGTACTTGCCTGAGACACAGAGTAAGCGGCTATCACCCCAGCACTGTTCTGCTGAGTGTGAACCTTTCACTCTCTTTCTTGGCCATCCCCAGAGGTGGCGGGGAAAGTTTGAGAAATTGGGTAGATAGTAGGCGCCTTGCAAAGGAAAGAGAAATGAGTGAAATCTTTGAGGGCAGCAGGAAGGAAGAATGGGTCATCTTAGAGGTAGTGGAGGGACTGAGGAGTGGAAGGGGACCTATCCCCCCAGCCTCTCCTCAGAGTTTCTTGGATGTAGGACAGCGGACGTCTCCCTTTTATGTCATTTGGAATACAGGGAGAAAAGTCTTCATTAATACATGTCAGAGAAGGGGACAAGAAGAGGGGTCCCAAACTCCTACAGCTTGAGATATCTTGAGTAACGTGCTCAACACCATGGAAAAACGAATTCCAAGTTTAAAAAATATCAAGCAAATTTCTCTCCTGCAGGACCAGTCAGAGCCTTGTTCCCTGCAGGACCCCTCAGAGCCTTGTTTCCTACAGGACCCCTCAGAACCTTCTCTCCCACAGGACCAGTCAGAGCCTTGTTCCCTGCAGGACCCCTCAGAGCCTTGTTTCCTACAGGACCCCTCAGAACCTTCTCTCCTGCAGGACCCCTCAGAGCCTTCAATATGTTGCTTTGCCTGTTTTGCAAACAGTTTCACCTTTTGCTGAATACCTACCCACATCTTGGGCTGGGGGACTCAACTACAATGTTTTGGGACATATTTTTCTAAATGTGGTTAATATGGACACTGGATGACTATTTCTTAGATGGAACCCTGTGAGCACACTGAGGCCCAGGATGGCGTCTTAGTTCGTGATTCCCTGCATCCAGCCAGTAGAAGCTCTGTCAGTGCCCGTGTGCTTGGCAGGTGCGTGGCTGAGAAGAAAACAGAAGCCCGGAGGCCTCGGGTCAACTGCCCCTCCCCCACCCCAAGACGCTCTACTTTGGGCTCCATTGTAGGGACCTGATCCTTTGATGTGGTTGCTTTGATGTGGCCATTTTGAAACTGAGGACATTTTGACACAGCTATTTTAATGCTGTGGAAATTTTCTGACTTTTTAAAAACACCAGCCATTTTGAACTTTCAGCTTTTGAAAAAAATATCAAGTATCTGTGTGGCATGGGGTCAGGGACCAGGCGAGGGTCAACATGGTGGGGAGGACAAGAGACAGGATGAGGCTGTGGGATGGGGGGGGGGGGAGTCCATATTTTTATTTACATTTCTTACAGGGAAAAACAAAGAGTGAAAAGTTTAATGGTCTGATTTTGAGGGTCACCAAAAAGCCCCCCAGTTATAAAGCCTGTCAGTTATCAAGACAGGGTGGTATTGGTGAAAAGAATAAGCAAACAGATTAATGGAACAGAACAGAGAGCCTGGTGATTGACACCCCTGAATACAGTCAACTGCTCTTTGGCAAAGGAGATACAAAGGAGAGACAGTCTTTCCCACAAATAGTGCTGGAACAACTGGCAAGCCACAAGTAAACCAAGACAAGGGAATGAGTGGAGACACAGACCTTGTACCTTTTATTGTTTATTTATTTATTTTTAAATTTTTTTAAATTTTAAATTATTATTAATTTTTTAAAAAGATTTTATTTATTTATTTGACAGAGAGAGAGAGACAGCCAGCGAGAGAGGGAACACAAGCAGGGGGAGGGGGAGAGGAAGAAGCAGGCTCCCAGAGGAGCAGGGAGCCGATGCGGGGCTCGATCCCAGGACCCTGGGATCATGCCCTGAGCCGAAGGCAGATGCTTGACGACTGAGCCACCCAGATGCCCCAGGCCTTGTACCTTTTATAGAAATTAACTCAAAATGAATCACAGATCTTAATATAAAATGCAAAACTATAAGGCTCCTAGAAGACACCACGAGAGTGAGCCCAGGCGACCTTGGGCTTGGTGATGACTTTCTAGATACAGCACCAAAGACACAGACTGTGAAAGAAATAACTTTGGACTCTTCAAAGTTACAAAGTTACAAACACCTGCTCTGCAAAAGATGATGCCGAGAGAAAGAAAATGAGCCACAAACTGGGAGAAAATATTTTCCAAAGTCACATCTCATAAAGGACGATGACCCCAAAACAGACACAGAACTCCTACAACTCACCAATAAGAAAACAACCTGATTTAAAAAAGGGGCCACTGGCCTTAACAGACATCTCACTAAAGAAGTTATCCGGATGGCAAATAATCATATGAGAAGATGCTCCACGTCGTAGGTCATCAGGGAAATGCAAATTCACACGACAAGGTATCACTACACACCCAGGAGAATGCCCAAAATCTGGGACACGGACGATGCCAGGTGCTGGTGAGTATATGGGGCGACGGGACCATCCATTCAGGGCCGGTGGGAATGCAGAATGGTACAGCCGCTCTGGAAGACAGTTTGGTGCCTTCTTAAAAAAAAAAAAAAAGAAAGAAAAAACTAAACATATTCTTACCACCCGATGGAGCAGTCGAGCTCCTTGGTGTTTGCCCAAAGGAGCTGAAAACTTATGTCCACGTACAATCCTGCACATGGATGTTTATAACAGCCTTATTCGTAATTGCCCAAACTCAGAAGCAACCAAGACGTCCTTTAGTAGGTGAATGGATAAATAAGCCATGGGCCATCCAGACGGTGGAACAGTTTTCAGTGCTAAAAAAACAAAGGAGCCAACGAGCCATGCAAAGGCAGGAAGGAAACTGCGATGTATTTTACTAAGTGAGAGAAGCCAATCTGAAAAGTCTACACCCTGTAGGGTTCCAACCATATGATGTTGTGGGAAAGGTAAACCATGGAAACAATAAAAGATCAGCGGTTGCCAGGGGTTGGGGGGAGGGAGGGAAGGATGAACAGGGCGGGGAGCAGAGAGGATTTTTAGGGCCGTGAAATGATCCTGTAAGAGGCTGTAATGGGGCACACACATTACAGTCTGCATTTGTCCAAACCCATAGTGAGTACAACACCAGGAGCGAACCCTAAGATACACTGTGCACATTGGGGGATAAGGATGTGTCCCTGTAGGTTCATTGATCGTAGCAAATGTATTGGGGGGGGGGTCGCTCCTGTGTGGCAACCCGGGGTATGTGGGAACTCTCTGTACCTAAAACTGCTGTAAAAAATTGTCTTTTTTTATATATAAAAAAATTATATATATAAATATATATATAAATTATATATATATATAATTACATAATTATATATATAAAAAAGCCTGTCAACACATCTGGCCCTGTCATTGTCATCGTTCACTACAAAGGCTCCCCAGCAGTTAACAGGGGCCCGCCCTCCATCTGGGGTGCGGGGAGGAAGGGAGGGAGGAGGTGAGCGCTCTCAATTCACCCCGATACCTCCCAGAGGCAGAAGTGGGAGAAGGGTCGGTGGCAGAGCCGAGCTCTGGCTCTTGCGGTGGCCCAGAGAAGCGGAAGCTCGAAGGCTTCTGGCCGGTGGGAGCTCAGGCTGAAAGCCTGCCCAGAGACCTGGTTTTATTGTTTCTCCTGAAGTTTCCCATGCGGCAGCCCATGAGTCGTTAGAAGTGGAACCTGGGTCATGTCTTGCCTACATGAATCCCTTCGGGGACTTTCCATCACACCTGGCATCAGGTCAAAACGACAGCCTCTGGCCTCAAGTCCCCACATGATCGGGCCCTTCCTGTTTCTCTGGCTGCCCTTCACACCTCTTTGTGCCCCAACGGGTTGGTCCTCTCATCCTCGGACACATCAGGCTCTTCCTGACACCTGTTCCCACTGCGGGGAATGGTCATGGCAATCTTCACCTTCGCGGGAAGATCCTGGGATTCGGGTCTTAAATGTCAGGGGCTCAGTCGGTTAAGCGTCTGCCTTCGGCTCAGATCATGATCCCAGGTCCTAGGATCGAGCCCCACGTCGGTCTCCCTGCTCAGCGTAGACCTGGGCTAGCCATTGTGGTGGCCACTAGCCACCTGTAGTTATTTACATGTAAATTGAAACCAGTTGCAAGACAATAAATACAATACATCAGTTTCTCAGTCGCACTTGCTACAGTTTAGGTCCTCGTCAGCCACCTGTGGCTGGCGGCTGCCCATTGAACCATACAGATAGAGAACATTGCCCCCCTGGTAGAAAGCTCTGTTATTGGATGACACTATCCTGGACCCCCAGCGCTTACAGGAGGTCTATCTTTTCCATTAATGTAGTCAAAAGATGGTTTGTAAGTTTCTAGAACGTGCTGCTGGGCTGCAACCATGGTCAAGATACTCCTGATCCCTGTCCTCGTGGAGCTAGTGGACAAAGAGGGGTCCTCACCAATTTTGCCGCTCGGAAGTTTGCCCGGGGACTCCTTGTACCTGCAATGATCATGCCCTCACCACCAAACTGCTGTGAACCCCTTCCAGACTCTTTGGACTTCCCAAGTTAGTGAGGCCTTAATGGAGGAAGAGTAGAGATCTAGCATGGCTTCTTCCAAAGACCCCCACCATGCTTTTGGAATGCGACTGTCCCACTCTGTATGGAAGGCTCGGGACAGAGTCAGGATTACGACTCTAGTTTAAATACGGAGAATCCGGGAAGCAGAGGCTGCAAGCAAAACGCATTTCCTCTCTGCGGAGACTGTTAGACACGTGGAAGGTGGGGACAAGCAGGAGGGAGCCTAGACGTGGCGCTCCCGTTGGCCCCTGCAGCTAGGTTTGTGGGTCTTTCCTCTGTTGCCGGCAGCTGAGTTTTGGGCTGCCGCATCAATGCTCCGGGTACTCCCTCAGCTGGCCCTGGGACCAGGGGTCACGCACATACTGCCCTGCCTGCTAGAACTCTCCTATGTCAGGGTGAGAACACAAAGTGAGAAATGCCCTCTGTCAAAGGACACCTGCAACTCAGAAATGCCCAGCTCTGAATTCCACCTGCACATGGAGAAACACGGCGAGGGGACAGAAGTCGGGGGTTCTCCCCACGAGGAATGAACCTCCACTGGACGACAGCAAAAGGAATCACGTTGGTCTTGGCTCCTTGAAGAAATCAGTTCTCTCTTCCTCCTCTTCACATCTCCCTGCCTCCCCAGCCTTGAGCCTCCTCTCTACATCCCTGGGGAGGCTGTTCTCAAGCAGCCCTTCTAGAACTTGGTGTTGCCCGAGTGTCCCTACCTCGCCTGGACCCTGAGGGACCACACAGAGAAGGAAATCACCCCACGACAGCACATTTATCCTTCTCTTCTTCCCTGACCCCCTCCCTGACTTCCCTTCCTCCCACCAGCCTCACCCCAACCCTCAGCGTCTCCCTGGGATGCCCTTACCTGGTGAAGAAATGGCTTGAGGCCCGAGGAGGTAGAAACACGGGGGCTCCTGCACCCCGAGCACATGTCAGCCTCCTGAAATCACTCCCAGGTCCCGGGCCAGCCCCGGGGAGAAGGAAGTGCCCTGCTCCCCAGGCCTGAGGATGGCCAAAAACCAGTTCAGGGAGCATGTCTCCTCTCTGTCGCTCCTTCTTGTCTCTGTCCAGGATTGCCAATGCAGAGAAGTGAAAGGCCAGAGCCCTTGACACAATACTCACCGACTCTGGGCCGAGTAGCAGGGAATTCACGGCTCCGTCAAGGCTGCTGAATCAACTGATGCTTTCATTCTTACTGCTTATGGTCTGGAGCTCTCGTACGTGCTGTTCGTTGGCCTTTCCCATGGAGAGAGTCAATCGAACTTCATCGGATGCAGCCCCGGGCTCTCCAGGGACGGACGGGCCGAGGGTCTGGGGAGGGCCACCCTGCTGCTCCGGTGAGTCCACGGGACGATGAATGAACCGAAGAGAGGGCGCCAGTCTCCACGAGAGTGTAGCTGTGATTTTCCCCCAGAAGGAAGATAAAAGAGAGGTCTTTGCTGTAATGACAAGAAGGAACCGACTTGGGTCTTTCCTCTGTTGTAGTCAGCAGAGGCTACGGGCTGCTGCTTGTACCCCGCGATTATCCGCTTACACGCCCCTCCACTGACCGGCGCAGCACCTGACCCTGGGACCCGGGGCGGGGGCGGTGGGGGGGGGGAAGTGGGGGGTGTGCAATTGCATCGTGATCGAAGACCCTACCATAGCTGTGGGCTGAAAAATTTCATCTGTGAGCACCATTAAGGATATAATATTTCATACGTTTTGGCTTTTCCAAAAATGTCATCGAAAAGCTATCATGCATCAGATGAAACGTGCTGTCGGTGTCCGTGTATCTGATGGAGAGTGGTCATGTCGGAACGAAGGAGTACTGTATCTGACCCCGACTTTAAGGGGTCTGTGACCCTCCAACACTCCCTGGCTTCCTAGACACGCATCCCACACACGATTTTCTAAAGCAGCGCTGTTCTGGAGGGTTTTCTGAGACCGTGCTGTCTTCCGCGGCAGCCCCGTGTGGCCCCCAAGTACTTGCAATGTGGTTGCTGAGACTAAGGAACTCGTTACATTTCAGTGTGGCCCCCAAGTACTTGCAATGTGGTTGCTGAGACTAAGGAACTCGTTACATTTCAAGTTTGAATTTGAAAAGGCCCGGGTGGCCAGTAGCGACCGTGTCTCTATCGGGTGGGAGGGCTCCAAGGGTTTGGGTACAGCTGTCAAGGCCAAAAAGGGTGGCGGACCGTGCTGGGGGTGCTGGTCCCATGCAGGCCCGGCCAGACCTCCCCCTCCCCCATGGAGACCTTAGAGGTGCACACTCATAGCAAGCTGGCAAAGCTGACCCTGCTCAACAGCCTCTCTTTCCCCCCTTTCCCTGTAAGTAGCTGTGCTGTCTAGGAAAAAGACATTGTTCTTAGCCTCCCCCGTCTGTAGACGAGTCTTCAGAAAAGATGGTTTCCCTTAGCCCAGCGGTTCTTGGTTTTTCACTTCTGATTGCAAATCTTCAACTCTGCTGTTTGCTGGAACTGCAGCTGGTGACTCCTCGCTCCCCACCTTCCTGGGCCACCCCACCAGTGACAACACAGGCAGGGGTGGCCTGACTTCCTTTATAGTGTTTTGGCCGATGTTTCCTGCCCAGAAAGCATAAAAGGTTTGCCCCTCAACCCAGGCAGAAAGCAGACCAGCCTTCTGCCCCCAGAGAGCAGAGCAGCCTTGCCCCCTACACGGAGCTGGTGGGGCCACCTTCTGGAGTCTGTCCCGCTGCCCTCCGCAGTGAGTATCACCCTTCCCCTCTGCACATCCCAAGGTCTCCTATGCCCTCCCTTGTGCATTGCTTCGATGGCTTCTAAAAGCCAGGCTTTTGCTCATTTGTCCAGTGGTCATGAGCACCAGGCACTTTGCTAGAAGCTTCCAGGGAGGCAAAGGTGAATCAGGTAGTGGCTTGCCCAGGCTTCTTAGGATGAGTAATAAGACTCCCCCTCCCTCCCACAAACGTGAAGTAACGGTCCAAGACAGTCTGTTCTGTGATTTGTCCCTTACAGGAGGGAGAAGCAGGCGCTCGGGACAGGTGACAAGAAGGTGGTCATGACCAGGAGAGTGAAGCCCCCAGGAGGGCCTTGGGTCTGAGAGAGTGCCCCACGGATGGGATGTCTCGGGCAGCACTCTGCATAGCAGTGAGAAATTGGAAACAAGCAAACTTTGCACTAAGAGGTGACCGGTTAAGTGAACTGTGACATAGCCAGACAACGGACTACTGCCATCCAGTCTGATGACGGCGCCATGTTAATTAGCAAAAGTGGGCTGGGAAAGAGCGTAACTAGAAAGCTGGATCGATAATTGTTTGTGCAGTCCGATTCCCTTCCCAATAAGTGTGTGGGTGAGGTTATGTTGCAGAGAAAACGTCTAAAAGGATGCATCTCAGAAAGTGACCAGCAACTAGCCCAAGAAAGGGCTGTTTGAGCAGTTTTCATGGTCTTCCTCGTATTGATTTGCTCTGGGGTGGGGTTGTTGTTGTGGTTGTTGTGCAATATGAAATGCACAGAATGCCCTTTATAATCAGAAGAAAGCAAAGCTCCTTTATTTTCAAGAGCTCCTCAGGGACTACGGCTTTGTCCTTTCCAACACAGGCACCCTCTCCAGTTTCCCATCAGCCGGGGCTCTGTAGCCGCCCAATGCGGCAGGCGAGCTGTCCCCGAGCCCGGCGCTGGACATGAGGGGCGGCCACCAGCCTGCCGGAGCCCGTCTCCTCCTCCCTCTGCTGAACAAGCCCCTGGAGCTTGACGCCTTTTTTCTCCATGTCTGTCTGACTGCTCTGAAGCCCCCCACCAGGACTCCGCACTCACAGGGTGCTCAGTGCAGCGCCCACGGGGGGGTAAGGGGTGGGAGCCCGACCCAGGCTTGGCCAGCGGACGGCCTGGTAGACAGCTCAGAGACCCCGATTTCAGACCGTGTGAAAAAAAGCACAGCTACCAAAAAAATGCAAGAGATGATTCAATCTCGGTGTGGCAAAGTGAACAAAAATCAAAGCAACACCCACATTCCTGACTCACATTAGTATCTGTATCCAATTCACCCGCTACAGTGAGCAGGGAGGCTGGGGCTCCATGATGATTTTTTTTTTTTTTTAAAGGAAACTCCACACCCAACACGGGGCTTGAACTCAGGACTTATAGATCAAGCGTCCCAGTGCTCTGAGTTAGCCAGCCAGGCGCCCCTCCATGATGATTTTCGTGTTGATTACTTAAGGACAGTGGAGAACAGAAAAATAATGATTGGATAGTAATGGAAGCCAGCCCAACTTTTCCCAGAGTTGGGTTTTTGTTTTTGTTTTTGTTTTTGTTTTGTTTTGTTTTTGGTAAAGTAGCAGCTTTCCCTTCTTTCTACCACCACCAAAGCTCCTGTATACATCTCCTGTTTTCTGGCTTTCATGCCTTTGTGGATACGTTACCCTGCCCTTGAGCAATGTTCTCTCCCCTCACTGCACATCCCCATCCTCTCCAGTCTTCAAGAATCAACAAAAAATGTCACCTCCTCAATGAAGCCCTCCTGGGTTTCCCCATGCTGGAGTCCTGACGTCCTTCTCCTGATTCCCAAAGCAATTGGTAGCATTTAGCATTATTGGTATTTGCAGTGATGACGTATCCATTGTACTTGAATGTGAGCTTCTTGTGGACACGGATCATGTCTCATACCATGTTTAAGCCGAGCAGGTGTATTCAGTGTCAAGACACACTGAAGGAGTAGCTGGGGTATGAAGAATGTTCCCCCCTTCTCATATAGCCCTCTGCATTCTGCAAAGAGCATTGCACTTGGCCCTTGCCACAAGCCCTTGCAAGCCAAGGACATCTAGCCTCGGTGAAGACATGTCACTTCTTGCTAAGTTCCCACAGGCAGAAAGGGATGGACGCAGGGACAGCTGGGGGTCCGTTGTGCTTCCCCTCACCGCATCCGTTATGCTGCAGGACACAGGCAGGCTTTTCAGATTTGAGCAATTGCAGCCCTATAATGAGGCACCCTGAGCATGGCGGGGACAGATTGGGGCAGCGCTGAGCCAGATGCCGGGGCACTCCCATAGACCTGAGAGGGGCCTGCTTTCAGTATGTTTCGTTCTATGTGGGTGTTTGCCTCCTTCTCAGGGGCGAGAAGAAAATGAAAGCGAGCTTGGAGACTTTGCAATTGGTGCAATAAAATCTCCCAAATATTCTGATGGAGGAGGGGAACTAGATGGAGGGCCGTCCGCGGTGTCTTTTGCTGGTGGGCCTAGGAAGGAATATGTTTTGATTTTACTCTTTTTGGCTCTCTCTAAATTTTCCATGAGCCAGAAACACATTGACAACAGCAGCAAGATAAGCCTTCACAAGAAAACTAATGTAGGATCTCGAAGTTGCAAAAAGTAGCCACAGAGAATTTTTTTTAACTTCTTCTTCTTTTTTTTTTTTAAAGATTTCATTTATTTATCTGACAGAGAGAGACAGCCAGCCGAGAGGGAACACAGGCAGGGGGAGTGGGAGAGGAAGAAGCAGGCTCCCAGTGGAGGAGCCCAATGTGTGGCTCGATCCCAGGACCCGGGGATCATGCCCTGGGCTGAAGGCAGACGCTTAACGACTGAGCCACCCAGGCGCCCCAACCATAGCGAATTTAATGACTGGTCCTGGCTATTTTCCAGGCCAGCTGGAGCCGGCTGTGAGAGCCTTCCGGGGACGAGCTTTGCAAACAGGTGTATGGTGTAGGGAACGGAAGCACACTGGGGCTTCTTTAAAAAAAAAAAAAAAAAAAAGGCGGCAAGTTATTTTTACGAGAGTTCTTAAAATAAAATTTCATGCGCAAAGTAAAATATTTAAATAGTTTACAAAACCTAAAGGAAAAAAAATGAAAGTCTCGCTTTCCGCTGGTCATAACTGTTCAATCTCCTTCCAGAAAATGTTTCAGTACTGATCAGCAGTGACGTGTGTAACTTTTACATATTAAAAAAAAAAAAAAATCAAGCAACATGGTCTTTCACCTTGCATTTCTACCTAATACTCTTGGTGACCTCCTTATATCAGTGTGAGGTCTGTTTCATTCTATTTATGGACTACTTGTGTTTTATTGAAGGGTGTATCAAAATATTACCAATTGCTGGGTATTTAGATTATTTCTAGTTTTTTTGCTCCGAAAACAAAATGCTGCCACATGCATTTCCCAAGGTGTATCTCTATGTTCTTTTGTTAGAGTGGTAATAGGGCGTATTTCCAGTGCTGAGTCAGAGCTATTGCGCTTTGTAAATTTTGACAGAGAGAGCTTCTGCAAGGTTGCACAGGGCAAGGTCAAGAGGGCAGGAGGGGTGCAAATAGCAACCCTCCTGTCTCCAGCACTGGGGAAACCATGGAGGGCTTCACTGAGGAGATGACTTTTTTTTTTTTTTTTTTCTGGCCCTTAAAGGCTGGAGAGCGGGGCGGACACGCAGTTTACACTCCCCACTAACTGGCTATAACTAACCATAACCAAAGCCATTCTTTCTTCTTCATGTGACTTTCTTCCTCGGGAGTTTGCTTTCTTCGATATTATCTCTTAATAGTCAGTCTTTTTATGCAGGTAGAAAGAAAGCCCCAGGTACTAGAAATATATGAAGTGTTTTCTGGCTAATGTCTCAAAAAACAATCTCCCTGTCCCCCAAGCTGTGATAGAATTACATAAGCTGAGCTGGGAATTCCCACATTTAACTGGGCGTTTAAAAAAAAAAGATTTTATTTTTTAAGAGCGTGATTTGGAAACAAAGTAGAGGACGGGAAAGTCAGTGGGACAATATGGAATTGGGGGGGAGGGGCGATCCTCTGTGATGAGGCCAACGTCCCTGCTCCCAGTCGAACAGCCGCCCCCTAATTTCAGCATCCATTGGCGAGTTTCCAATCCCAGGACTCCTTCTATATTTAGTAGCTGGCATCGTATATATATATACTTTTCACTTTTTTAAAAAAGATTTTATTTATTTATTTGACAGAGAGAGAGACAGCCAGCGAGAGAGGGAACACAAGCAGGGGGAGTGGGAGAGGAAGAAGCAGGCTCCCAGCAGAGCAGCCTGATGCGGGGCTCAATCCCAGAACGCCGGGATCACGTGCCACCCAGGCGCCCCTACTTTTCACTTATTTGCATCAGTACAGGCTCCTGGAGCCTCACGTAGTTGCATGTGCTAGAATGATCGCCACCGTTACTTAATTTGCTGCCCAAATCACCTCCGATTTGGCTAGTGGGAGCCCCGGCAGGTTGGCACCTACGTCCTTTGACGAGTCCTCATGGTCTTTCAAACACTTGGTTCCTACGCGAAAGAAAAAAAAAAGTCAGTTCCAGGTTCCTCTTAGTTTCCCTGCCCCAGCTCTGGAGTCAGACATTTGTCTAGAGTCCCACTTCCTTTGGTGGAAGAAGGCACTGGGTGCTTATTCTCATTGCTTTTGGGTCCTCTCGGGAGAAATACATGTGGATATACACACAAATCAATCATCTATCAATCTATCTATCTATCTATCTATCTATCTATCTATGCTTTAAAAACATGAGTTCAGGGGCACCTGGATGGCTCAGTCGGTGAAGCATCTGCCTTCGGCTCAGGTCATGATCTCAGGGTCCTGGGATCGAGTCCCACATCGGGCCCCCTGCTCAGCGGGGAGCCTGCTTCTCCCCCTTCCCTCTGCCCCTCCCCCTGCTTGTGTGCACTCTCTCTCAAAATAAATAAATAAAATCTTTAAGAAAATAAAAATAAAAACACGAGTTCATCTTGAGGCCTCAACTCCGATAAACAGCACAAGGCACCCCAAGGCATTCTTGAGAAGCTGCTGGCAGGAAGGTTGCTGGGAACGAGTTCTGGCCGCCTTCTTCCTCCCCTGCTAAAGGCCAGAGAGGACTCTGAGAAGGGAAGAAAACCAGCAAGCTTTCATGAGATTTCACTGTTTGTCCTTCCTTCCGTTGAGCCATTTTATTGGGGTCCAACTACAAAGAAACTGCACACGTTTGAAGTGCAGAATGTAAGTTCCGACATGCGTATATGCCCATGAAACCGTCGCACGATCAGTAGAGCGAGCCGATTTGTCACCCCCCAAGGCTTCCTTGTGTGCCTTTGCACCTCCCCCCGCCCCTCGCCCTCCCCTGCCTCTTCTCTCTCTTACCAGGAAATCACAGGTCTGCCTTCTCTCACGATAGATTAGTTTGCATTTTCTAGAATTTTATGTAAGTGGAATCACACGGTATGTGCTGCTTTGGTCTGACTTCTTTACTTAGCATAATTATTTCGAGACTCATCCGCGTTGCTGTCTGCATCTGTTGTCCGTTCTGATTCCACTGTGTGGCCAGGCCATGGTGCGCTTATCCCTTTCCCGAGACTTGACAGACATTTGGGTTGTTTCCAGTAACTGCTGTTACAATACAGCTGCTATGAACGTGCGTGTATCAGTCTTTGTGTGGACGCAGGCTTGCGATTTTCTTAGGTAAGTCCCTAGGAGCGGGATGGTCAGATCACAGGCTGAGTGTATGTTGAACTTTTTAAGAACCTGACAAATGGTTTTCCAAAGTGGTTGTACCACATGTCAGGTACTGAAAACCACCGTTCTTTCAGGAAAGGAGGTGAAGTCACGATGTTGTGTTATGGAAAGGAAACCAACAGGTTAGGGTTGGATCTATGAAGGGGAATTGTTTTCTTCTAGAAACTTGGGGTGTGGCGCCTGACATGGTTCTTAAGGAATATACTTGCTAAAAGTATAAAAAGAAATGCCCGGCCCAGGCAGAGACCCTTCCTTGAAGAGAGGCCAGCCGTTGTTCCCTGAGTCATATCGCAGTGGGTTTATAGAGATTCAAAACACATACGAACGACAGCCAAGATTTATTTAAGTCACTTGGAGGCCCTTTGTGTTAGGGAACTAAGTACATCTTCTTTGTTAAACAAATCCTGGGACCTCCTTTTCCTGCTGGAGGCAGGGGACAGAGAAAATAGGGCCCGTTTTCCTGTCCTGGGGTTGTAAATGGAGCATGTAGGTAGGAGAGAGGGCTCTGAACCCCTCTGGGAGAGGGACCCCGATGCTGGTAGAAGCCAGCCCTTGTCCTTGTCCTTGCCATGTCCTTGCCACCTGGTTATCCTACGCAGTCTGGGCCCAGAGGGTTCTCAGGTCATCCTCAGTCCTGTGATCTTCAGGAGACCCCTGGTTGATAACATAAGGGTGGGGGTATTTAGCAAAACAGATCGCGACTGAGAAGTTGAGTCAAGAGAAAACGAGCTAATGTAAATAGGACGTGCTGGGAAAACATTAAGGCCCCGAAGGGCTCTCAGGGGAGAGGTTTCTCTCATTCCTTTGTTAACAACTAAGATCATTTTGAAATCTAGAATATTCGGCTTGACATCAGTGTCGCAGGGATGCTGACTCTTGCTTGGGAGTCTTTCTTTTCATATGAACAAATGAATTTAACACTCCATTTCCATCTTTAGGTGTTTATTACTGTTCTTTTGTAAGACAGACCTCTTTTTGATTTTTGTGCTCTCTTTCTAGAAGCGAGCTCGCATCTCTGGTCCATCATGGTGCCCACAGAATTCACAGTGAGTACAGCCATGCTCCTCAGTC
Organism: Ursus maritimus; assembly: GCF_017311325.1. Lineage (NCBI taxonomy): Eukaryota > Metazoa > Chordata > Mammalia > Carnivora > Ursidae > Ursus > Ursus maritimus. The sequence goes on along the minus strand of NW_024423786.1, from coordinate 42,252,192 downwards.
TCCTCCAAACACACTGTCGTCTTGCCTGTGTTGGGAGGTGTGAGAAGGAACCCGCTGTGGGGAGGGATTTCTCTGCCTGGTTTCCGGGGGCAAGATCTCTGCTGAGCAGTCGATGCCAGCACAGAGGGCTTTGCAAATACGCAAAGCCAGAAGAGCTTTGGCGTATGCGGTGAAGTGAGAGGAAAATGTTATCTTAGATTTTATTAACAGGTAAAGGGGTTGATGATTTTTAACTAGATGTGCTCGGTTCCCTGTGTCTGTTCTCAAGCTGAGACAAACAAGGGTGAGGAACCATGCAGAATCTGGTTTGACAAAACCCTTGGTGAGCCCTTGGGTTGGGCTTCTTGCGTAACAGGACAGAGCCTTCAGGGAAACCACAGAACGGTACATGGGTGTTCAACTTGTACAGTTGCACAGGGCCGTATTTAAAAGTGCCACCTGCTTGACTTCATGCTCTGCTGTCTTGAAATTCTTAACAAATTTGGCACAAGGCATCCTGAACATTATGTCGCCTGTCCCAGGGCTTGTGTATGTGCACGCACGTGAAAGGGTGTGTGTGTGTGTGTGTGTGTGTGTGTGTGTGTGTGTTGGTGTTTCATGAGCAGAGGATACATAGCTTACAGGAGACTCAGAGAAATCTGGACCCAGAAAAGTGTAGGAGCCTCTAGGACCTTTTTGGAAGTATGGACTAGAGAGGAGAAATCAGAATCATTCAGAGTTTGATAAAAGTTTTGTGACCATCCTTGGTCCCAAAGGGGTCCTATCCCATCTGAGCCCTTGTCACATGTCCTGTCTCTGTTGGTTTGCCTGTGTGTGCCCTCCACTAGGAGGTGGGTCCCACAAGAGCGGGAACCATGTTTGATTGAGCCACTGCTGCATTTTTAGCACGCACATGGTACATGACAGCCTCGGTGCGTGAGGAACGTTCATTGAATATATAAATCTGTTGGGTGATCCAAGCAGACGTTCTCAGAAATGCCTCCTTTCCATGCATACACATCACTACCTCATCATAGAGTTTTGGGATTGGGAGGGTCACGTGGCCCCCTCCCCTGCCATCCTGCAATCCTCCAAAGGGTCCTCCTTGACCTAACCGTGTCTGGTATCTCCTTGCAGAACCCCACCTCCAACATATCTGATGACTACAGCTACCACTCCACGTCTTCCATGGATGACGACCCTTTTGACTACGGGGACATATACTGTAAGAAAAACGACGTCAGGCAATTTGCGAGCCACTTCCTGCCACCCTTGTACTGGCTCGTGTTCCTCGTGGGCGTCGTGGGCAACAGTCTGGTCATCCTCGTCTACTGGTACTGCACACGGGTCAAGACCATGACCGACATGTTCCTCTTGAATCTGGCGATTGCCGACCTCCTCTTCCTCCTCACCCTTCCCTTCTGGGCCATCGCCGCCGCTGACCAGTGGAGATTCCAGCCCTTCCTGTGCAACGTGGTCAACAGCATGTACAAGATGAACTTCTACAGCTGCGTCCTGCTGATCATGTGCATCAGCGTGGACCGCTACATCGCCATCGCTCAGGCCATGAAAGCACAGACCTGGAGGCGGAAAAGACTCCTGTACAGCAAAATGATTTGCTTCACCGTCTGGGTATTGGCGGCCATGCTCTGCATCCCAGAAATAATGTACAGTCAACTCCAGAAGCAATCTGACATTATCATCTGCACCATGGTTTACCCTAGTGACCAGAGCTCCAGAGTGAAGTCAACCGTCTTGACCCTGAAGGTCATCCTGGGCTTCTTCCTCCCCTTTGTGGTCATGGCATGCTGCTACACCATCATCATTCACACTCTGTTACAAGCCAGGAAGTCATCCAAGCACAAGGCCCTGAAGGTGACTGTCACTGTCCTTACGGTCTTTGTCCTATCTCAGTTCCCCTACAACTGCATTCTGTTGGTGCAGACCATTGATGCCTACACCATGTTCATTTCCAACTGTGCCGTTTCCACCAACATTGACATCTGCTTCCAGGTCACTCAAACCATCGCCTTCTTCCACAGTTGCCTGAACCCCGTGCTCTATGTCTTTGTGGGCGAGAGATTCCGCCGGGATCTTGTAAAGACCCTGAAGAGCTTGGGCTGCATCAGCCAGGCACAGTGGGTCTTGTTCACGAGGAGAGAGGGAAGCGTGAAGCTGTCATCCATGCTGCTGGAGACGACCTCGGGGGCCCTCTCCTACTGAGGGGTCTTCGTTCTGACATGGATGGCCCTTTTTGGAAGTCACGAGAAATACGGGTACAGCTGTCCCACAGATGCGACTGGAGGGAAACCAATGAAGAAGAAAAAGGAAGTAGGAGGAAAAGAAAAACCCAGAACGGCATGAATTTGGATGATGACTTTAGTTAGAATTTCCAAGCCAGAGCTTTCCAAATTGACTGGCCGTCCCATGAGACTGTTGCCTGGTTCTTGGCTGCAATGGCTGCAATTTTCAAAGGAGGGCTCACAGACGGTCTTGCAGACCACCCTGGCTTTTTGCCACTTGCCCGAGCATTAAAGCAGCCGACCTCTGGAGGGTTTCTGTGACTCCACAGCTGGCTGCAGGGTTGACCTGCCCAAGGACTCCGCTTGTCCACTCGTATCACAAGGGTTGCTCAGCCTGGGCAGGGACCCCGAAAGCCCGAGCTGGCAGAACCGGCCTTGGCTCTGTCATGGGCTCACTCTGCCGAGTGGCTTTTGCGATGGTCCACTATGTCGACTCCCTAGAAAACGGGTTGGTTTTATGGACCCTATTGTTTCTGAGCTTGCGGGAAGGATATCTGCCTCCACGCTGCTTCTCCTTTTCTTATTGTATCGTGTTGATGCATTCAAAGGCTTCCGATTTAGAGATGAGGCTGAGAAAAAAAGTAATGCAATTCACTTTTGCTTTGTGTCTTTTAACTATCTGGCTCTCACATGTGAAAACATTTTATATATTAGAAAAAGTGCTTTTTGATGACTGTGTAAAATACCCATTACTTGTCACTTTCTTTGTCATTTCTATATTTTATAAGTGTTCCATTAAAGGTCCAATAGCCACATCACAGTGGGAAGAATAAGACTGGGAAAAGGAAATAAAATCTCCAAAATACCTTAAAGCCATCTTGACTGCCTGTTGTTCTTGTTTTTTTTTAAAGATTTTATTTAAATCAAGTTAGTTAGGGGCGCCTCAGTGGCTCAGTCAGTTAAGCATCTGACTCTTGATTTTGGCTCAGGGTCGTGAGATCGAGCCCCGCATGGGGCTCCCTGCTCTGCAGGAAGTCTGCTTGAGATTCTCTCTTGCCCTCTCTCTCTGCTCCCCCCTCTCAAATACATAAATTCTTAAAAAAAAATAATTCCAGTTAATTAACATATAGTGTATTATTAGTTTCAGGGCTAGAATTTAGTGATTCGTCAGTTGCATAATCACACCCAGTGCTCATCTCATCACGTGCCCTCCTTAATACCCATCACCCAGTCACCCCATCCCCCCACCACCCACGGGCCCTCTGGGATCACGCCCTGAGCCGAAGGCAGACGCTTAACCGCTGTGCCACCCAGGCGCCCCGGGTGCCCGGTTTTTATCTCTCCTCCACTCAAGCTTATTTCCCAGGTTTGTCCCAATTAGTTTGGTGGAATTTCCAAGGGGGGCTATTCAAGCGGCACACAGACCACCTGGCTTTGCTACTTGCTCTCAAGGAGGCATCTGCTTTTCTCCGTGTGCCGTGAATCACCGGGGTTTCAGGCCTAAGACCATGGGCTCCAAAGGGGACACAGAACCCTGGACTCAGCCACATCCCCCTCCTCCTCCTGGCCCACCTCTAAAGGACATGTCAGGAATGTCCAGAATACAGGAAGCACAAAATGGGCACCAACACGAAGGCTTTGCTAACCCATCCCGTGTGCGGGTGGCTGGGGGTAAGTAAGCATCAGTCTGGGACCGGCAGGGCGACACGGGTCCCAGTGCAACAAACATCGCTTGCAGTTGAGGGGAGGGTGATGTCCCCAAGGCCAGTGGATGGACAGAGCCATCGCTCGGCTACCAGTCCCAGGAGAGCCGGGTGGCTTTTCAGGAACTTGGGAGAATAAGCTAGAAGCATGGACCACACCTAAATAACATGGTGCAGTGAGGTGGAAAGAGCACTCCTGAGTCTGGCTTCTCCGTTCAGTGCCCTTCTGATACCGCACTTCTGGGACCATGTGTCAGGGGGCCCGGTGGAGCTGGGGAAGTGGGGAGGGGTGGAGGGAGAAGGGGTGAGCCATGACTGTGCTTGCTGGGTCTACACTCGGCCTGGAGTTACTTAAGACACACCAGAAATGGAGATTCAGTAGGAGTTGAGAGGTCATGCACTTTTGACCAATGCGTGTTAGTTGGGGGGAAAAAAAACAAACAAAACGCTCGGGACTCCACTTCTCTCCCCCTCTGATTTTTAAGAAAGGGGGTGTGGGATGCCCTGAGAATGACAAACCCTGAGTTACACCCGCTCACAATGGCCATGCCTAGTTCCAAGGGCTTCCTTTGGGACATGCCTGTCACTGCTGTCCCAGACCTAACACAGCTCCAACATGGGATTAGACAGGCCGCCGTTGAACCACATGGTAAAGATTTTACGTATGTTTTATGACAAATTGTCTTAGTTTTTAAATGATTGCATAAATATGACCATTTTACGTTCAATCGAATCTAGGTTTTGGTAGCAGATTTATCCTAAGATAAAAACGTTGGAAGAGACAACACGGGGAAACCCATGAGGAACTGTGACTCACTCGGCATTTCTAGAAAATATGAAAGATAAAAGAGGGTTATCATAGCAAATTACGGTTGATGAGAACTCCATAAATGAGAAAAATCAAGAAACTGAATGAAAGATGGTGTGTGTTCCTGATCAAAAAAGAAATCATCTTGGTTTTTCCAAAATTTTTTTTTTAACTAATTTTAAGTCTACACATCACAGCAGGATGACCTGAGATTCGTTCTTGTGGCGCTGTCTTTCAGGCCTGCGGAACACTCATTCGTTTGGCAAACACCTGTGTGTGTATTATGAGCCGGCCCCTCTCTGCTCACTGCGGCGTAATAGGTTTCCAAAAACTCTCTCAAGGTGCAGACCGGTCTGTAGATAGTTCCCAGGACGAGCTGCACATGGGAGCCTCTCTGGGCGAGTCTCTACACCAGCATCTTTGGGTGTGTCCCGGAGCTGGTGTCTGGGCCAAACGTCCTCACCCCACCCATCATGCCTTGCGCGAGGTAGACACGCTATGTTGAACTAACCCCTTGTTAAAATTTAAAACTGGTCATGTCTCAAATGTGTAGTTCATATATCAGAACTCGGCTGCCAGAGGACTTTGGAGAAGAGAGCCTGGCAACCTTGAGCGATGGGATGTTATGTCCTTAGGGTAGCCATGGCGTCCTGTCACCTATGGGCAGCCTGAGAAGAACTGGCGGTCAGGGGAGGGCTGGCTAGAGTGGGACTGGACACAGTGCCTTCCCATGGCCTTGCGAGCGGTTCGGGTGGCTGCCTGCTGGCCCCTGCGTGCGAGAGAATGTCTTCCCTTTGGCCACAGCCCTTGTTACAGATGGGCCTGTGCAGGGAAGCGACCAGCCCTGGCGAGCGCCTTCCATCGCGCTGGTGGCCCTTCGCTGGAGGCCGTCGCCGCTGTAGTGTGGGGGTGATGGGCAGTGGGTCCACCATGGGCTTCAAGGCCCCGCGAAGGCTGTCCTGAAGCACGAAACCTTTGGACACCGACTTCCTGTTCCAATAAGTGAAAAGCCATCCCCCTGTCCAGACGGCTCTTTGGTGTCTGTAATCTTGGACGGTAGCTTGGTGTCCCGATTCTGACTTGGCTTCATAAGCTGAAGCTTCCCATGGGGTTCAGGTCGAAGGATGAGCAAAGCATCTCTCAGCCTGCCCCCACGCCCCGGCACTGGGGCACGAGGACCTTTGTCCCGCACTGGACTCTCCCTCTTCCTCCTCGTACACTCTGGGCAAGGGGCTCGACAGGACTTTGAAGAAAGGGAGGTAACAGGGCCTCCAGCAGCCTCCCTTACACATTTAGGTGCTCAGAAGGAATTTCCCTCTTCATTCGACAAGTCGACAAGTCGTTTACTGCGCATGATCCATGAATACGGGGCTGCAGAGGGCAGTCATCGGCACAGCCAAGACGCCCACGGTGCTGGTGCCGGGCATTTTCTTTCTCCCCCTCCCCACCCACCCCTCCCGTTGCAGTTTACGGCTGTGCCCGCCTCCTCCTGGGAGCAGGAGTGTTTCTCTAATCATTTCTATTTTATGGGGACAGAAGCCCCCGTAGCTAATGTCCCATTCAATGTCTTTCTTTGGCTTTTTCTATAATGAAAACCTACAAAAGACACACAAATGTGTCTCTCCTTTTGACTCTTCATGAGCTCCCTGCACTCTTGACATACTTATTTGTCACCCTCAATCCTGGTACCGCAGGCTAAGTGAGAAATCTCTGGGTGGACGGAGGCGCACCGGCTGGACTTCCCCTCGAGAACGAGCTTGCAGGGAATGTGGTCAGCACGTAATCTCCAGCTGCCGGTTCCTGCGGGGTCCACCTGCGCTGCAGACCGCAGCTCTGGCCGGAGACTTGTCACCCGAGGCCACTGCATGCAGGGCCTGAGAGGCGGGGGACGGAGGCCGTCCGGTAGGCGGCACTTGCTCCCGCGCTCCCTGCAGGGCTGGCCCAGCTTCGTCAGCCTTGCGTCACTGTCGAGTCTCCCTCTCCGCCATCCTGCTTCCTCCCACTTCCCTTCATGGGGGTTGATCCCTGATAAACACCCAGCCCCCCAAACTCCAGCTCAGTGATCTTTCCACCAGCAGCTGCCAATTCCGAGAGCCCATGTATGATGGGTACAGAGCACGGGGTGTCCCAGGGCCACATAGCGTGGTGAACATCCGTCCCAGAACACATCTCAGGAGGCTGGGAGCACAGGCTGCGTCTGATCTTAATTCATCTATCAGAGACCTTGGGCACCAATGCAGGCCAGGGCCTCACTGTGCAGGACAGCCTCCCCGCCAGGACCTTTCGGCCACCATCCCCGGCTTGTTCACTCCATGCCGCGTAGGTACTGGGATTAACCCATTTTACAGAGGAAGGGGCTGAGCCTCAGATGTGTTAAGTAACCCAACCAAGGTCACGTGGTTAGTAAGGCTAGTTCATGGACAGGGTATGCCAGGCCCTCCTCAAGCTGTGGCCTTCTGCGCGTGATGTCATCCGACCATGCTCAGGCAAACTGGCCACTGCTTTGGAGGGCTGGCCAACAATTGGACAAATACCAGGCCGAGTACCAGGGGATGCAAGAAGAGATGGACAGACAGCACCGCATGCAAGCTCCAAACGATGCCGTGGGACAGCCGGGGGCCCTGCTGATGCCTCCTTCAGAAGTGGGCTGGGAGGTGAACCGGCAAAGGACAATGTCACCATCCTCACAGAATCGAGAAGGTTCCTACCTGCTCCCTCTGCTGGGGCTCCTCCCTGAACACTACAGCTGTGGGGCCTCGGACTCTGCTGCAGGTGTGCGTGCGTGTGTGTGCATGTGTGTGCGGGTGCAAGAGCCGTGCATGCCCCCCCCAGGCCTACTCCTGGGCCTCAGAGCACCTGTGTTGGCCCGCCCGCCCCTGCCTCTGCCTTTCCTGGCTACTCCCTCACAGACCTGCCCCTCCGCCCCCTGCATTCCTCTGAGTGGCGCCATCAAGACCCCAGGGGACAGAAGAATCACCCACCAAGCCCTGCTCACACTCCTGACCCAGAAAATCATGAGATGTAATAAAACTGCTATTACTGTCTTAAGCCACTGAGTTTTGGAGGAATTGATTTTGTAATATATATATATATATATAT
>NW_024423786.1:42192381-42244350 GCF_017311325.1 Ursus maritimus | reverse complement strand
ATATTTACCATAGCGTTCTTTCTGGCTTATTCACAATTACTCAAAGAAGTGATTTTACAAACTCGCTGGTGCTCCAACCAGCTGTGTCCTTGTTACTTCTGCCACAAAACTCGGTGGTAATGAAGCAGTAGCCACTTTATTGTGCTTACCGTTTTGTGGGGCACGGGTTTGGAGATGGCGGGACTTCTGTGGCTTGGGGTTGGTCACATGGCTGCTGTGAGACATCGGCTGGGATTGAGGTCCCCCGAAAGCTTGACGGGGGTGGAGGTCAGGCTGTGTAGCTGGCACTGGATGCTGGTGGCCACGCAGGGCACCCACATGTGACCTCTTCAACCTCGGGGTGGGTGGGGGGGCTTGTGGCACTTGGTTTCCCCCAAGCAAGGGTCCCAGAGAACCTGGGGGAAGTTGCAGGTCTTTTTCTGGCCTGGCCCTTGGAGTCACCTAGTATCCCTCTGGCTGTTCTCCCCTGGTCCGAAGGGTGCCGGGCTGGCTCAGAATCCTGGGGAGCAGACACAGGCCCCACCTCTTACAGGAAGGGTGTCATCTAACTTTGGGGTCGTGTGTTAAAACCATCATAAGCTGCTGCTCCGTAAGTGAACTTGCCTTCAAAGGCCCCAGGCACTCCGTCCCCCAACTGCCTTGCAGACTAGTACCCAGGGAGAAAAGAGCCAAACAGGGGAAAAGGTGTATGTAGGCGACTTTCTTAATAATCGCTGCGCTCACATTTTTGAGTGAGTCTTTATGGGAACCACTATGCGAGGCCTTTGGTTTGTAACTAATGTCTAGACCCGACATGGGGCTCGAACTCACAACCCTGAGATCAAGCGTCGCCTTCTCCACCGACGGAGCCAGACAGGTGCCCCAGCAAGGCCTTTTGTGATCTTATGCGGTCTCCACAGCATCCTTACCAAGTAGCTACTGTTCTGTCTCCCACTTAACAGGTGGAGAAACTGAGGCACATAGTGACTCAGTTTCCCTTGCCTCAAGCCATGGCTGGGAGGTAGTGGCCACCAGAATGCATTTGTGGTTTTCGAGTACAGGAATCTGACCTCTTAGACACTCTGTTATACTTTCTCCCCATTGGAGGGCAGGCACTTTTGGGGTCAGTTCACACCTTGGAATCCAGGCGTGGCTCTCTTCCCGCAGAGGCCCTGAGTCAGGAGGGTGGGGTGGCGGTGGCGGGGTCAGCCCCTAGGCAGGGGAGCAGGAGCCCTACCCAGGCTTTGGCTTCCTCCCAGGCCCTCCCCCCCGCTGGCTTCGTGCAGTCAGGCTTACTGTTGGGTAGTTGACCCTTTGGGTGAATGGAGAGAGATATTAACAACGTTGTTACGACTCGAGCTCACAGGAACTGGGCATTTGGTTGTTTATTGGGAAACTGAGATGGCCATGAGCTGATGTGAATTTGTTTTCAAATTTTAAAGATTTTATTTATTTGTCAGAGGGAGAGTGAGCAAGAGAGAGAGCACAAGCAGGGGGAGCAGCAGGCAGAGGGAGAAGTAGACTCCCTGCTGAGCAGAGAGCCCCATGTGGGGCTCGAACCCAGCACCCTGGGAGCATGACCTGAGCCAACAGGTGCCCCTGTTTTCAAATTTTAAAAGTTAAACTGGCGTGTAATAAAAAGAATTCTATCGTATAGAAGGGTATACCCTGGCACCGCCTCCAAAGCCCGGACAGGTTCCCCAACCCCATTTCCAGGGGCAGCCATTGTGAGGCTTCCTGTGTCCTCATCCAGAAACACGTACAACCGGGTTCCGCTGCCCCGTCTTCTGGTGTGTGGGTGTGCGCTCCTTCCTGCCACCCCCTGTGACACCGTCTGCCTTGCTGTTGCTGTCACAGACGATGCGTCCTTGGAGAGTCTCGTGCGTGCCGCGGTGTGCGTGGCTGGGTGTGTCTGGAGGTGAAGGCCAGTGTTTCCCGAGGAAGGTGGCACCGGGGCAAAAGGGAAGGCACAAGAAGGACAGATCGTCAGACTCTGAGGTGGCCTCTGCCCCCTGCGGTCCCCGTACGGTTCACAGAGCCACCTTGCCGTCCTCCCATTGAAAGCGGTCTCTCTTCCCACGCCTCACGTCTGGGCTGGCCTTGATGCTTGCTCTCGCCCACAGAATACGGCCGAAGGGATGCTGTGCCAGTTCTGAGAGCGCACGAGGCGGTGTGTGTGCATTTGCTGTTCGAGAACCCGGCCCAGCGCTCCCCTGAACCACCCGGCCATCCTGCTGGGGGCGGGAGGCCAGGAGGAGCCGGGCACGGTGACCTGGCCAAGGCCAGCGTAGGCCTAGCCGGGCCCCCCAGCCCTCCCGGCCCAACCAACTGACCACAGACGCGAGAGCGAGGCCAGCCGACCATCAGACAGCGAGAGCCCAGGCGACCTCAGTGACCGGCCCGCGTCAGTCCCCAAGAACGCCTGCGTCAACCTGCAGCTCTGGGGGCTAAATAAAAGCTTCGGGTTTAGGCCACTGGTTTTGAGGTTGCTTGTTACGCAGTCTTACCGTGACAATAAATAACCCCTAGAGCCCCGTGTGGAGGAGGATACACACGAAGGGGGTGAAGGTCAAGGGCTGCCACAGCAAATCCGGCTTTACGGAGGAGGTATTTAAAAAAAAAAAATCACTGGATAATCTACACTGCGGTAAAAGGAAACCGGTTTAGAGGAAACCGCTCCCACTGCCGTCTCAGCTCGGCGCAGGGGCAGTCGGGAGCTCCAGCACTGGTTCACGCTGCCCCGCGGCCCCGGGGCTCGGGCTGCCTCGCGGCCAGAGCCGGGGGAGCGAGTGCGATTGCTACCGACTGTTATCAACAATCCGGTGCTGCGATGAGCTGGTCTGCCTCTTTTTCTTTTTTTCATCAAGACTTGCCAGACCCCAGGGTTCCTTAAGTTCCTTAACCTTTTTTTGGCCTCATGGACTCCTTTGGCATCTGATAAAGCCTCCTGCCCCTTCTCAGAATGTTGTAAAATGGATGAAATAAAATATATAGGATTACGAAGAAAACCCCAGTTGAAATACAATTCTCTAAAAATTAGAACAAATGGACGAACTAGTAAGGTGCCTGCCTTTTTATTTTTAATGCATTACGTAGGCTCTACCAGCAGGTCTAACGGCGACCTTCGTTTCAGAGCGGCGATGACATTTTGCGAGTCATAGCTGTCGTGTTGTGCGAAACTATCTGTCCTTTTCCTTGGTGACAAAGTCACAGGTCCGGCTGACATATACTAGTGTGACATGGTCTTTATATTCATGATGGAGGGAAGAGCTGTATTTTAGTTCGAAGTTGGGGGAAAGATGCCATTTCCCTGCGCCCCCATCCACGTTCGAGAACCTTCTGAATTCTGGGGATGGACCAGGTGAGGAGCCCACGTTTGACCTGATCTTCTCCAACACGCATCCAGCAGTACCAAACTCCTATTTCTACCTGTAATCCTTACATTTTGGACAGGAGTGGGACCACCTTGGATTTGGGGAAGGGAATGTTTTCCCACTTAGAAATGATCTGCCAGTTAGCGGCATGTCCTCGAAGACAAACGCGAGCCGTAAACGAAATCGTGGTCATGCCAAGGTCTGCCCCGCAGAACAGTTTCCTTCCAGGTGATCTGTGGAGAAGTAGCTTCTTCTCCAAGAACGAAATCTCCACCACTTCCTTGCCCAGTGCCTGGGCCAGTGGGCAGAGGGAGAAGTCCCGGTTCCAAGGTTTAAGGGTCACTGTTGGAATCAAATCTGGGGACGGATCCAGGAGCTCAGTTTACCCCTTTCCTCAAGTTCTAACCAAAGCGGTGACACAGCAGTGACCCTCAAGGACCCGCTCGGTGACTTGGACGGGAAGCAGCCTGATGAACTGGACTTGACGTGGGTGTGAATGTGTGATCCTCTCTCTGAGAACACCCCGCAGTTCTGGGGAGGTCCTAGCTGGTGAAGGGCTGTCTCTGCAAAGACCTTCGGCCCCACGCATGGACCCGTCTCTCATGCAGAGGCCTCATGGTGGGGGTGACGGTGGCTGCTGCCCCCACGTCAGGGCCTTTCTGTAAGAACATGGGAAGCCCTGAAGCCAACCTCAAGCCAGAGGTACAGACCCGACGAGCTTTTCCATGTCTGTAGCCACCTTCTGTGTGTTTGGTCCTTCCACTAAAATGGTGGGATGTGGTGCTTGGCTTTGGCCACACCGACGCTGCCATTTTCCCCATGGCGCCTTTCCTCTGATGAGAAAAGGGACTTCCGCTAACCTAGACTCCGGCCTGGCCCTCCCTGAGGCCTCCGGGAAGGCCCCTCCCACGCATCTCTCTTGCCTCCCCACCTCTTTGCTCTCCTATCCTCTGTCCCCGCACCCCTCCCTCACCTCCTTCCTTCCTCCCCTGGGAGAAGACAGTGCCTGCCCCACTGACCTGGCCCACGACTGTTCCAGCCTCCCCAAGAAGATTCCTTCTCTCCTGAAGTCTCGCTCAGAGGCCTCCTTGGGAACAGAAAGCCGGGGACGCCTCCCCGACCTGACATGGCCTTCTCTTTGGTGATTCTAGGAGCCCCAGGCCCAAAGCCGAACTACCAGCCTGGCACTGAGGCCTTCCTTTCGGGGAGGACGCTCACGTGTGACAGGTTTGGTGATGCCTGGCTCTCCTGGTTCATTTTTGAGCTAAGAAGACAGTTGATTCCAGGCTTCAGGTGGGGCAGCCGTGTCAGAGACAACCGCAGTCCATCCGTGCCAGAAGGTGTGAGGAAGCCACACCAGGCCCCGTCCTCCCGCAGCGCGCGAGGATGGGGGAGGGACGGGGGACAGACATCAAAGGCCAGAGTCTGGCGATCACACTTGTGCTCGGCTTCACCACCCTCCAGAAACCACAGGTGTGGGAAACGTAGAAGGCTGACCTTTCTGTCAACCCTAACCCACTTCGGATGGCTTTCATAATAGCTATGCTCCCCCCCGGTTTCTGATGGCTTCAGCTTCAACTGCTCTCTCAAAAAAAAAGTCCATTTGCTCATCTTGGGTGACAGGTTTCACCCATCTATTTGCTTTTCGGAGGTGTGTGGGTGGCAAGCTCCTCTCACCAGATTTTTCCCACGCATCTTCAAACCGAAAGGGCTGACCTGCCAAGAGTTTCCTTCTGAGTCCCCCGGGGAACCTCGACATCCTCCGGCACCGCTGGGCAGTGGGGGGAGAGGCAGGGGACCTCCCGGTGCCATGGAGCCTGCAGACACGAAGCTGGGCCCGGATTCTTGGCATTGAATGCAGGGCCTGGAGAGCCTGGACCAGACTCCGGTCATCTCGGTTACTCCGTGGTTTAGCGAGCTGGGTGGGGTGCAATGGGGATTTTGACTGGATCCCAGCCTCCGGTGCAGCACACTCAGCCATGTGGGTCTCTGATGGTTCTTGTTCCAGCGCCCAGCCCACGTGGCCGCCAAGTCTCTGGAGGGACCGTCCTGTTACTAAGGAAATCCCACTGCGTTGTTCTGGGCGCTGGCTAAACCAATTTTCCATTACTTCAACCTGCTCACTGGACAGTAAGAGGCTTGACTTGAGGGCATCATTAGTAGAGGAGAGGGTATGGGGGGGCAGGATGGAGAGACCAGCTCACCTCCATCCTCTCCACACCTCCCCCTGCAGCCTCGCCCTTTGCTCTTCTCTGCCATGGGAGTTTCAGGGCGGGATTGTTGATGGCCTTATAGCTGACCCAGGTATAAGGGGACTGACCAGTATCGTCATTGATTCCATAACTGTTGTCACTTTGGGGCACTCAACGCTGTGGGGGTGAGGGAAGGGAGGGAGATGAAGAAGGAAACATGGTCCTTGCCCTTGAGGGACAGCATGGCTATGGGTACAGAAAGTGTGACTTATTCCTGCATAACTGATTCAGGAAGAGGCCACATGAGAATCTGGGGACAGGGGGACGGCTGAGGGTGGAAGGAAGGGAAATGGAGGGAAGGGGGACTGGGGGTGTTCTGTGGGGCTCAAAGCACTCAAGGGAAGGAGCCCTTATCATCCCTGGGTGCGAGGTATGGGGTGCGTGTGGACGGACCGCCCAGCCCGAGCTCAGTCTGACCGGCCCAGGAGTGACTGGGTCATGTCCCTCCTGGTCTGTGTCTGGTCTCTGCTGATCCAACACGAGTAGCTAAGTCGCAGTGGGAATGAGACTCCTTCCTCTGCCAGCTGCCTTGGCCCGGGGGTCTTGCCCTGCTTTGTACCACAGGTGGACTGATGGTGGTTTTCAGGCATCCATGACCTTCCCTCTGACCTCACTGTTCTGGTAGGTCAGTGGTGGGCTCTTTGCTCAGTGCTCTGTGAGCAGCTCAGGAGAGCCGGACAGCTCATGGGACGGAGGGCTGTGGGCTGGAATGACACCTTGGCTCCAGCAGGTCTGAACACTGACCTCGGGGCAGACAGGGAAGTATCCAGATTCCAGGCCACATGGCAACCTCTGAGAGTATCTGCTGGCTTGAGTCCTTCTGAGGGGCCAGCCTACAAGCCGATGCTCTGTTTCCCGGCAGGGCAACTCAACTCTTGGTCTGGGGAACTTTTTTTTTTTTATAAAGAGATTTTATTTATTTATTTGACAGAGAGTGTGGGGGAGCAGGGAGGGAGAGAATGAGCAGGGGGAGAGGCAGGCAGAGGCAGAGGGAGAAGCAGGCTCCCTGCTGAGCAGGGAGCCCAATGTGGGGCTCGATCTGGATCATGACCTGAGCCAGAGGCAGACGCTTAACGACTGAGCCACCCAGGCGCCCCTGGTCTGGGTAACTTTACCAACAGGCCTTACGTCCCCGTGGAATGCAAGACAACGCTACTTCCCTTGTCATAGTGTTTGCTTTATTTAAATCCTGAGGTTAAAAATAAAACTGTTTCAAATGGTGCAGCAGACGCTATAAAGGAGTACGTTTGGGGTACAAAGCTTTCTCACCCCCATCGCGCAGGTGGGGTGCTGGCATTTGATGGGCTTCTGGGTAGTTCTTTGGCAGGTAAGAATGCAATGGGTTCCCAGACCCACTATCCCATAAGGCCTCGAGCATTGAGGATTCGTCAATGAAAGTGCAATTTGGATTTGGAAGCCGCCCAAGGGACGCGCGGGCGTTGCTCTGCGGCCCCCAGAGGCAGGAGCGTCTCTGAATAACACTCGTCAGGAATAACACTCGTCAGGAGGTTCTAAGGAAGCCTGTTCATCGGCCCTGTCTCCTGAAATCTAAACATAGACTATATTATTTTTAAAAAGCGATTACGAGGGAAAAAGGCGTTATTAATTCCGTCTTTCCCATCTCCTTGGAAGAATCACAATGCGATGAAAAAACTTCTCCAGGTTTCCACGAAGAAGCTAAGTGTTTTGTAAACGTGACTGGCTGGCTCACCAGTCTGTGCGGGGCGACCCCTGTTTCTCTGAATCACGGACGCCTCTCTC
Organism: Ursus maritimus; assembly: GCF_017311325.1. Taxonomy (NCBI): domain Eukaryota; kingdom Metazoa; phylum Chordata; class Mammalia; order Carnivora; family Ursidae; genus Ursus; species Ursus maritimus. Next base: position 42,236,984 of record NW_024423786.1, on the reverse strand, counting down.
TGCTCTCTCAACCCCTCGGAGCCACGGATGGGGCTCTCGTGTCGTTACGAAGGTGGACTTTAAAAAATGAAACTCCTAAAAACACTGAAAAATCAGCGGCCATCTAACCAGTATCCCATAAGGCACAGACTTGGAGCCGTCACCCCCAAATGGGATTTCCTTTCATTTGAGTCTAGAACGGCTAGCCCACCCAGGGAGCGGATAACTGAAAAATTTCAGAAAAGCCATCCTCTTGATTTTTCAGTTATGTCATGTGGCTTTTCCTTTCCTACTTTTCAAACTCGGTAGGGTTTTTCAGTTCTAGATTCCTTCTTGGTCCGGTTGACCTGGAGTCCCACAGGCTCCGGCCACAAGCGTGCTGCAGTGGCCATGCTTTATCCCGACGCCCTTCCTCGCTGTGGGTGAGTGTGCCTGAGGGGCCGTGTTCTCGAGTAAGGTTAAGATTAGTGGCTGGGGCCCAGGCAGAGGCGAACAACGCAGCGGGATCAGTGCTACAGAGGGAACGGCTGTTATTCAGAGAGCCGGGCCATCCGGGGGCTGCTGGATTTTTGCTTTGTTGTTTTGTTTTGTGTTGAATAGTGATCTGGGGTCCCATTGATGATTTCTAGTGTTACTCAGTCTACAGGCTGGGGCCACCGCCTTTAATAGTTGCTTTTCATTGTCCTCTGCATTTTTTTTTAAAGTACCCCAACCCGAAAAATCCTCAGTAAAGTCGGGAACCTGTTTAAAATAAGAATAAAGCTATTCATACAAGCCACGCTGAAACAGGCCACCACGTTCTCTAGTTGCATAATGCACAGCAAACTCGGGCTCACACGGCAAAGTAGCAAGGGAAAAAAAGTCTGTCCAGCACAAAAATAAATAGGTTGCGGAGTCAAGACGTGCCCGCTGGGGGAGCGGGCAGTCCTCTGAAAGCCTGTAGTCAACATTCCAGGGGGTACACACCACAAGGGGCCCCTGCTCTCTGGGGGGGGAGTGGCTCTGGGCTGGCTTTGCAAGAACCGAGTAGTTTTTAAGCTGTAGTTGGTCCCCTGCCGGGTTGAGTGACAGAGGTTCACCAGGGGGCTTGGATGGAATGTTCCAGAATGTTCCAGGCCGTTCGCAGGAAACACAGGGGCTGTTAGCTGCACAGGATGGTGGCAACACCATCCGCTGGCCAGTCTCCACGGCATCCTGGGAAAGCACTCAAAACAAGACTCCAGACTGCTTTGGGTTCTCTTTTGCTAGTTTTCTTGTGGTAAACCACTGATCCTGATGACCCTTTCCAGAGGAGAGGGTGGGCTCAAAGGCAGGGTAACTTGCTCTGGACAATCCTCAGGCTCTGTGGGACACGCGTGAGAACCAGCGTGAGGCTAGGGAGTCTCTGGGAGCCTGGCTGCTTTCTGCCTTGGTGCTGAGCACAGGCAAGGCCTTGGCCACCGGGAGATGCTCGGGACCCTAGTGGTTTCCTGCCAGAGGCGGCTGGCTGCTCCAAGGAAAGAGGGCAAGAGGTTCGGCTTCTCTCCGGGCTAATCTCTCGGGAAGGTTCTGTTCACCGCCCACTCCCCCGCCCTGTCTAAACTGACTGCAAGTGGCCAAGTCCCCTATTTGAGTGAAAGCTCCGAGTCCCCTCTGCTGGGTGGGGGCTGTGGGGTCTGCGCTGCACCCGGCCTGGTGGCCCCGACCTGTGCTTGACCTCTCAACATCAGCCCGACCAGGACCGTGGGTGACAGAATGAAGCTTCCACGTGGTGTGACTTGACTGGTCACCAGGCCAGCCGGGGGACGGGCTGGGCCCAGCGCTCAGATCCCCAGACACGCTGCCCGGCGCTCCCCCTCATCCCTGGGCAAAGTGGGCCCCGTCACCAGATGGTCGGCTCACCTGTGCAGGTCTGAGCCCTGACTCCAGGCTCCAGCCTCCCAGAGAGGACAGCAAAGGTGAGCTCCCTACAGTGGGAGGAGAAAAGGCCCAGAGACAACAGGAAGACCATCTCCCTCTTGGCCAGGGAAGGGAAACTGGATTCATCGGCCCCCCGGGGAGATGGCTCCTGGCTGTCAGGTGTAGACTGAGCCAAAGGAAGTGGGCACACGGGCTGCCGGGGACCAGACGGGTGGGGAGTGGGGACCACGAAGTGACCTCAAGGCAAGTCATGAATTATGCCTGTTACACTTGAGTCACCAAAGACTTTTGTCAAGAAGGCCCGATTTTTGGACGTGGTTCTTACCCTGTTGACGATCATTAGTAAACGTGTCTGAGAATGAGGCGGAAGCTCTTGCTTACACACACAGACAGCCCAGCCGCTGAGTAGCGAGTCCTAAGGGCCACGCACAGTGCCGCTTTGTGGTCACGGTGTCGTCGTCCGCGCAGACAGCGCCTTCAGGACGCGTCCTCTGTGTGGTGGCTTTGGTTTCCCCGAGCATCTTCATTTCTGATTTCTTGGCCGATGTTTTCAACTACTGAGGGGCCTGAGTGAAGGGCTTTGCACGAGGACAGAACTTCCCAGATGGAAGGGCCAGGAAGAAAGTGTAGCTAGAGGCCCCTCCGAAATTGCTGCGTGTTGGAGCAGCCCCAAATTTACTGGGGCAGGAAGGGACAGAGGCCTGATGGGAAGAGGCTGGCTGGGGCTTCAGGAGCCCCCCCACCCCCATGCCGGGGCACCCTGACTCTCACGATGGCCCTGTGGCCTCCTTTTCTTGGGAAGAGGGCCTCGCAGCCTGAGGACTCAGAGGGTCTGGCCAGGACATCCCGGCTCATGGTCACCCAGACGCCTGACCCCCCTTGGGCAGAGGGGGCCCTTTCTCTCCACGCGCAGAAGCTGGGATCACTGACTCTGGCCTGTGCAACTCTCCATGGAGGCCGGGGACCAGCTGTGGCTCCAGGAGGGGCCGAGGGTCTCCTGAGTGTTTAAACCTTTGGCACAGTGTCCCTTTGGGTGTGAGGACAGTTGGGTCCCTAATCCCTGGAAATGTTGCTTGAGCCCTTAAAAGCCACAGAAGCTAAGAGTGACGGTGCAGAGCCCTGAGGACACAGTGCTTTGAGGGGCGGCCGGGGGCCTGTCTCCCAGAGTCACACATTGGTCACATTCAGAGCGGCTGCTTTTGGGGGGTTTTTTTGTTTGTTTGTTTTTCAGTGCTTTATGTGAAAGGTGAGCAAGAGTAGTGTTTCCTGTGGATAAAGTGAAACTATTAGAATCTAGAATCCAGGTGCTTGAGGCTACGGGAAGTCACTTCCATCGTAGATCACAGGCCTGTCAACTGTCAAGTGATAAAACACTTTCTTGGAGACAAACCTGAGGAAACAGAAGTGGAAAAGGAGGGTGTCAGTCGGAGCGCCAAAAGCCGGGGGGCCACGGCGGCTGCTGGGGCCTCCTCAGGGGCGGGGGGGGGGCTGCAGGGACGTGGCTGGGTGTGCATGGGGGCTGGTGGGGGGGCCTCACAGGGGAGCAGAGGCCCGGGCCCCTCACCCCATTTCCCGTCTGTCCAGCAGAGCTCTGCCCAGGCAAGGGTCGGGGGTCCCGGGACGTCAGCGTGACTTCCCTGGGGCTTGGTACACGAACACAGACACCTGTTCTGAAGCTGTGGGGGACGTGGGGGCTGCAGGGGGCGGTGCAGGGAGTGGACTCTGAGAAGAGGTTTCTGGAGGAGGCCAGTATGGATTTCGGCCCTGCAGGGCACTAACTGCCATCCATGGTTTAGAAATCTCCAGCACGGAGTCAGGTCGGGGTGGGTCAGAGAACCGTGGCCGCCTCCAGCGGGAACCAGGGGCCTGCTTGGGGCATAGGACTGCGCTCTGCCCTCAGTGTGCCTCCCCTCGGCCTCTCCGACAACCCGCCAGGAATTTCAGTGAGCTGGGGGGTGACAATGCTCACTGTCTCTGCAGAGACAGGGCTCAGGGGCACTTGGAGCTCTGAAGGCAGCTCTCAGGATACGCTGCGCCTGTGCCCCAGGAGTCCGGCTAGTTCAAGGTATGCGTGTGCTCATGGGGGCTACATGGGGAAGGGGCAGGAGAGGGGCCAAGTGGGAAGCTCCTCCTCTTAGCCCCTCCTCTGGTGGACGGCCTTGGCCACAATCCCTGGGCGTTCAAGGCCGGGAAGTGCTGAGGGGGTGGCACAGTTTTCCCCTAGAGTACCGTAGCCAGTTATTCCGCCAAAAGCCAAGTGAGCTGGGAAAGGTCTCCATATGAGGGGATGTGGCCGCTAGCTCAGGGCCCCACTCAGGGAGGACATGGCTGGGTGCTGGTCAGGCAGGACTCCTAAAAAAGGCGGCCCCAGCAAAGAGCTTATGCTGAAGCCAGAAGACACCAAAGGGATGGGTCCCAGCAACCTTAACTGCCCCATCTTGTGTCTCTATGAAGTGGGACCCAGGCTCATGGCAGATGGTCAACCCATGTGTTCCTCTCCCCAGTTTCCTTCCTCGGCTGCCCCTCCAGCCTGTCTCCCTACGTCCCCAACTTCCTGTCACCCAGCCCTTCACTCCTGGACCCGTATCTGGTGTTTTGATGCAGTTCCTCTCCCAGGCAGTATACACTGCTCCCGCTGCCATGCCAAGAAGGCCCAGGGCCCCCATCACAGCTCCTGTCCTGGCCTTTGTTTCTCTCTTGATTGTCTGTCCGTCCATCCATTCATCCATCCACCTATCCATCCATCCACCCAACCATCCATCTATCCACCAACCCAACCATCCGTCCATCCATCCATCCATCCATCCATCCATCCATCCACTGTTTCTACTGAGCCCCTCCTTTGGGCCGGGCAGTGGGAGCCTGGACATCCAAGAGAGTCAGGAGGGCAGACTGGTGAAGTCCAGAGCCTGGAGGCAGGCCCTCTGGGTTCCAACCTGGCTCTACCAGCTGTGCGACCTGGGGGTGCGTTAACCCCCTGGTCCTCAGTCCCTCAGCAGTGCCACAAAAACGGTAGTTCCTATGACATGGGTACTGTGGGGCTTAAGTGAGTTAATAAGAGTGGAGGGCCGAGGATTCACCCGACATGTGCTAAGACTCTAAGTACTAGCCTGTGTTTTATAAAATCTGTAAATAGACACTAGACCACCACAGTCTAGGGCTCTAAAACTTAAAAAAAAAACTATTAATAATAAATTACTGATAATTAGATAGTCTCTTTTAAATGTCCACCTCTGTTCTTGTGGCAGGCGGCAGGTGAGCTCTTCCGGCTGCTGACGGTGAGGTGGCCCTACCTGGAAAAGGTGTTGTCGAAGATGAGCATGTAGATGCCCGGTGTGCGGACCTTGAGCTGGCCCTGGATGTTCTCCTTGTGGGAGCTGCAGCGGGTCATGGGGATGAGGACCTGGGGCGAGAACGGGTCAGAAAGAGCGTCACGGGAGCCGAGGGCCTATGGGTTCTCTGGGCAGACCGTTATTTTGGGGAGGGAACGAGGCTAGGGGCCCTGTCTGAGGTCACAGCTGAGCAAGGCTGGGGCTGGGATCAGTCCCAGGACCCGGGGGGGTGGTGTCTGGGATCAGCCACAGCACTGGGGGGGTGGGTGTCTGGGATCAGCCCCAGGACTGTGGGGGTGGGTGTCTGGGATCAGCCCCAGGAGTGGGGGTGGGTGTCTGGGATCAGCCCCAGGACTGTGGGGGTGGGTGTCTGGGATCAGCCCCAGGAGTGGGGGTGGGTGTCTGGGATCAGCCCCAGGACTGGGGGTGGGTGTCTGGGATCAGCCCCAGGACTGGGGGGGGGTGTCTGGGATCAGCCCCAGGACTGGGGGGGGGTGTCTGGGATCAGCCCCAGGACGGTTAGGGGGAGTGTCTGGGATCAGCCCCAGGAGTCGGGGGGTGTCTTCCACATGCCCTGCATTTGTGGATCACCTGTGGTAGGGGAGGAGACTACGAGCACGAATTTCACCCAGAATCATGAACTAGTTCCCAGCCTCCTCTCATCACAGCCAGAATGTTCCACCATCTGGAGGAACAGGCTTTTTTTGGCTCCAGGAAGCCTGGGCTTATTCAAGGTGAAATCTACCTGTCTGGCTCCTGTTGGGCCTTGTGCTGCCCGGGGTGAGGGTGTCTCGTGGGACAGGCAGAGCCCCTGTCCACCCGCCATCTCTCCAGCACTTCGTGAAGCCACTGAGCCCTGCCCGCTCTGGCCTGAACACGCCCGGCTCCACCCGTGGCTTCTCACGCGGCCCCAGCAGGCTGCCTCCCCTCCTGCACCCCACACGTCCGCGGGCCCCAGGGCCCTCTCATCTTTCTGGGCCTAAGCCTCAGCCTCCTATTTACCCTCTGCCTTCCCCAAGAATGAGAGATTAGTCCCAGGAAATATCTAAGGGCCTCACGGTCGGGGGGCAAAGCTGAGCACAGGGCGAGTGCTGGACGGAGCCAGGGTGTGTGTGTGGGGGGGTCTCTCGATGGCCAGTCTCTCCCACGAAGGCAGCGTCTGCAACCTGCTGACCAACTAAGACACAGTTTAAAACTGAAGATATGGAGGGTGCCTGACTGGCTCAGTCAGCTGAGCATCCCATAGGAAATGAGGAAATGGGAAATTAGACAAAGCCAACCAAAATTCCGAAAGATTTTAGAAGTGATCAATACCCCAGTGGGTCTGGTCTCAGAAAGCATCCTTAAGCCGTCCACGTGGGGCTGACTACACATGAATGGTCACACCGACCAGCGGCTTTGCAGACCACGGCTAACACCTTAGCAACCTGGAGCTCCTAGGGCGGTGAGCTGCCCCACAAGGGAGCATTTTTATTCTTTACAAAATTAAGTGCTGCTCCTTTCTCAGAAACACAACTTTGTGAAATTCCGTTATCTATTCCTTGTAAGCATTTTTCACCCTGCACAAAATGACTGAATCCAAAATGCCTGTAAGGATGTGATGGCTTTTTCAACTCACACTTGAACAGAGGCACATTTCTGGAAACCCTACACATTGGCCACAGAGTTCCCAAAGTGAAGTAAGTTTCCACCAAAGGTTCTGCCCTCAAAGATCTTGTGGTTTAACAGAGACAGCAGACAAAAAACCATTCAGTTGTAACAGTGAGCGGGTCACGAGGGGAGAACCGGGAGGGGTGCCCATCCCAGCCCCAGGGGGAAGAGGGGAGAGAGGCACGGTGTCAGGGAGGGTATCCTGGAGGGGGTGACGCTGAGCTTGGACGAGTTAGGTGATTCGAGAGAGGCCCGCCTGTCCCAGGCAGAGGGGAAAACACGTGCAAAGACATGGGAGAAGAGCTAAGATTTACTCTGCCCTGAGATAACCAGAAATAGACAAAATATACAGGACACCAGACATCAGGCAATGGAGGAGAGTGGTCTCTGAGGGAACAAGGTGAGCCCCGCAACTGCCCCAGCTCAGCACTTTGGGAGGAGACGACAGCAACAACCAGACGGGACAAACGGAAAAGAAACAGTAAGAGGACAGACTCAAGCCCAGCCTGATCAATAAGCACATTAAATATAAATAGTCTAAACATCCCAAATAAAAAGCAGAGATGATCAAGCTGACCCAACCCCCATCACGCCCATAACAAGAGACAGTTTAAATATAAAGACACAAATAGGTTCGAAGTAAAAGCACATAAAACGATATATTGTGGTAGCACTAAGCCAAAGAAAGCTGGATCGACTACGTTAATATCAGACAAAATAGATTTTATATCAAAGGATGTGGCCAGGGATGACTTCATAATGATAAAGGTGTTAATGCATCAGGATGATGGACGAATCCTCCACGTTTATGCCCCTAATGAGCTTCAAACACACGAAGCACAAGTGGTCAAACTCCAAGGAGAAATAGGTAAATTCACAAATAGGTAAATTCAACCCAACCGACACTATGGAACACTCAGGACACACCTTCCCCAGTGCGCTGGGGACACCCAGGTAGGCCATCTTCTAGGCCATTAAAAAAAAAAAAAAAACCCTACCTCATACTTAAAAGGATTCAAGTTGTACGGTCTGTTTTCTGACGACAATGGAATTAAATTAGAAATAAACAGATCTCTGGAAAATACCAAAAATATTTGTAAACTAAAGAACACACTCTTCAATAACATGTGGCTCAAGGAGAAATCAAGCATCAAAAGGAAGATCCCACAGGCATGGGAGACAGCGTGTGCAGCGTGCTCCTGATACCGCAGGACATTTGCACTGGCTGGGAGCTGGCGCCGGTGAGGGAGTAGGAAGGGCCTGAGACAAGCCTGGAGGGGGAAAAGATTCACGAGGACTCACTCTGGGTAGGATCTGGGGCTAGCCACTTCTGTGCTTGGTCTCATTACGTTCCATTAAGGTTCTATCATACTCTAATTCCACCCGGGACTGAGAATTCTGGGAGGTTGTGACGTTGGGTCTGCTTCCGGGGTGTGAGACCTAACAATTGTGACCCTGGATGCTCCAGCGAGCACAGGTGGGAAGGAGCCGCTGGACAAGAAGGCCTGCTGTTTACACAGGGGCGTCTGGGCACCCCACGCCACACCTCAGCCTCAGCATTTACTCCCTTGACTGCAAAACAACAACTGAGAGCTTGTTAGGCGGGCCCTCTGAAGAGGGTATGTCTATAACAATATGCTTCATTTCCTTAGAACATTCTAGATGATAGACTTTTCGTTCATCTCAGCTCCGGTTTTCCCACCATGGTCGAAATCTATGAGATCTTCTCTGGTGCCAAAGCTCTGCAGCTGAGGGGGTGGGGAGAGGATGGGGGTCTCGGGAGTAAACCCGAGGCAGGTCTCTGCTGGGTGAGCTCTGGGAGCGCCTCCCACCAGTCTCTGGTGCCCGGGCGGCCGTGTCCTTGTCTATGCCATGTGTCTGCAAGACAGTCTAAATTGGTTTTATCGATGTTTGGACGGGCTCCCGCGGCCTGACGCTCTGGTGCAAAGCAAGGGTCCTATGCTCGATGGAAGAAGTGAGTCACAAAAGGCTACACAGACAAACAGGCTGGTGGCTGCTCGGGGTGGGGGTTGCAGAGTGACTGATCGTGGGTAGTTCCTTTTGGGGATGATGAAAATGATCTAACATTAGAGTGGCGACAGCTACACAACGCTACATATCTTCAACGGGTCGATTACTTGGCACATGAATTACATCTCAATAAAACTGTCTAGAAAACACAAAGTCAAGGGTCCTTGCTCCCAGTCCTGGCTCCTCCTCTGACTCCCTGCGTCCCTAGGCAGGCCGTCGAGCTTCTCTGGCCAAACATGGGTCCTCTGCCCGGAGAGAGGGCAGGGCCTGGGTCCTGTTTCGCACTCCGTCCCCAGGCTTCAGGACAGTGGTTGGCACACGGACAGCCTCAAGTCCTGGATGGACTGTTTCTTCAGTCAAGTGTCTTCCCAAATTCATCACCTCTGATCTCAGTGCTGAGGCACGACCTTGACCGAGGAAGCACTCTGGAGAGGTGGTGGCCCCGGGAGGCCGGGCAGCGTCTGCTGGGTGCCGCCACAGATGGGGCTGGCCTTGTCCGTGTGGCTCCCTCTGCCAGGGCGCATCTCCTGGTCTGGCCCGAGGCCTCCTCCCCTGACGGCTGCCCCCCGGGTGCCCGCCTACCCCCAGCATGATACCCTCTATCTGGAGCCATGGCTGTTCACCAGGGGCTCTCGCCTCCAGGGCAGATGCCACGTTGTCCCTTCTCTTTCTAGCTCTGACGGGCACAACTGAGCCCCGGGTTGAGCCGAAGCTTAGCAGATGGCCCCGAGCGACCGCAGGCCCCTGTGTCTGCGCCTCCGTCATCACGCCCTTGAGTGCTGGCATCTGCTCTGCACGCGGTTTCCTGTAAGGCCCAGGCTGGTCAGGGGATCCCGGGGGGAGTCCCCCAGACAGATGCTGAGGATGTGCATCTGGGGACAGGTTCCCAGGCTGATGTCCGTGCAGGGGGCCTCGGGCAGAAAAAACAGCCACTCCACGGCTGGCTGCTGATGCTGGGCTTAGGAGGGCACCTGATCGCACTTCTCACTGACCCTGAGTATGGGCGCCTTCTGCCCCCTGGCGTCCACTCTGAGAAACACACTGGTAGTCCTGACCCCCAGAGGCCACCTGGAAGTTGGAGAGGAGGAAGGCTTCTCCTCCAGGCCTCTGAGCCCGAGCCCTGAATCCTGCTCAGAACCACACGGATCTCCCAGGGCCATGAGGATTTGGTGGGTGAGTGACTGAGCAAGGGGAGAGGCCCACGGCTCGGCCACGTGTGGGCAGGCGGCACGGCAAAGGCCTGGACACGGGATGGGAGTCCCTTCCCCCCTCCCTGCCCCACACCAGTGTCTAGTGTGGGAGGACGTGGTGCTGGTGCTCGGTAGGCTTTGGGACTATGAGGACGAACAGCCAAGGCAGCGAGGCGAGCTCCTGGTCAGTGCAGAGCTGACAAGCACGCCGGTTATGCCGCCGCTTGACTAACTGCGCTGGCAAGTCACTCGGCATCTCAGTTACCTCGTCTGCAAACGAGGACGGGGGCCTGCCCCACACCACCCTCCCTGCGTGCAGCTGGCGGGGCTGCAACCACACCTGTTCCCACCACCGCGAGCCCCACGACCTCCTGGGGCAGGGTCGGAACCTCAGGAAGGAAGGGCTCCAAACGGGGAACGCGGTGTGGCCATGAGCCCCCCGAAAGGAAAGGAGGAGCAGAGCAGTTTCTAAATAAGAATAAACACGAAACTCCACAAAACAAGGCCAACTCAAGGAGGCTAGAATTCAATTTTCAGCGTGCATTTGCAGAGGACAAAAATGACAAAGCAGGCTCTACGATGAGCAGGTCCCAAGAGGGCAGAGACGCCAGGAGAGCAAGCCAGACATGCACTCTGGCACGTGGACGCGCCCTGCGCCGAGCCTGCTGGCCCTCAGCTCCAGGCCCCCCACCCTGGCCCTCGGTGTGAGCCCCCTGCAGCCAGCGGCCCACATGCAGGAGCGACACAGGGATATTCTCACACAGACTGCATGGGAGTCTGCTTCCATGTGACTTCCAATCGCGCTCCCCCACCTTGCTTCTTGCCGTTGCTGGAACATGGAAGTTTCTGCACGTCTAGCAGCCCGACGTCCACTCTAAGCTCCCGGCTGGCCTGTCTGTCCTCACCGGTCCTTCCACCCACAATGATTCAAATGGGACCCGAGTTTCCACCCAAACCAGCTCCACCTCCTCTTGTACTGAGTCAGGTCAGCCACCCACCGAGTCCTGCTCAACCTTCTGTCCCGGGCTCTGGATCCCACCACCCTATCCTTTCTACTCTGGCTGCCAATCCCTTGGGCCAGGCCCGTGACTCTCAACCTTAGCTGCTCACTGGACTCACCTAGGGACGCCTGTGTCCCAGCCCCAGGGATTCTGATCGAGTGGTGTGGCTGTGGCCTTGGGAGTGAGTGTTTCTAATGTGTGGCCAAGACTGGGACCCATGGTGCTGGCCATCGTCAGCATCTCATGCTTAGCCTGTCTTAGGACTTTATGAACATGGGACCGGCCACCAAGACTTCAAGTGTCACCACCCAAGTGCCACAATGGCTAGGTGTCTCTACCGACGTCTCTGAGGCGAGATGCTGAACACCCCAAGCTCATAACCCCCTCCACAGTGACCTATTCTTGCTCGGCACAGCTCTGTTAAAAAACGATCCTTAAACTGGCTCGCACGTCTGTATCCTCTAGGTCTTACCTAGTGATCTGTCCCAAGGTCAGATGGCAGTTCTCTGACATGGGAGCAAACTCCAGACACCTGAACAGAGTGCTCTCCAGCCTCCAGGCTTTCCCTCCCCAACCTGGCCAAGGCCAGGTGCTTTGTGGGCTCCATGGGACACAGCCCAGAGGGCTTGCCCACCTGCTTTGTCCCCGTGCCCCTCTCATGGCTGCGGCCCGAACATTCCAGGAGAGGCCTGCCCAACACAAGGCAGGATGGCCGCGGCCCTGCGCCGATAAAAGACCACCCGAGCACGCTGCGGTATGAGCAAGTGGGCTGCTGGTGGGGGCCGGCCTTACCTTACACTGATCCAGTGGTGTGTCCTCCGCCTCCTGGAAGACCACGCTGAAGGAGATACTCTTGGGGTCGGAGGAGAAGACCCAGCTGATGGTGAGGCCTGCCTCGGCTACGGTGATGGGGATGAGGCTGTAGGTGCTGGACCGCACGAACAGCTCCCGGTTGCCCTCCCCGAAGTTGGCGATCTCTTCCACCGTGAGGGGTAATTTTATCCTAAAATCCAAACACAGACAGGGCCCTGGTCAAACGGGCAACGTGCCTGAGTCTGCTGGCCAGGTCACCTGTGGCGCAGAGGTGGCCGGAAGCCGTGGAGGCTCCTGGGAGGCCGAACCCTAGGGAGCCTTGCCCGACCTGCTTAATTACGGGAGCAGCCTGGGTGCGCAGCTCCCGCCCACAGTGAGCACCGACTGTGTGCCGGGCATGGTGGTCGGCGCCGGGGACACAGAAGTCAAACGTCGGGATGACCATCCCTGCCCGCGTGGGGCTGGCACGTCCCTGCAGGCGGTCGGAGGTGAAGGCCGGCCTGAGATGCTCCGTGTGCCCACGGACGGGAGGCGGCTCCAGAGGCCTCGGCTTTCAGGAGCATTCCCGAAGCGGCCCTGCTGCCCAGCTGGGTAGGGTAACTGGCTCTCTCCAGCTCTAGGGTAACTGGCACGGGCAGGAAGCACACCCATCATTAGAAACTTCCCACCCTCTCAGCCGTCCCTCTTCTCAGTGGAAATCTGGGGGCTGCTGGAAGATTCCAAGGGGGCACCCTGACTTTTCTTAAATGGGTTCCAGTACCTGCCTTTATCCTTAAATGGAGCTCACCCCCTCGTAAGCCTGAGGTTCCTCCTCTGTCCCTCTGCTGTTGGGTGTGAAGAGTGCCTCCGAGGGTGAGCTGGGTGTGACTGAACAGGCTCCTGACTGAGCGGCGCCCCCTCCTGGACGGTGCGTGCTCATGCAGGTCACTGGGACAGGGCCTCCTGCCACCTCAGCAGTGGTGTGGCCTGGGGCCGGCCTTGTCTGCTCAACTGTGAACTGGGAAGGCGATGGCCGGGCTCCCTGCTCGCAGGCTTCATGTGCCAGATCCACGGCTGCATGAGCAGGCACGATGCTCCCATCCCACATGAGGAAGCCAAGGTCCAAACAGATTAAGAAACTGGATCCAGGCCCACCCAGGTTTGATATGAAACCATTACCTGTCCCCTACACTGAACTGCCTTTCATGGCCAAGATCTATTACTGTCCCCCTTAATGCAGCAGTGGAAACTAAAGCTCAGAGAGGTTAGGTAACTCGCCCAAGACTGCACAGCACGTAGGTCATGGGGCCGAAGAGTTCTGTCTGCCTTCAAAGCTGTGGAGACGGATGGAAATATTCTCAGAGCTATGCTGAGAAGAGTAACCAAGGATGAAAAAACCCAAAATGCTCTAGAGAGGAGCTCTGACAAAAATCATTCCACTTTTGTGAAGATTTAACTCCATGTAATGTTTTCCCATGTGTTCATCTAAGCTTCACTCCTAATTATAGTACAGAAAGGCCTGTTCGGGGGCGCCTGGGTGGCACAGCGGTTAAGCGTCTGCCTTCGGCTCAGGGCGTGATCCCGGCGTTATGGGATCGAGCCCCACATCAGGCTCCTCCGCTGGGAGCCTGCTTCTTCCTCTCCCACTCCCCCTGCTTGTGTTCCCTCTCTCGCTGGCTGTCTCTATCTCTGTCGAATAAATAAATAAAATCTTAAAAAAAAAAAAAAGGCCTGTCCAATGTTTACAATTTTCAAAAATAGGCGGAAGGGACCATTTTGGAAAAGAGGTCTTCCTTGTCAGGCGGAAATCTTACTGCACGGCCGTGTGTGCAGTCACCCTGACAGAAGGCCCCACCGATGCTGGGCCGTTTTATAATTTTACGTTCCAGAATTCTCCCCTTGCACCCAGTCCTTCAGATTGTGCTTCTAGTACTTTATTTTATTTTATTTTGCTTTTCTACACCTCATCTGTTCAGTGAGAAGACGATACTCAGTCTCCCCAAAGGAGAGGCTAATAAACACAAATTAAGGGTTTGCCATCTCTGCTCAAATATAATCTTTTTTTTTTTTTTTGAGAGAGAGAACGTAAGCACGGGAGGAGGGGCAGAGGGAGAGAGAATATTAAGATATTAAGCAGGCTCCTCGTTGAGCATGGAGCCCAACACAGGGCTCGATCTCAGGACCCTGAGATCATGACCTGAGCCTAAATCAAGAGTCAGGCGCTTAATCAACTGAGCCACCCAAGCACGCCTCAAATATAATCTTAAAATAAAAGGAGCCCACTGTCTACAGGACTCACGTCATAAATGTAAATTCTACTGGTTTCCAGGCTTCTGCCCTGTCCCTCCACAATCACTCTCCACATGGCAACCAGAATGATCTTTTTTCAAATGTAAATTAGATTAAGTCATTGTTCTATTCCAAACCTCATTTTTGGGCTCCCATCTCCCTCAGATTAAAAGGCAGAGTGGCCAACAAGGCCTGATGGGAGATGGGCCCCCTTCCCTCTCTGACTCAGTTTCTCTCGCTCTCTCAGCTTCAGCCACACTGGCCTTTGCCCTGTTCCTTGAACATGCCAGATGCCATTCTACCCCAGGGCCTTTGCACGAACCGTTCCCTCTGCCTGAATGCTGTTCCCTCATAGAGCTGCAAGGCAACTCCCTCCAGTCTTACCTTCTTAGGGCCACTTTATTCAAGATCACGAATTCCACCCTCCCCATCCTGCTTTGTTTCTTTTCCACAGCAAGCATCACCTTGGAATGTACTATGTCATTCACTTGTTTACTTACGTGTACTGTCCACCCCTGCTGGGATATAAACTAAACACGAGGGCAGGCATCTCTGTTTTGCTCACTGATGTGCTCCAGGGACCTAGAACATACCTGGCTCCTACTAGGTGCTGAGTAAGTAGCTGTGGGTGAGGGAGTGAATCTATTCAGTGACGATGAAGCCCTTATGCAGCCATGAGCCACAACACGGGAGAAGAAGGATGGGATATGTGAAAATACTCATGCAGTGGTGACGTTTTAAAAGACCATGAAATAAGATGTAGACTATTTTGTGTTGAAAATGATGTACATATGTATTTTTAAAAACTGGAAGGCTATACACTGAAGTGGTTTGCTTGTCTCTCTTTTCCTATTTTCTACAGGGAAAAAGGTACTGCTCTTACAGTAAGAAAAGCGAACAAAGTTATTTTCAAAAAAAGAACACAGGGCACAGGCATGTGGGGGGCATGGGGAGCTTCTGAGGGTGAGGGAACTGTTCTCTGTCTTCGCTGTGGTCACACGGGGGCGACACTGTTCTGTTCCGGACCTGGGTCGTCCCCCCCCCCCGCCCCCCCGCCCCCGGCAGAACTGGGGCGCGGAGCCGGCTGGGCTCAGAGGCCCCTGAGATCACTTAAGCCACTGGCCGAGCTGGGCGTGGAGCTCGGCAGGACGACTGGTGATTACGCTGTATTATTTGTCAGAATCTAAGCACCAGACACATAAAGGGGGAATTTACTGTATATAAATCGTACCTTAAAAAAAAAAAAAAAAAAAGCAGAGACTGAAAGGCACCATCAGTGCCGAGTCAGAGCCTCTGGGGTGCTTCCGGCTCCTTCTCCCCAAGAGCAACAGCCTGGGGAGTCCCGCTCGGGGACCCGTCACTTACATCAGTTCTCCGGACTTCAGCAAGCAGATTTCGGCATCCTGCCCTGGCGGCATGTCTTCAGCGTCCTCGGGGGTTAGCAAGGTTGACATGGTGTCCCTGAAATGCCACACACAAGAACACACAGCCGTTTAGCCATCGGCACGTGGGGTCCCACGTCCTGGGGCCCCCAGCCTTGGAGTCACGTGGCCAGCCTCAGAATGCGCAGGATCCTGCAGTCCCAGAGGCCATGACAGAGGGTCCGGCAGGCTCTCTAGGTAGGGGCACAGGGGCCGGAGCTGAGCACTCAGGGCGGGGAGAAGACAACAGGGCCGCCGTGTCTTCCCTGGTGTCTTTCCAGTGACCAGGGGGAGGGGCTGCCCACAACTCGGACGGGCCACCCTCCTATCTCACACCAGCTGAGCACCGTCAGCAGCACCTCGGGGTCCGGCCTGGCCAGCGCCTGGCTGTGACCAGCCAAGCCTGCTCTGGCCCATCTCCGGGGAGCAAGGACACATGCCCAGGAAACGGCGTAGCCCAAGAGGGAGCGGTGGGACAGAGAGTGGACCTAAGCCACACGGCCTCTCTCTGCTCATGACCCACCATCGGCTGCACCGAGAGCCAGCAGCGGGGGCCCGTCGGCAGTGCAGACACGCCACGCTTCCCATGGTGCTCCATGGAACACCAGGGCCAGGGGCGGAGGCCACCACACGCTCCCTCTCGGAGCGCCCCGGCACACTGCAACTTAAGTTCGAGGCTCTAGGAGGCGCTGCAGCAAAGACAGCTGCTGGACTTGAACTCCAGCGTTCGTGTGTTTTAAACTCCTACTGAGCTGCTTACTCTGGGAAGGCAGACGGCAGTCCCCCTCCTTCACTGACAGGGACACGGAGGCCAGAGCCCCACGCCTGACTCGAGCTCACTGCTCGTCCTGCCACAGCCGCACACCCGGCTCGGCCAATGGCTTGTGTGATCTCAGGGCCCTCAAGCCCCACCAGCTCAGGTGCCCAGGTCTGCTCAAGGGAAACTTAGTCCAGAAAAGAACCATTTGCCCCACGGACAAGTGTTAATAAGGAACGTCTCCCACCTAACACAGCTTCTTCCCAAACTGTCGCGATAACCCCCTTCTCAACCGCCCTAAAGGGCTCTCCCCAGATGTGCCCTGAACTGCCCCCTCCCACCCCTGACACGTACCCCTTGGGCTCTCACCAGCTTGGCCCCGGGGACACTTGCTCAACCTCTGAAGCCCCAAGGGAACACAAGCGAACGCAGTCTAGCCCCACCCCACCCACTGTTGTGCCCGGAGATGTCCGCCCAGGTCCGCGCTGGGGCGCTCTCCATCTGAGTCAGCACCACACACACACACACACACACACACAGCTAGAAGGAGGGGGTCTGCGGCCCAGGCAAGGTCAGCGGCTGGCCGCAAGCATCCAGACCTCGTGCTCAGACGTTTCTGCCTCTACCACTTTCACACCCACTTGGGCACCAAGTTCACGGCTCCCCCCGGAGTGCAGCTGTGATGTGTGCTGGGAAATGACAGTGCTGTCTGGGCTGCGTGGCGTGCCAGCCACGGCCACGCCGGGGATGGGCTCTGCAGGATTCCCAGGGAATTCCTGCGCTCAGGTGAGCTCAGGACCTAACCTAACATCATCTCTGGGACATCAGAAAGTCACAACAGCCCAGCAGCCACACCCGACTGCTCACAGAGCTTCTCAGCTGTCACCTCTGCTTGCAAGGGATCCCCCGGCACATCTTGCTCACAGTTCACTGCCAGGAGAGTCCCAGGGCCAAGACCACTGCCATGGAGGCCAGTCCTTCCACAGCGAGAGGCTGCACGTGGTCTACCACAGTCTACGCCCTGCGTCTGAGCCCGAGGCTCCCCACTCAGTCAGGAGAACCTGAGGGTACACCTGAGCACCCAGGGGCTCTCTGGGTGGCAGCACGAAGGGGGAGTTCAGGGTTGGCAAAATTCAGTGAGTCTCCCCTCAGCCTGTCCTGGCTGTCACTCAGCCGTGGGGGCGGGAACACTGCAACGCGTCACAGCACACCTGCATGAACAGCACAGAGCCGTGAATCTGGGGGAGTCTGGGGGATGAGACAGGCAGCTTCACCAGGGGCGGACACACAGGCATCTGCAGCCCGCTCCCACCCCGCGTGCCCCTCCCTCCCACTCCCCCCGGGCCCCATCTGTCATTATCTCTTCTGGGTCCTCTCTCCCCTAGACCCAGAGGCCTTTGGAAGAAGGGGCTGCAGCTGAGCTGTCCCCACCCTACAGGACCGGCACGCGGCAGGTCGGCCACCACCATTTGCAGGAACCGAACAATGTACGTGCCCCTTGCTAAGAAGTGGAGATTCGGAAAAGGGCAGAGGAATGCTGACCAAGTCCAGGAGAGAACTGAGGCCGGGTGCCTAAAGGATGAGGCCCCCGAGTCACGCGTGGAGTGGCAGATGCAGGGTCGAGGAGCATGCCGACTGCTCACTTACAAGGCCTCTCTGCCTGCAGGAGGACAGATACTGCCTGGGGAGAGGCCTCTGTCCTCTTGGGAAACCTCTGAGCGTAAGACGGGGCGTCACCGGACGGGCCCCAACATCACGCCTGCCCCCACCAGACCCAGCAGCTGCTCTGCCATTTAGCCCCCCTGCCCCTGCCTCCTCCCCGTCTGCGGTGGGGCCGAGGCTGCTGGGGGTGACACTCTGCTCTCGGGGCGCCTCTGCGAGGGGGCGGTGGTGGGGGCCGGCACAGGGAGCCGCCAGGGCTGCCTAGATCACCAGACACCCACTGGCACCCTGTTGCCCGGCTGGGGCTGTCTGGGCACAGTCCCCGTCAGCCCATGGTAAGCGGGGGAGCCCGTCCTCACGAACACCCTGCCCTTCAGGGGCTGAGCGCCGGGAGCCCTGAGCAGTGGGGGCTCCATCTCTCTAGCAGGAGGTCCTTGGGGCTCCAGAGGGCAGGAGAGGGCATGTGGCTCCTGGTGGGGACGTCACTCCAAGGTGGTTCCGGTCTTGGTTTTATGACTGTGACTCTGGGTGCCTTTCCCTCCTCGGAGGTTGTTCTCTCTTCTCTACATGGGAGGAGGAGAGGGAACCGGATGGACTCCAGGCTCCTCTCCGAGCTCCAGACTCAACTGGAAAAGGCTGGAGGTTCCAAAGGACTCCTCCCTCGGCCTTCTCCATGCTTCCCAAGGAAGGTACAGCAAGAATATGCTTGACCCACCTGCTGCCACCGAGGGCAAGCCTGGTGCCTCGCTGTTCTTCTTCCTCTCGGGCCCAGCCCCTCCACCCCCAACCTCCACCCTGCCCACCCCTTTCCGTGGCTCTTGTGACCACTGGCTTCCAGATCCCCATCCTTCTCCCGGGAGAAACAGAATTACAGAACGTCGGTGTGAGAGGCTGTTCAAGGGATCAAGTATACAACACCCCCCCCCACCTCCCCAGTACATGATGACCACAGATATGGGGGCCTGAGGAGCCAAGACAGGCCCAAGGCCACTCAGGCCTGCCTCAGCTCCTCTGCCTTCATCCTTGTGCAAAGTGCAAATGCCGTACAAGAGAAAGATAAGTTAACATCTGACAGAACAGGCTCTGAAGCTGTAATTGGTTCTCAGGCTTTTCCTGCATTGAGGATAAAAGAGGTCCTAACCCATCACTCCCTCTCCTCCTCCAGCTCCCCCTCTTACAAGCCCTGATTACCAGCCAGTAGTGCTTCCCAGGGGAGGTACCCAGCCCCTCCCAGTCCTGGCTGAGGCCCTGCATGGGGGGAGTGGAGCAAGGTGGTCAAAGGTGGGGGATGCCATCCCAAGGGTAAGGATCAGAGACACAGAGGTTTCTTCTCAATGGCTTTGCAAACTGTGGGTCATGACCCATTCAGTGGGTCATGAATCAATTTAGTAAGTTACGACCCCCATTAGAAGAACTGGAATGGAAAATGTCTACAAAGCAGTACACTGCGTGTTGTCAGGGGCAGGACTGTCACGGGGCTCTTGCTTTGCCTTCGTGTCTACACACGCACACCCGCGGGTAATCAGGTAAAATGTGTTATCTTACCGTGAGATGCAGCAGAAGAGCAACTCCTTTAGATGGCAGAGGACTAAAAACGAGCTTGAGAAGGACAGGGACAAAAGCCACTTCTTTTGTGGCCACTAGGGGGCACCCTCTCTCCTGCCAGAACCATTTCCTTCTGCTGCCACTGGGGTGTTTTCCTGAGAAGTTGAGACACATTCACTGCCCACAGCGCCCCTCCTTCCTCCCCTTGCTCCGGCCACGGAAGCCTCTGGCTGGCGATGGTGACTTTTGATGGCATGTCACCCCTTCCTGCTTAGCTTCCGTCCCTGAGCCTGTGGTCAGGAGAGCTGAACCTGTCTTGAGGCACACACATTTGTCAACCCGTTCCACCCTCTGGGGCTGGTCATCCCAGCATCCCCGGAGATCCTGCCCTACACACTGTCTATGCTCTATCGACGTCCAGATTATGTGCCCAGGGTGAGCCGGCTTTCTGTCCCATATGCCCCCAACAGAGGACATGACCAAAGGCTCCACTTGAGAACCACGTGAGAATTAAGTGGTGGCCACAGACAAGGCGACGGTGAGGAAGTCCCCGGCAATGCAGTCCAGGGGTCTGTGCCTGCCTGGATGAGGGGTCACGGTGTTGGGGGGGGCAGTCCCTCGGCTGGAATCCACCACAGCTTCCTCTCACAAATCAAAATGCCTCATCTGCTTTTCCATTGAATTACTGTACAACTTCAGTCCTGCAGATTGCCCCAGGGGTGGGGGGCAGATCCTCTGGCTGTTGGGATCGGTGGAGGAAGAAAGGATGCTTAAAAAGCCCCCATGGCCTGAGTGTCTTGCTGACAGCCTTCCCCGGAGGGCTCCACCTGCTCCTCGGCCTGCTAAGCAGCACAGTGAGAAGGGTTACTTCGCCTGATTACCCAGGGTCCCCGGTCCCCAGGTCAGCTTCTGTCCGTGGTCAGCAGACGGCTCTATGTTTACGACACACTGCCCAATTCAGCCGCCACTGGCCTTGTGGGGACGGCTGAACCCAAATTCATCACAATTTTTAAAAAGCCAACAATTTGGCTCCTTGGTTGCACGGTCCACACCTCAGGGGCTCAATGGCCACTGTGCGGGACGGCGCAGACCCAGGACACGTCCGTCCTCGCAGACGGTGCTCGTGAGCAGCACGGGCTCGGAACGTGGTGCTGAGCCCACTCTGTGGGATCTGAGGGTATTTTCCCATTTTACTATTCAAAGTAAGTTCCTGGTAGTTTTTCTTTCAATCATTGGCTTCCTTTTTGCCTAAAAACCGAGTGACGAAGAGCACTTCTGGTATTTTGATTTCTGATTGCTTAGTAACCACGGTCCGACCACAACACCCAAACTCGTATGCCCAACCTCAGAACCAACAGCTGGGCAGCACTGGGCTCGCCTCCCCGGCTCTAGTCGGAGCTGCCTTCTGGTCCGACTCTTTTTCTGAGGCTTTCGGTCCTAACTCATCCTCCACAGCCCCCATCAACCACCACTGCTTTGCAGGGAGACTTCTGCCAGCAACAGTAACCGCCTCAATCCCGGGTTCTGGGACTGACGTTCCTTCCACCTAGGGCTCTGGATCGGGAACGTCAGGGGCTTTGGAAAAGCGAACAGGTCAATGCACCCTGACTTCCAAGATGCACCTGCAGTGGGCATGGCTGCTGTTTCCTGGCTATCCTTACCCCAGTGCTGTTTAGAACATGTGCAAGTGTTCCAGGGGAAATCTAAGACATGTGATGGGGCCACTGCCCTTGGGAAGTTCAGAGTTTTGTTTCAAAGAAAAGTAATGCCCTTGACACACTAAGCACTACAAACTGGCACTGTGTACAGTGACTGAAATAAGATTCTGGCCCCCAGGGGGTGAGCGGCTCCCTCCTCCAATTTAGCTGCAAGCCTTTCACTGGAGAACTTTCTGCCGGAGAACAGTGATGACAAGCGCAGCCGTGATTGCCCAGATGCGCGCCCGCCCTCCCTGCAAGCCGGCACACAGCTGTGGAGGAGGCCGGGGCGAGGGCCCTTGCTTCCCACGGAGTACGAGTGCTTGTCCTTCCAAGACAGAACGGCCTGGCCGCGTGAGCGTTTGACAAGGCTCAGGCTGTTCTAACTCCCTCTGGGAACTGGTCCCAAATGACACAGTTGGCTTGACCCTGGGAAAAGCTCATCTCTCGAAACTCAAGAGATTCCAAAACGAAAGGCTGGCTCGCTCCAAAGGGATGTCTTGCTTTAAAAGGTCTCTTTCGGAGGATGGGTGCTTTGGCCTACCTCCCCTGCACTATTTGGCTCATTGTTCATCATCCGTTGGCCCCCGTGTCCACCCACCACCTGTCCAGGGGCACACTCTCTACAGAGCCTCACGGCTCCTGCTCTCAGGGAACAGCTCATTCATTTGCACGAGTGTGGTGGAAGGGTCTGAACTAGCCCATTTGAAAAAGCCTTGAAAATCCACTAGTGGTCTTCAAAGCTTCGACTAGCGCCCCCTGGGAGTAGTGCAGGGCGCACAGCTAGACAGATGCTGGGCGCTCCAGGGACGTGCATGCTCTCGGGCAAGTGAACTCATCTCTCGACCCTTCTGCTTACTCATCTGGAAAGGCTGACGGCTGGACGGCTGGACGGCTAGGTGGGAAGCACCCAGCACAGAGCCTGGCTCCCAGTGGAACAGAGTGCTAGTCCCTAGGTCCTGGGGTCATGCCTGGTCCCCGCTCCCAATGCCTGACAGCCCGCCCTTAGGAAGAGCCATAGGAGCCGCTGTGCCCAGCAGACACGCACCAGCTGTGACGGGGAGCGGGCTGAGTGGGGTGCAGAGTCAGGGGACGGGGGTCTGGTGAGTCGGCACGAGGGCAGCTGCTTCTGGGAAAGCAGAAATGGAGTTCATGCCTCTACCGAGCAGCCTTTCCCCAGAGGGGAGGTGCCGGAGAATGTGAGCCCGGCAGGCATCCCTCCAGCTCCTGCCTTCCGGGGCCTTCTTCCCCAGAAGCATCAGCATTGCTGGGGCAGGGCGTCTGACAACTAGAATGGTGCTGTCACCTGGTGGTCAAGATCTGGGGAGTTCCAGGAGTGGGGACAGCCTCAGGGAACCAGAGGACTCCAAGTCACGTGGGTGTAGGTAGCAGGGCTGCATCAGGCTGACCCGTCCCCAAGGAGCCCTCCGGTGCCCTAGCAACGACGACAGAGACCTGGGTTTGTTTCCTGGAAGCGCCCGTTTTTAGCTGTGTGCACGTGGGGCCCTCAGTGTTTTCATCTGTAAAATGGGGCAGTACCTACTCTGTAGGGCTGCTGTGAGGACAGGGGCTATCGTGTGGGAGCGGTGTGCATACCTGAAACCCGGACCCCAGCATGGGCTGCGCATTGGTCCAGGCCCCGATGGCTCCAAAGAGACATGACTAGCGAAGGAAATAATGTTAGGGTACAAATGTCACCATTCTCAGTGCGCTGCCTGAGCCAGACCTACTTATTGCTCCCCTTCAATTTTACAAATAAAAACCCTCTGAGGTCCTGAGAGGTGGTCATGTCCATAGCCAGGCAGCAGGGAGTGCAGGACAACAGGGCCACCGCTTCCTATCTCTGACCCCCAAATTACGTGGGTACAGGCTGGTCATGTGGATTCTGATGAACGAGGCAGGGGTGGGTAGGGCTGGGTCTCTTATGATCACCAACCAAGGGCTCTCAGAAGATAGTCAACGGAAACACGGACCACATCACAGAGAGACAGAAGCCGACCTTGCTGCTTTGAACAAGCTCATTTCTGGGACAAAGTGACAGAGCCTCTCCGCTGGTGAGTCATTCATTTTCTTGTTTGCGGCGTTAAAAGGCAGGTACAAACCTCAGGTTGCTGGGATCCTCTGATCCCTGCCTGCGGGTCAGTGTGGGGTAAAATGCCCAGGCTTTAGAGCTTGGCTGCTCTCGGTTTGAATTCCACCTCTGCCCCACAACTCGAGAACTGTGAAGTGACTTCACGCGGTTCTGGGCACAGAGTAAAGTGCTCATGAGCCGAAGGTATTGGCAGTGCCCTCCCGGGGAGATGGGGAGAGTCTAGCCACTCGCCACATCTGTTCGCTGCATAATCTGATTCTTGGTTTTCGTTTCCTTTGCATTATAATTTAGAACACAGGCTCTCAGACAGTTATCTCGTTTCTTTTCCCAATGTAAGTCAATATACCACTGCAAAAACCTTGGAAACGATAGAAAAATGTAAAAGGAGAAGGGAAATAAGTCATCACGAATTCCACAGCTAGAGGTAAACTGCTGATAAATTCTGGGCATTTTTTTTTTTTTATGTTTTAAAAAATAGAGTCAAAATTGAGGTGCCTGGCTGGCTCAGTTGGTAGAGTATTTGACTCTTAATCTCAGGGTTGTGAGTTCAAGTCCCATGTTGGGCATGGAACCCACTTAAAAAAAAATATATATATATATATATAATATATACATATGTAATCAAGATTACATAGCTCATCGTGGATTCTTTTTTTTTTTTTAATTTGGGGGGAGGGGCAGAGAGAGATAGGGAGAGAGAGAATCTTAAGTTCCCCACACCCAGCACAGAGCCCAACGCGGGGCTTGATCTCAGGATCCTGAGATCATGACCGGAGCCGAAACCAAGAATCTGATGCTTAACTGACTGAGCCCCCCAGGTGCCCTATCATCGTGGACTCTTAAACAAGGGTCCAGAGAATATGTGGCAGAGGGACTCAAAGGGCTGGCAAGCCCTCAGAACTCCAGGCAGGGATGCACGTTACTTCTGAGGAAAGTGTCTGAGGTTTTAGGACACTCTCAAAAGGGTTTATGATCATAGACAGTTAAGGATCACGATCAATTTTACATCCTTTCGGCCGTGTACTCAATGTGACAGTAAGAGCCACGGCTGACTGGGCACGTTTACTTTGTGCTGTCGCTGCTGTGAGTAGTTTCAGTGTAGTGCATTCTCCAAAATCATTTAAGGCACTTCCTACACATTTGACTTATGTTCTGTTTTATGTCTGAATTGCAATTTGCTAATTTATTTATTATCGGACATTTACACTGCTTCCAAAGTTGAATATATTACTTCAAAACAAACAAACAAAACCAAACTGCATCAATCAACACGGAACTCTGGCTATTCAAGATAAAGAAATGAGTGATTTTAACATTTCTAGAAGGGAAACTAACTTTTTTTAAAAAAAGATGTATCCATTTATTTGAGAGAAAGAGAGAGAGACAGCACGATCGGGGAGGAAGGGCAGAGGGAGAGGGAGAGAGAATCCCAAGCAGACTCCACACTGAGCAGGAAGCCTGACGTGGGGCTCGATCTCACAACCCCGAGATCATGACCTGAGCCCAAACCAAGAATCAGATGCTTAACCGACTGCACCACCCAGGCGCCCCAAAGGGAAACTCACATTTTTAGTCCTCTATCTGCACAGAAGTGTGCAGTCCCAATCTGTTAGCATAACTCATTACAAATGAATTTGCAGGGGCCCTTCGAGGAAATGTGTCATGTGAGTGTAAGCATGTCAGCAGCAGCCATAATAGGATTTTCTTATGAACAGGCAAGAGTTAAGTCAGCCCATAATGGAGATTTGATATGGCTCTCAAGGAAAGCAAAGCCACTCATTTCATAGTCTAAGCATGAAGCAGTAACACATATCCACTCTCAACTGACCTATTTAACCCAGCAGCCCGCAGAGCTGGTTGGGGCCTGAGGACTACAGCTGGCCTATCACCCTTACACATCGCACATTTTGCGGTCTAAGAGCAGGGACCTTTCACTGAGTAGTCTTATTCCAGAGGTGAGGTCCTTCCTTGGAGAGAAAGGGTGTCCTGTCCCCACGAGGACGGAGGGGGCAGCGCGAAGGCTGATACCATCTCCAGTCAGGACAAGTCTTCGAGTCGATTAGAAAGGAGACATGATCTCTCCTTGGATATGCCCTTGTCTGGCCAGTTGACATTCTGACTTTGCTAAACCAGATGCCTGTTTTTCTGGAGACTTCTTAAGGTCCTAGCAGGATATGGCACTGAGTCACCAGAAATGAGCCACTGTGTGCTAAGTATCTGCAGGTCAGTGGCCTGACACCCTGCCACAGCCAGCCCTGCTCCCACGCCAGAGAACCTGCCCCCGGCCCCCCTGCAGCAGCCCACCCATTTCAACCAGATCTTCCACTTGTTAAAGGAGACCCCTTGAGCCTAAGTTGCTAGTCACACAAGCTAAAGTAATGTTCCCTTCTGGGGAAGATTCCCAAAGATGGGGAAGTCTTCCAGAAACCAGGCTCTGGTGGTGGAACAGGGCACGCCAGGCGATAAGGGGCAGGCTGGGCCGTGCTGTGAGGAGGGCTGCCTGATGCCCTGGCCGCGGCCGGCTCCGCCACGGTGCTGGGTAGCCAGGCGCTTTCTGTGCTTTGTTTCTCCCGCATCTAAGTCTAGGCAGTGGAGGGCAAGAAAAGACAGGATGGACTGTCTACCCAGGCGGAGAAGTCCTGGTCATCCCCCAAACCCCTTCAGGTCCCCAGAAGTCTCCTCGATGGACTCCCCCTAAAGGGGGGGGCTACTCGCCTTAGCGACCACAAAGAGCAGGGGTCTAATTTAACAGAAGATGAGGCACAGGATGGGCAGACGAAGGCAGGCCTGCCCACTCCAAAGCGGTTCCGTACTTCCAGAAGGACACCACCCCCACTCTACCACATGGGGGACCTTTGCTTTCAAGACCAGTTGGCACAGGATTTTCTGGACTGTGAGTGGGGTCGGTTATGTGTTGTCTCCCAGGTGGGTGAGAGCCTTAGGATTTTAGGGCTAATTAAGGGTCCCTCATCCTGTCTGAGCCATCACTGCTCAGCACGGGCCGTCTCCAGTGCCCTGGACTGCGCTGTCCCCGAGCAGAATGGAGGTGGGTTCAGGAGATGACGACCTGCCCCCTACAAGTGGGGCAGCAGGACTGTGGGAGAACAGGAGGTGTCACTCTCGGCCCCGACTCTGATTCCTGTGTTTGCCTCCCAGATGTTCACGGGAACGCACGCCATGGAGGAGGACGACTACGTCGACCCCGTGTTCTTCAACACTTCCAGTAACGGCAGCCAGGAGCACGAACGCTTCCTGGAGTTCCGCAAGTTCTTCCTGCCCTCCGTGTACCTGGTGGTGTTCGTCTGTGGCCTGCTGGGGAACTCTCTGGTCCTGGCCGTCTACATCTTCTACCAGAAGCTGAAGAGCCTGACGGACGTGTTCCTGATGAACCTGCCCTTGGCCGACCTGGTGTTTGTCTGCACCCTGCCCTTCTGGGCCTACGCGAGCCTCCACGAGTGGGTCTTCGGCAGTGTCTTGTGCAAAACCCTGCTGGGCATCTACACGTTGAACTTCTACACATCCATGCTCATTCTCACCTGCATCACCGTGGACCGCTTCATGGCCGTGGTTCGGGCCACCAAGGCCTACAACCAGCAGGCCAGGCGGATGGCCTGGGGCAAAGCCATCTGCTTGGTCATCTGGGTCATCTCCTTGCTGGTTTCCCTGCCGCAGATCATCTATGGCAATGTCCGCTCTCTCGACAAGCTCATCTGTGGTTATCACGACGAGGAGATTACCACTGTCGTGCTCGCCACGCAGATGACGCTGGGGTTCTTCCTGCCGCTGTTCGCCATGGCTGTGTGCTACTCAGTCATCATCAAGACCCTGCTTCGTGCCCGAGGCTTCCGGAAGCACAAGTCTCTGAAGATCATCTTCCTGGTGGTGGCTGTGTTCCTGCTGACCCAGACGCCCTTCAACCTCGTGAAGCTCCTCCGTAGCACGAGCTGGGAGTACCACACCATGACCAGCTTCCACTACGCCACCATCATCACAGAGGCCGTCGCCTACCTGCGGGCCTGCCTTAATCCTGTGCTCTATGCCTTCGTTGGCCTGAAGTTTCGGAGGAACGTCTGGAAACTCATGAAGGACATTGGCTGCCTCCCTTACCTGGGGGTCTTGAGTCAATGGAAGTCTTCCGAGGATGCTTCCAAGAGTTGTTCCGCCTCTCACAACGTGGAGGCCACCAGCATGTTCCAGCTGTAGGGCTCTCCCGGGCTTGGAGAGCGGCTCGGGAGCTTCCGGGAGCACGGCTGCGTGCTCTGGATGCGACGAGGAAGGCTTTGTTTATGGCTTGCACATTCTCGTGGAGAAGTCACCCAACCCTGTAGCCGGGGTGGGACGCTGCTTCTCGGGCACGAACACCTTCTGTCCTCCTCTTGAACACCCAGGCCTGAAGCTCTGTGTGTGGGGGCTGGAAGCTCTGAAAACCGCAAGGGCTTTCCTTCCTCTATCCCCAAGAACGCTGGCTCCAAGGGAATGACAATGGGACCCTGAAGACCTTAGGCTCTCCTTCGTGGGGACGGGGGCTGAACACTGAAGAGGGGACATGGCCACACAGCTGCTGAGGGCACGTGATACTCCAGGCTCCCAGCTCAGAAGATGCCTCTGGCCACTGGGAAGCCGGGAGATTAGAGCAGCCATGAAAACAAGTGCTGGGCCCACATGGCTGGGACCTCGATCACCAGGTACCCGACAGAGAGAACAGGCTCTGCTTCACCTTGGGGTTGGGCCTTTATGTAGAGAGATGCTTACGTTCTCTTTGATTAATCCCGGAAGGAGGAACACCACGGAACATGAATGGGCCCAGTCAGCTGAGGATTCCAGGGGTCCACAGAATGTTAGGAAAATGTGCAAAGCAGAGTTTAAGGCGATCGTGAATCTAAGCGGCATTTCTGAAATGGAGTCTTTGGTGGGTCTGCTCATTTAAAAACTAAATTGTCCAATGCCTGATACACGCACGCACGTATAAATCATGTATTAGTGTTTAGAGAATACAAACACGCCTGTATCAAATAGCATATGATTTTCATGACAAAAAAATAAAAACTTTAAAATCTCTAAACTATGTTTGTCCTTAGGCACATTCTGCTTTCATGTCATGTGCCTGGAATATACCGGAAGTGGTTACTTAAAGGCTCGGAGCATAGGAAGCAAGTTAAAACTGTAACCTTTCGAGGTACTGCTCGATCAAGGAAATGGAATATGCCAGTGATCACTCCCTCACGGTGGCTTTCAACCTCCTGACCAACATGAAGTACCTTCGTGTGACCTCCGTAATATGGTCACAGGATGAGGCAACGCTAAATGCCTGACACCTGGGTACGTTTATTAGATCCCAGCGATCTGCTCGGTAGGTTAAGTTGCCTTTTTGGCTCATGCTTCACAAAACCACTCACCAAAACGGAGAGTGCTGATCGCCAGCCGTGCAAGCGAGGGCACAGGGTGGTGGGCCAGACTGGGCTTAGCAGCATGGCTCTGGGGTCCGGACTGACCGGAGTGGAATCCTAGCTCCGGCTCTCACTCGTTGGCTAGACCAGTCGGTACTCTCTTTAACCTCCTTTGTTTTGGTGAAACACGGGCCGTAAGGGCACCTGCCTCTGGGGGCTGGCGTGGGGAGGACCTGCGATGGTGCGCACCATATGCAGCCAGCACGGTGTGCATTCAGGGGCGGGAGGGCTGCAAGGACGGGAAGAGCAGCACGACAACCAGCGACCCGCGGAGGCCGCAGGTCATCCTTTGAGAGTCGGCAAGGCGTGGGAGGGTGTGCTTCGTGCCTCCAGGGTCGTGTGGCATGTTCCCCACACCCTGGTCCAGCTGCGCAGAGGCCGGGCCTTACCGGGCCCACATGACCCTCCCGACTGTCTCCCGCTCGGGCCTAAATGCACCCATGACAGCAGCCGCCTCCCCTGCACACAGGCCACACGGACCGAGGGCTTCCTCGCTCAACACCATCTGCCCTTTCTATGGTGACAAGGCTGATCTTTCTCATCTTTAGACACAAAATAAACAATCCCCCTCCCCCAAAACATACAAAAAACCAACCAGGAAAAAAAAGTACTGAACGGGTCTCAAAGTGGGAGTTCCTGTCACCCTCCTTTGTGAGCTCATCTTAAGGTTTAGCACTTCTGAGAGCGGGGCCACCAGCCCCTGACTTCCACAGAATGAGACAGGGCCCTACCTGGAAAGGAGGACGTGAGGAGGTGGGGAGCCAGGGCCCTGCGGTGCCTCTACACGTTCCCACAAGGGAAGCGGTGTGGTGTGACGGGCACAGCAGGGCTCTGGGGTCACTCAGACACCGGCTCACTGACTGCCCAGCTCTGTGCCTCCTTGGGCAAGCCAGTCAGCCTCCCCAGGCCTGGTTCACCACCCGCACCACGCCACACGCTCCCTCCAGAAGCGCTCAGGAGGCCTGCACTAGGAGCGCCAAGCTGGGGGCTGCCCGGCCAAGGCAACAGAAGGGCAGCTGTGGGGCTGCTGGCTTCTCCCACACCAGGTGCCTGCCAGGCTGAGCCGAACCAGACCAGGAACCCAGCAGATCATGCCCCGCCGCGGGCCTACGTTATACGCCCTCTCCAGGCTCCCTGCAGGAAGGCTGTGCCCCTCCTTCTACAGCTTAGGAAAACCCAGGACAGCACAGCCATGGAATCTTCCTTTACCTTCTCTGCATCCTCAGTCCCTCATCATCCCTGTATCTCTGGGCCCTTATCTGCCACACCTGAGAGTGGGTATGTTCCCAAGCCCTCCCCTGGGTATACGGCATCACCGCCAACAGAGGCGGGCACAGCCCACACAGGTTACAGAAGGCTTTCACGTCCTGACTTTGTTCTGTCCGCATAACAGCCCCAGGAAGGACAAGTTCCCAGCCTCAACCCTGCTGGGCTCCTCCCCTTGACTCTGCTCACACATGATGGGGTACAGGTGAGGGGGGCGGACTGCAGAAGGGGGCCGGGCTGCCTTGCCACCGGGTGGCCTCAGGGTCTGAGGGTAAGCTCCTCCCCCACCATGTTCCCAGCACTTTGGGGCGGGCGGGGGGTGGTTAGAGGCCCTGGACGGCCGCGCTGCCTGAGACGTGGTGAGCCCAGGTGATTTTGGTAGGCATTCCGGACTGAGGCACAAAAGGGCTGAAGCTGCCCCTGTGGGCAGCGGGGTGGAGGAAGGGCAGGGAGCACGGGGTCCAGGAGCGGAGGGGGTGCTCGCTCTGACCTCCTCCGCCAGGGCCCCTCCAGGCAGCGCCCGTTCCGTTGGCCTGGTCCTCTATGGCCTGGGGTAACTCCCAACGCCGTTCGGTGGGAGGCCTGGCACTATCGTCCCCACTTTTCAGGTGAGGAAACTACTTTAGAGAGATGAACACCGGCTGAAGCTCACACAGCAGAGCGAGGGCTAGGACTCCAGTGAGCCGCCT
Organism: Ursus maritimus; assembly: GCF_017311325.1. NCBI lineage: Eukaryota > Metazoa > Chordata > Mammalia > Carnivora > Ursidae > Ursus > Ursus maritimus. The sequence goes on along the minus strand of NW_024423786.1, from coordinate 42,206,245 downwards.
CTCTCTCTGTTGGCCGACAGACGTTTCCTGCAGCTGGTGGACTTCAGGGACCCACCAGCTCTGCAGTAATCATCGAGGGGGAAGATGCTGGGTTACCCCAAGCACAAGGTGGCTTTCTAACCTTAACCATCCTTACCATATCCTGTTCTTGTGTTGTTTCTGAGACGCAGGGATCACATCTCCCGGTTGGTGACAAACCCACCATATCCCCCGCAAAGCACTGTGACCATGAAGTTCCAGTCATAAAACGATTACCAGCAAAGGGGCTCTGAGGCGCAGGGACAGGCTCCACGAGTTTGGCTCAGTATCACTGGGCATCTGCGTGGTCTTCCTTGGAGAAGGACTGGGGTGCTAGGGACCAGGTACAAAGGGCACAGCTCAGCCCCTGACCCCACGATGCGCGTGGAGCATCACAGACACAATGAGCCTCCATGGAAGCTTCCCGGGCTCCCGGGCCCCGGGCTCAGTGCTTGACGTGACACAGCCTGTTTGTCTGGTAACCAGAAGGGGAGGCCAGGCTTGGGTGGAACCTAAGCAGAGGCCAAGGGACCCAAAGCCCAGCTCTGCTACTGGCTGCCAAGAGCTTTCTTTCTGTCTCTGCCTGCCACCTCAGGCCCGAGCACACACTTGGTCCACGGAGAGGCCTCAGGGTGGGCCTGGGGGAGTGTGGGGAGCAGGTGTGAACAGGCATGTCTGGAGGGCTCTGAAGAATGCCATCTTTTCTCCCCAGGTGAAGGGCTGTGCTTCTGTTTCTTTTTTTTTTTTTTTTTTTTTTTTTTAAAGAATTTATTTATTTATTCGACAGAGACAGAGACAGCCAGCGAGAGAGGGAACACAAGCAGGGGGAGTGGGAGAGGAAGAAGCAGGCTCCTAGCAGAGGAGCCTGATGTGGGGCTCGATCCCATAACGCCAGGATCACGCCCTGAGCCGAAGGCAGACGCTTAACCGCTGTGCCACCCAGGCGCCCCTGTGCTTCTGTTTCTTGCCACCATCCTAGCTCTGAACACGTGGGGGGGTCGGGGGGCAGTAGATCAGGGGTGTGGGGACCTCTCCCTGTCCCTTCCCTGTGCCAGGAGGGGCAAGGCAGACAACTTCATTAGCCCAACAATGCGTCCATGTGGGGAGGAGTGGACACGGGGCAGGCTTCTGATTGGCAGATGGGGAAGTAGGACCCAGAGAAGAGAACCGAACTCTTTAGAACGGACCTCTAGCCCGTGGACAGAGGGAGGGCCTCTGGGCTCAAAGCCTCGTGCTCGCACTTACAGCCATGTGACCGGGAGCGGCTTATCTGGCCTCCAGAGGCTTCCGCAGCTTTACCTCCTACGCCTGGAAGGGATGGGCAGGGACTGAGCAAGGCCACACACAGAAGTGACCGGCACAGGGAAGGTGCCTGACAGAATTACTTTCAACACCACTGCTGCCAAGCAGCCTTCTCTCCTTCGGGGATTTGGACACACATGCTGCTTAATCCCTTCTGGCTCACTTCTCACTTTGGACCTGCTCATTTCTTTCTCGAAGTTTCCTGTCAGGGAGGCTTACACAAATCCAGGGCTCTAGACCACTCACGTTTCCTCAGAGTCCTGGTGTTTCTGATTGGCCTTAAACTCAGGAAGAAAAAGAACGTACGAGAAAGCTACCAGAGATGCTGGGGTCTTCTCTAACGCACAAAGATGGTGCTTGAGGGTTCAGGCCCTTAGCTGACTGGGAGGGTGGGCTCTTCCCCGAACAGATGGAGCGCAGGGACTGTATGCTGGCAGTTTCATTTCCCTGGAACACTTCCCGATTTCCCAGGACCAACACACAGGTATCTGTCAGTGGTCAAAGTGCTTTCTGTTTTTGTTCTTACTGGGAAAGGGGAAGGTGAGGGGTCACTGAGGCTCCGGCCCTGCTCCCCTCACCACCTAGGCACCTGGCGGGGAGTACGGTGGCCGGGTGATGGTGGCACACTGGCTCAGTGCTGCTGGAACAGAGCAGGCCCTGGGGAGAACACTGTAGGCTGTGCAGTCGGTGGGGCGGGGGCGGGGGGGCGCTTCAGAAGGGGAGGCAGGGGTTCCAGGAAGGAAAGGGCGAGGTCCAAAGCTGAGGAAGCGACAGTGCACAGGGCTGCAGGGCTGGGTGACCGTGCTGGCACTCTCCGTGAGGCCATGACAGGGGAGTTCAGTCACCCTCTCGTCAGAAAACAGGGGAGAGGGGAAGGGTACACTTAAGCCTCAACGCTCCTGCCCCGAGAGCAGAGCTCTGTGAAGATTAAATGTATCTCCTCCCACATGGCAGAAATCCTACTGAATAATCCTAGCCCTCCTGAATTCTGGGCAGGAAGAGACAGACAGAGATCTCAACATGGGTGTTGGCAAGAGCGTCATGAAACTCCCCAAGTGCAGAGAGAGTGGGTAAATTCTTTCTTGGCTTTTAAACAGCCAGGACTTTATTGTAGAAACTGCATTTAAGCCCAAACACCAGGGGCTGAGAGACACTAAGCGAGGCTGCCGTGGGGGGTGGGGGCTTGGCCTGTCCCTACGGGTCCCCGGCCACAAACTCTTGACGTTCTGGTGTGGTGGCACTTTGTGTGGTTCATTCCTCACAAATCTTGTTGGAAAACGGATGAGAGGCCGGCGGAGAGTAGGTACTAACGGACTGTCAGGACACAGAGACACCCGGGGGCGCGTATGCACAGTCGGGTGATGGTGTGAGGCAGCGGTGAGCGAGCGGCCGTCTGCGAGCCAAGGAGAGAGGCACCAGGAGAAGCCCACCCTGCCGACACCCTGGCCTTGGCCTTCCGGTCTCCAGAACGGCCCCGAGCACTGTTCAGAGGCACTTTCCCTTAAACACAGACAGCCGATCCTGCTTCCAAAGTCTCACTTTCCTGGTCCTTTAATCAGAAGGCACAAGGGCCCAGCACCCGAGGAACACGCACGAAATAAAGGCGAGGCCTACTCACTGTTCGGGCAAGTTCGGGTCAAGGGAGTCGGTTTCGGTGGGTGTTTCAGGCAAGGAGGAGCCGGACTCCTGGATCTGGCACAGCTCCTCATCTGTGATGATGTCAAACACGGCATCGTCCGGCGGCCTGCAGTCGGCGTCTACACCGGGGCCACGGAGGCAGATGGGGAGAGAAGAGACAGACACAGTGAAGCGCAGGACAGAGAGGGCGCACTGTGGGGGATGGGCTACCAGGACACGCCCCCAAGGCCCACTCGACCTACAGCTATTCTGTCTGGGTGTGAGAGAAATGGCTGCCAGGACATTCCCGAAAGCAGCGGGACTACGGGTGAAACTGCACACAACCTGCAAGATTTGTCTTAAGCTCCTCAATCGGGCCTTAAAGAGATTGCAAGCGCTTACATATTCTCTGAAGCCTCTTATTTAGAAGAAAAAAAAAACCTACCAAATCCTTATCAGGCAAAAACCTAAAAAAAGAAGAAACACACTTTGTGCTGCTGAGTCTCGCTCCCTAAGACACAGACACGGCTTACTTACGCCTTTTTGAACACCAGATTCTGTCTGACCTGCATTTTCACCTCCATGCACTGGGGAACCTCCCTCTATTCAAGGTGGCAGCGACCACTGTGCCTCTGACCAGGGGCCTGGTGTCTAACTTTGCAGGCCACTCAGGAGGAAGGACGCCCTTTGTCCACTCCTGTGCTGGTCACCCACCTGCAAGTACTCTCCTGCCTATGTCATGGAAAATGTAATGGTAGGCCTGAGGCGAAGAAAAGGCAGAGAGAAGGAAAGACAGAAAGAAATACAGACAGACAAGGTGACAGGAAATGTCAGAAATCAAAACAAGTGACCTCAGTACTCTGGCAGAATGCCACCCTCTGTCTTTGCTGGAACACCTGCCGTGAGTCAGGGCAGGGGAGATTCCTGGACGGTTTACCAAGAACAGTTCATGCGAGCTACAAGTTCCCAGCTGGCCCCGCCATAGGGCTCCTGGGACAGGCTGTGCTTTAGATGGAACATCCTCTTGTCTGAGGCCTGCAAAATGGAGGGCTTGAGACACAGGCTGAGAAATGGGACCAAGGACTGATTTCTTTCCATACGCCCAGCCACACTTCTGAACCTGCCTTCTGAGGCTGGCAGAGGGAAGGAAGGAGGACAAGTAAAGAAGGGACGATGAGCATCAGGAGAGAAATCAAAGAAGACTTATATGGAGAGCTATACCATGTTCATGGATTGGAAGACTCAATTTTGTTAACATGTCAATTCTCCCCAACTTGATCTAGAGACTCAATGTGATCCCAATCAAAATTTCACTAGGATTTCTTATAGAAATTGATGATTCTAAAATTATATGGATAAGCAAAAAACCTAGAATAGCCAACACTTTCATAAAGAACAAAATTAGACGACCTGCGCTACCTGATTTAAAGACTCATTAGGAAACCATGGTGATCTCAACAGTGTGGTATTGGTGAGAGAAAAGGCACATGGATAAATGGAATAGGACAAAAAGTCTGGATACAGACCCGACCCAACTGATTTTTGACAAAGGTGCAAAGGCAATTCTATGAGAAAAGAACAGATTTTTCAACCAATGATGTTGGAACAACTGGACAACCATATGCAAAAAAATGAATCTCTATGTGTATCTTGTAGCATAAACAAAAATTTAACTCAAAATGGATCATAGACCTAAAACTATGAAATTTCTAGCAGAAAACAGGAGAAGATCTTTGTGTCTTTGGGTTAAGCAAAAATAGATATGATACCAAAAGAAAAAAAGTTGATCCATAAGGGGAAAAAATGGAATGGACTTCATCAGAATTAAAACCGTCTGCATTTTGAAGAACATTTCTGCTCTTCGTAAGAAAGTGAAAAGAGGTTTTTGGCTGGGAAAAAAGTATTTGTAAACACATATGTGATAAATAACTTCTATCCAGAATATATAAAGGACTCTCAAAACTTAGTGATTAAAAAAAAATTTTTTTTAAATGGGTTTGAAGAAGATACAGGAATGCTATGCCCAGTACATTCCACCATCCCTGTCCTTTGTACCAAATACAAATAATGGGGTCTGCCAACTTCCTTGATGATCCAGTTAAACAAAAGAACTAACAGTATCTCTGAAGGCTGGCTGACCTGCATTTAGGCAGAGGCCAAGGAAGAGTCCATAGAGACCAGCTGCAGGAGGTGGTGATGCTTGAGCAAAGACAAGACCCTGCCATCTCGGCTCTGCCTCCCTGGTATTCTACATCCACAGTCTGGTCTATGAGAGGACAGCCTGGTCTGCTCGGTAGGACTGTGCTGGGAGCAGGAACAGGAGGAACCAGATCCCACTTCCTCTTACGGAGCAGAGTGAAAGGATAGGAGAATACATCCTCCTTGGTCACTGAGAGACAGTGTGAGCCACAGGGAGAAGGTGAAGGATGTGGTCATTTCCACACACAACTTTTGGCCTTTGGTTTCTCTGGTAGGAGGGCTGGGTATCGGGGCTGAGGCTCTGGAGACAATATTTTTCAAGGTGTGGGGTACATTCCACTGGAAGCATGTGAGTTAAGAGGTACACAGACCTCACATTAAATAACACTGAATCATACCAGGAGAACGTTATTCCCTTTTCAATTCTCTTTCAAGCTTAATTACATCAAAAAGAAAGTCTCAAATTGGTGCGATACACTTTTAGCACCTCTTTAATGCATAAGTTTGGAAAACCTTGAATTAAGCTCATTACAGCTAACTAGCCACACTGGAGTAGTGCGGGGGCACCTAAGAACACAGAAGGCAGGAGCAGGAGCCTGACCTTGGCCTCCAACGGCCTGGGGCCCAGCTTGGGCTGGCGACAGTGCAGGGCTGGGCTCCCCCTGGCTGGTGCCGGAACTGGCGCTGTCAGGGGAGCCGGGGCCGTCGCTGAACTTCCGGAAGCAGGCTCGGCAGCAGCGCTCCTTCTTGCCACTGGGCTTGGTCAGGACGTAGTTGTTGCAGCAGTAGTAGCAGAAGACGCGGCCGCAGATCCTGGGGTGAAACGAGCATGGGCTGTGAGGGTGACACACCGTGGGTCTTCTGATCTGCACTGGGCTCTAGAGGCCGCGTGGCTCTCATCGGGCCTGGCTCTGGCCCTCACTGAGGAGTGTGGCCTTATGGTCAATCTGATAAGATCCCAATAAAGCCATCTTGATAAGACCACTGGGAGAAAATGTTTTACTTCCCAAGGTCCTGAGAGGCAGGGGGATAAAGTATGTGGCTGAGCCCCCCTTCTCTGCCACAACAACACGGGCGTCCATTGCATGCCTCGGGGGCTGAGGCTCTAAGGGACCACAGACCCCCCTGGGCCTGTGCTGATGATATTCCACCTGCCTTGGCCCCAGCTGAGGTTTATTTTTGCCTACTCTTCTTTGGGCCCTAGGAGGGTCTCCACTGTCCACGTTCCCCCAGCCAAGCCTCCGCCCAAGCTCTCCCCGGGCTCCAGTAATGCCACTTCCCCTCTGGTCCCTGTGGGCTGAGGGACGCCAAGGGTTGCTGGTCCCCTTGATTCTGCCCACACCCCTGTATCAAACCCTCTTCCCCTTCAGGGATCCCCGCATGTCCTGCTAGGACCCTGCCTAACACACCCCCTCGCCTGGTTCCCTTAGGAGCAGACAGCAATGTGCTCTTCCCAGACAGACGGCGGCGGGGCCCGCGCCTGCCATCGATGCCCCGCTCAGCGCCTTTGCTCCGGTGCTGGGTCCCACCCGCAGACCTGCAGTGGTGCCGTCGCACCATCCAGCTGAACTCTCGCTTGCAGTCGTGACAGTGGCTCGCCTCCGCATCCCCGAGCCACCGCTCCTCAGCACTGAGCTTCTGCTGGAATTCCAGGGCATCTGACTTCTGCCAGAGAGCATCCTTGTCCCTGAGACAGAGCCACATCAGAAAAAGAGAAGAATCCGTGAAAACAACAGGATGATCCCCAATTCATTTCCAAAGCCTGATTCCGAATTTCCCAAGACATGGGAGGAAAATGGACTTTCCTTGGAGACACCCCCACTCTAGGCCTCGTCTGTCCCCCGCATCAGTCCCAGACTCAGCTGCTGGCACGCGCGTGACGGCAGAGGAAGGCCATGATGCAGGTACGCCCACAAGGGTCACACACACGGCTCAGGCGTCCAAGCGACAGTGCACATGGCCACCTGCAGTGGGCGTTGTAGCAGGCTGTCAAGGTTACATGACAGCCTGAGCACTGTGAGCCCGAGGACCACGAACGTACTGCCCGCACAAATCTGAAATGTGTTCAGGAACCTTTATGTGCTTATGCTTTGTTTCAGGAACAAGTGATCATCGGAGAAGACCCACGAGTTCACTGCCTGAGAGTCCGCTGGGCTGTTAACATCCCCTGCTCCTCCGAGAGACAGTATGTGCTCCAAGAAGCAAGACTGAAGCAAGAGGGCTTTTCAGAAAGGTCTGGCAGTGTCAGAACACGGCCGAGGGGCAGAGGCTTCCGTATTGCTGCTCACGGTCATTTTCGAGGCTTATGGCTTCTTCTTCTTTTTTTTTTTTAAAGATTTTATTTTATTTATTCAACAGAGATAGAGACAGCCAGCGAGAGAGGGAACACAAGCAGGGGGAGTGGGAGAGGAAGAAGCAGACTCATAGCGGAGGAGCCTGATGTGGGGCTCGATCCCATAACGCCGAGATCATGCCCTGAGCCGAAGGCAGACGCTTAACCGCTGTGCCACCCAGGCACCCCTCGAGGCTTATGGCTTCTGACTTGGGAAGGTTTTGTTCTTTTCAAGATGGAGCCCAGCCGCCTGCCATCCTAAGGTTACTGTAGCCCCAGCGGCATCTCAATCCCAAAGACCAACACCAGAGCCACTGAGGTCCTGTGAGAAACTGACACCATCACCAGCCAGAGACTCCAAATCCACAGACCTCTCTCCTTAAATACAAAAGCCAGGACAGGGCCGCCTGGGGTGGCTCAGTCAATTGAGCATCCGACTCCTAGTTTTGGCTCATGGGTTGTGAGATCGAGCCCCATGTTGGGCTCTGCACTCAGTGCTGAGTCTGCTTGGGATTCTCTTCCTTTCCTTCTCCCTCTGCCCCTCCTCCCCACACTCTCGCTTGCTTGCTCTCTCTCTCAAATAAATAAATCTTCAAAAGCCAGGACAAAAGCCAGGAATTGACTGGCTCTTCAAGGATGCTTGAAGCTGTCAGGAAACAGGACGACTCATGCCCTGGACCAGCATCATCCTCCCAGCTGGTTCTCAGCCCATCCCTTCAGTCCCCAGGAGGCCAGGCACCCACACCCTGGAACGTGGGAAGCTGTCAGGACCAGGGCTTTTCCATCCCACACCTCGGGAAGGTGTCTGAGTTCAGAGGTCATAAATGCCCTGAGTTCCAAGTCTGCCAATTGATGACATGTGAGCAGAAGCGTTACACTTCCAAATACCACCATTTTGCAACCCCAAATGAATTAGTAGCTTTAGGCACTGCTTATCCACTGCTGCTAACATCGCAGAGAATGGGCTCATCAGATCTTATGCAGCTCTTGAAAGAAAGACCCAAACTATAAACCAATTCTATGTAGCGTTCTTGAGAAAATTTTGAAACTGGGTCTGAGTAAGCCTAGAGCAGTGGTACTCAACTCTGGCTCACTGATGTCTGGACCCCACTCCAAGAAATTCCAACTGGGTTGGTCTGGGTAGGGTCTGGACATCGGTATCATTTTAGTAACTCCCCCAGCGATTCTAACGTGCATTTAGCGGGGAGAACCACGACTGTGGTTTTCACTAACAATTTACAGGAAATACGAAGGTCGGAAGAACATGTTAAATGGCACCATGGGGTTGCAATCAGCAAAATCCAGGCTGTGGGAGACCCGGCCAGATGTATGACCTAACTTCCTCAAAAGTCAGTTGCAAAGAAAAAAACAAGTTAGAGAGATGGTGGCCAAATCACAGCCTAGGGAAGAGAGATCTAACATATCACCCTGTAACGTATGGATCTGATCTAGACCCTCATTAGACCAATTATATTCTCAATCAGAAGTAAGGTGATCTGGGAAGTTGGGCCCTTTGCCTGTGTGGTGACAGGTGTCAGGAGCAGAACACACGCGTCCTCCAATTTCTGAGTGCCCTCCTGGCCCTTACGCTGGCCGTCTGCTACCTGTGGGCGCTGGAGTTTGGGAGGCCTGGTACTGGGGGAAAGCGGGGGGGAGGGGGGGAGGAGAAGGGGAAAGGGGCTCCCAAAAGAGGGACAAGGGAATGGAGAGATTTCTAAAGATACGAGATGTCACTTACTGTCACGCCTGTGGCTAAGCGCACAGAGATTTTGCAGATAATGCCCCAGCAGTATGGCGACACAAGCCCAGTGGAGCATGAGTGGGAACAGTGAAATCTACTCTTCAAGGCTGCCAAGGGCCTGGGTGGACCCCGTCCGTATGGGGGAGGGCCTCAACAACGCAGCACACGCAGACACGGGCCCATCTCCCTTGAGAGGCCTTTCAAGAGCAACTGCGTTTCTTTAAAGAGAAAGCCTGGCTCGGGGGAGGCCCCCCGCCGCCGCTGGTGCCGACGCTCACCTGAGCAGCTCGATCAGCCGTTCCTCCAGGTACTGCTTGGTTCTGTTCAGGTCATCCAGGTCTGCAAGCATCTTCTGGTCGTTCTTCTCCCGGTTTGTCACCTCCTGGCAGAGTCTGCTGTAATACTCTTGGATTTTTGTCGTGGCTTTTTCAAGTTCCTTCTGGGTCCTGATAGAGAAGTGGGAAGCCCACTGATGAGCCACTGCTTCCAGCTTCCCCTGTGCCTCTGGGCTAACTCGGGCCTCTAACAAGGTCCCGCTGCCCTCCGAGCCTTTTCCCTCTCACAGTGGGGCACCCCTCAGCACTACGCACCACAGGTTGTGCCTCAGCCCCGGCCTTCAAAACTCCCCTCGCACCCCCAAACTCTTCACACACCACCCCCCCCCGCACCAAATACAATGGGCATTCTGGGAGAACAGGTGACCTCAGGCCGCTAAGAGCTCCCCAGGTGAGTTGAACTCTGCACTGGTTTTGGGGCAGGGGCTGAGGTTACGGGGGAGCCCAAGGGTGCAGTGCATGGGCTGGTGATGGAGGGGTTTGCAAGAGGAAAATGGAATTGGAACAGAACACAGATGTCTCTGCCTGGAGGCAACCACATGGACGAGGACCTGCCTCCCAGGTGACTTTGGGGCTCTACACACAGGGCGTGGTGCTGGGCAACCCAGCCGGCATTCGATGGGCACTGGCAGGCGCTGCCCCGACAGCCAGGAGGCCTAAGGAGCTCTGTTCCCTCGGCTCAGTCTGTGGCCAAGGGGCTGGCTGCACAAAGCACTGTCCTCCTGCCCTGGCCCGCTCCACTTGCAGCTCGCCTGTCCCCGAGGGCAGTGGTGCTCCAGGAACGCTCTACAAATCCCAAGGACCAGCAGGGCGTTCGTAAAAGCTCCATTAAGCACAGGGCTCTGCAGAGACTAAGTAATCCGTATCTAATCCAGCCTTCCTACACCCCGTATAAAGTTGCCAGAAGGTTCTTTACAAGACACTGTCCACCAAAATGATTTCATGGGTGTACAAGTGCATGTGCGTGTGCACACGTGCGCATGCACGCACACACAGTGAATAAAGTAAAACCTGATCCTCGGCAGACAGAGTACGCAATATCGGGCAGCTAAAACAACGGCTCTGAGAGCTTACAAATAAGTACTGTTGTAGCATTTTTTTTTTTTAAATGCCACCCACTTAGGAGGTTCTGGTACTTATACTGTCACGTGAATCTGACCCGGGCAGCCAGAGCCCTATGGCGTTTGACTCTGGAAGAATCAGAGAAGAACTGTGCATGTTGGGTGACTGAACACCCAACACGCTCTCGATCTCCCGCTGAGCCCGGGCCCGCCCTAGAAGCCGGGTGGTAGGAGGCAACGAGGGATGGGCAGAAAAGGTAAAGGCTCAGGACAGTCTGGCATGCCAGTCTTTGCTGGGGGTACAACAGGTGCCTGGGTCCCAGCATCTCCAGCAGGACTGCCTTGGCCTCATCACCAAATGGTGGGCTCACACTCGTAACTCCAGGTGGCCCCCCGGCCTAAAGACGAGGGGGCTCAGGGAAGTCTTGGGGCTGCACAAGCAGGACCACACTCCAAGGTTAGGACAGTCCTGATGAAGTGTGACAGCACGATGTGCTCGCCACAGACACAGCAGCAGTCTGCAGGCAGACCAGCTGGCCTGGGGCTGGGTACCCTCACTCACCCTCGGCATGTGCCTGGGAGACCCCCCGCCCCACCCCCAGCCCTGCGGCCTCTCATTTCACAAAGGAAACCAGGAAGAGCTTGAGTCACAACTTGTAGCAGGGAAACACACACACACCCCCCAGGACCCTAGCACGAGACCAGACACAGACGTATCTGTGCACTTTGCAGGGTCACTGTTGAGGAAACAGACTCTGGAGCCAAGCGGCCTGGGTTGCACCTCCCACCATCACCCATGTGCTGTCAGATGCTGGGAAAGCGACTTAACTCCTCTGAGCCTCACTCTCCTCGTCTATAAAACAGGGACAAGTCATAATTCCCTCTTCAAAGGACAGTCAGGAGCAAAAAAAGGGACAAATAGACGCGAAGTGTTTAAAACGGTGCCTGGCCCATTTGGGGCATTACTTAAGTGTTCACTGTTATCACTACCATTATTATATTCCAACTTGTATTTCATGTCAGCTCTTCCAAAGCAGAAACGTGCCCCACCGGAGGTAGGAAAATGGCATCAAGAAAGGCTCAGTGGCTGCCTGCAGGGGGGTGAGAAACGGGCTGCCCGCCCTCTGTGGCATGCTTCTGGCAAAGCGCCTTCTGAGTTTGTGGCTTTTCTTGCAAGAAGACTTCAACCTGCTCTGAGTGGCTGAGTTTCTAAATGACTGCATCAAATACCCCCTTCCCTGAAGCCTCGGCCGCTGGGGCCGTGTGGGCGGAAGTGCATCACTAACCTGTCCAAGCTCTCGCGCAGGGCGGCCCCCTCCTCATCCTTCTTCTGCATGGCAGCCTGGCTTTCAGAAAGACGCTTGCTGGTGCCGCTCAGCTGCTCTCCCAGATCTGCCTGCGTGGCCTGGCACGGGACAGCAGGGAGAAGACACTCAACTGACGAGAGCCCGCGCCGCAGGCCAGAAAGGGGCTGGTGGGTTCTCCGCCCCACCTGGCCGGGTCACTTCTAACTGGAGGGGGTTTTGTTTTAGGTTCCAGAGCCTGAGAATCTTTGAGTGACCCACTCCTGTTTGTAATCCTATCTGTCAAATATTAATTTCAACTGGCAGTGGAGGTCGGAGGGGCAGCAGGAATCAGAATCCTGGGGTGGGGGCGGAGGTGGGGTGGCAGGGAGCAGGGTTCCCTGGAGATGGTGATTGCAGCCCCCGCGCTGAGCCCCCTCAGTTCAGGACCACTGATTCAGGGACGCCTGCGGAGGCAGCTAAGAAGGACACCTCATATCCTTTCCACCGGGCTGGCTGAGAAACACATCTGGCAGCTCCAGCCGAGTGTCCAGGAGGCGGAAGGGGCCGAGATGTGCACTCAAGACATCCACAGAGGTGAACGGGTGGGAGCTTTGTTTTGGGAATTGGGAGTCTTGCACACGGCCCTTCTAAATGGTCCAGTGGAAACCAAACCAGACCCCTCTCCCTGACGGGCCCATATCCTGGGGGTGGGAATGACCAGGCAGAGGTGGGCACGCCAGTGTTTCCTGCCCAGGCAGCCAGGCGGCCAGGCCGCAGACCAGCAAACTCCCCGGGGCCTACCTTCAGCCTCTCCACCGCCTCCTCGGCGGCCTGCAGCTGCCGGCCTCGCTCCTCAAGCTGGTCTCTGAGGCTCTGGCACTCTTCACTGGCAGTCTGGGGATGATGAGAGAGGGCTCGTGAAAGTGGGGTCCTTGCACAGAGACCCCCTCAGCCCCATTTCCCCAAACGGGTAAAAACAAGCTCCCTCTCTCTTTTTCACCAAACTCAATAAACCTTGGGCTTGACTGGTGACAACATCTTTCCAAGTTTACTAAGGGACTTAGCCTGGTCCTCACACTTAGGACTTCATTTCTGCAAGGAAACAAGTGCCCTGTGACCCACACAGAGCAGCACAGGATGGGGGCCATGGTATTGGAGGCACATCTGCAGAAATGCAACAGTTGTGTATCTGGGAGTGAGCACGGACCGCAGTGCTAATGGGCGAGTGAAAAGCTCTGGAAACCAAAGCCCCACAGCCATCCTGCTTGTGTCCTTGGTCTCCGCCACCCTTAACCCTTTCCCTTTGTGCAGTACCGAAAGCCCATGGTAAGCACTGGTCCCGTAAGCCCGTCCACCCCAAGAGCTTTGTGAAAACACACTGAGCCAGTTTCCCCAACAGCACCTGCCATCGGGATGGCACCGCAGGGACAGAAAACCCACAGACGAGACTTGCAGGCAGGGGCTGCTGGCACCTACAGTAGGTTCTAGAGACTAGGAGAGGGTCTAGGGCAAACCCACAGGCCCAGAAGGGCTGGGCATGTACATAAACGAGTATAAGGAAAACAACAGAAAGTGCATGCCTCCTTTACAGGGGGCATCCGCCACGCAGCTCTTCGTGACTTCTGCAGGGTGGGAACGAGGGCACAGGCTTTAGGATCTCCTGAATCTGTGAACACCCAGCTCTTTAACCGTTGGTTACTACTGTACAGCAGCCACTCTGTACAAGCCAAATCTGTCTGCAGCCAAGCTGAGTTTACACTTCCCGGCTAGGGCATCGCTCCCGACATGTGCCCCTAGTGTCCCTGTGAGGGAAAGAGTGCTGGGACCTCGAGAGCAGGACAGCTGCGTCTGCCCGGCCGCCCAGTACATTCTTGGATCCTCAAGTGCCACGTGGCTGAAGGCACACCCTATCCTCTCGTGGACCCATCGGGCCCCACTGCAGGAGACCACCTCAGCCCGGGGGGGGGGGGGGG
>NW_024423786.1:42189681-42192371 GCF_017311325.1 Ursus maritimus | reverse complement strand
GGCGGCCAGGCCGCAGACCAGCAAACTCCCCGGGGCCTACCTTCAGCCTCTCCACCGCCTCCTCGGCGGCCTGCAGCTGCCGGCCTCGCTCCTCAAGCTGGTCTCTGAGGCTCTGGCACTCTTCACTGGCAGTCTGGGGATGATGAGAGAGGGCTCGTGAAAGTGGGGTCCTTGCACAGAGACCCCCTCAGCCCCATTTCCCCAAACGGGTAAAAACAAGCTCCCTCTCTCTTTTTCACCAAACTCAATAAACCTTGGGCTTGACTGGTGACAACATCTTTCCAAGTTTACTAAGGGACTTAGCCTGGTCCTCACACTTAGGACTTCATTTCTGCAAGGAAACAAGTGCCCTGTGACCCACACAGAGCAGCACAGGATGGGGGCCATGGTATTGGAGGCACATCTGCAGAAATGCAACAGTTGTGTATCTGGGAGTGAGCACGGACCGCAGTGCTAATGGGCGAGTGAAAAGCTCTGGAAACCAAAGCCCCACAGCCATCCTGCTTGTGTCCTTGGTCTCCGCCACCCTTAACCCTTTCCCTTTGTGCAGTACCGAAAGCCCATGGTAAGCACTGGTCCCGTAAGCCCGTCCACCCCAAGAGCTTTGTGAAAACACACTGAGCCAGTTTCCCCAACAGCACCTGCCATCGGGATGGCACCGCAGGGACAGAAAACCCACAGACGAGACTTGCAGGCAGGGGCTGCTGGCACCTACAGTAGGTTCTAGAGACTAGGAGAGGGTCTAGGGCAAACCCACAGGCCCAGAAGGGCTGGGCATGTACATAAACGAGTATAAGGAAAACAACAGAAAGTGCATGCCTCCTTTACAGGGGGCATCCGCCACGCAGCTCTTCGTGACTTCTGCAGGGTGGGAACGAGGGCACAGGCTTTAGGATCTCCTGAATCTGTGAACACCCAGCTCTTTAACCGTTGGTTACTACTGTACAGCAGCCACTCTGTACAAGCCAAATCTGTCTGCAGCCAAGCTGAGTTTACACTTCCCGGCTAGGGCATCGCTCCCGACATGTGCCCCTAGTGTCCCTGTGAGGGAAAGAGTGCTGGGACCTCGAGAGCAGGACAGCTGCGTCTGCCCGGCCGCCCAGTACATTCTTGGATCCTCAAGTGCCACGTGGCTGAAGGCACACCCTATCCTCTCGTGGACCCATCGGGCCCCACTGCAGGAGACCACCTCAGCCCGGGGGGGGGGGGGCATCAAGGCGAGGCAGGACTACCTTCAGTCGGCTCTGGTGGTCCATGATCTCGGTGCTCAGCTGGAACTTGAGGGCATTGAGCTCCTCGTGTGCGGTCTCCTGGAGGCTCTGGGCCCGCTGCTCGGCCTGGGCCAGCTGGGCCTGCAGGCTGGGCAGGGAGCGGGCCGCCTCCTCGGCCACCTTCAGCCTCTCCTGCAAGCCGTCCCTCTCTCGCTGCAGTCCCGCCACTTGCTGTTCCAGGCCCTCTCGCTGCCTCGAGGCCTCCCGTTTGGCGTCATGGAGCTCCTGGACGGCGCGGGCCAGGGCCTCCTCGGCCCGCTTTTTCTCAGCAAGCTGCGTGCAGATATGGACGCCCAGCTCGTCAGTGGCTGGGCTGGCCATGGGCAGCTGCTCCTGTGGCTCGGCCTGTTCTAGCCGGGATTCTGGGGAGCTGCATTCTGCCCTTGACCGTTCCTCCTCCTCAGTCCTCTCCTCCCGCAGTGCCCCTTCCCGCTCCGAGCGCTGCAGTGGCTCCTGACCGTGGGCCCCCTTGAGAGCTTCGTTCTGCTCCTTCAGCTGCTGCACCAGGGCCCTGTGCTCCCTCAGAGCAGCCTCAGCCACGCTCAGCTGGCCCTGTACCTTCTCCCGGTCACCCAAGGCTGCCTGGAGCTTGGCCTGAAGGTCCAGCACCTCAGCCGGCAGGTGCCCAGCCTCTCCCTGCTGGGTCTCCACCTGGTCCTGACACAGGGCCAGCTGGGGGGCTGGGTCCTGGGGTGCACTGTCTTCAGGTGCACCGAGCCCCTGTTGGCCTTTCTCTGCAGCCGTGAGGGTCTCGATCAGCTGGGTTTGCTGGCGGCACTGGCTCTCAAGAGCCCTGAGCTCCCTCTCCCGGGCCTCGGCCAGCTGCCGGCACTGCCCCACCTCTTCCTGCAGCTGCTGGCACTCGGCCTCCTTGTTCCGCAGGGCGGCCTCCTTCTCGGCCATGTGGGCCCGCATGGTCTCCTTGGCCTTCCTCACAGCCAGGAGGCTTGCCTCCATCTGGTCACCCATGTGCCGGATGCTGGCCTGCTCAGACTCCAGGGAGGCCAGGGAGCCCCGGATGGCTGCCTCCCGCTGCTGCAGGGCCTGGTAATCAGACTGCAGGGCCTGCAGCTTGCCCTCGAGGAGCTGGTTGAGCTCCAGCACATTCTGTAGCTCCTTCTCCAGCTCCCTGTTGGCCTGCTGGAGCTTCTCCTCCTGACCGCTCCCTCGCATCTGGGCGTCTCCCGTCTGTCCCTCTTGGGCGCTTCTCTGCTCCTCCTCCAGCTTCTTGAAGACCGGTCGCAGGGTGGAATCTGGGGGGCCCCGGGCCTTGGGCTTCTCCCCTGCCATGGGCAGATCTGGGCCCGGCTGCCCGGCAAGCCGCTCCAGCAGCCCCACCTTCTGGCTCAGGTGGTCTTTGTCCCGAATGAGCTGCTTCTTCTGCTCCTCCAGGTCACCCACATGCTGGCTCAGCTGCGC
>NW_024423786.1:42034171-42189671 GCF_017311325.1 Ursus maritimus | reverse complement strand
GGGGGGGGGGGGGGGGGCATCAAGGCGAGGCAGGACTACCTTCAGTCGGCTCTGGTGGTCCATGATCTCGGTGCTCAGCTGGAACTTGAGGGCATTGAGCTCCTCGTGTGCGGTCTCCTGGAGGCTCTGGGCCCGCTGCTCGGCCTGGGCCAGCTGGGCCTGCAGGCTGGGCAGGGAGCGGGCCGCCTCCTCGGCCACCTTCAGCCTCTCCTGCAAGCCGTCCCTCTCTCGCTGCAGTCCCGCCACTTGCTGTTCCAGGCCCTCTCGCTGCCTCGAGGCCTCCCGTTTGGCGTCATGGAGCTCCTGGACGGCGCGGGCCAGGGCCTCCTCGGCCCGCTTTTTCTCAGCAAGCTGCGTGCAGATATGGACGCCCAGCTCGTCAGTGGCTGGGCTGGCCATGGGCAGCTGCTCCTGTGGCTCGGCCTGTTCTAGCCGGGATTCTGGGGAGCTGCATTCTGCCCTTGACCGTTCCTCCTCCTCAGTCCTCTCCTCCCGCAGTGCCCCTTCCCGCTCCGAGCGCTGCAGTGGCTCCTGACCGTGGGCCCCCTTGAGAGCTTCGTTCTGCTCCTTCAGCTGCTGCACCAGGGCCCTGTGCTCCCTCAGAGCAGCCTCAGCCACGCTCAGCTGGCCCTGTACCTTCTCCCGGTCACCCAAGGCTGCCTGGAGCTTGGCCTGAAGGTCCAGCACCTCAGCCGGCAGGTGCCCAGCCTCTCCCTGCTGGGTCTCCACCTGGTCCTGACACAGGGCCAGCTGGGGGGCTGGGTCCTGGGGTGCACTGTCTTCAGGTGCACCGAGCCCCTGTTGGCCTTTCTCTGCAGCCGTGAGGGTCTCGATCAGCTGGGTTTGCTGGCGGCACTGGCTCTCAAGAGCCCTGAGCTCCCTCTCCCGGGCCTCGGCCAGCTGCCGGCACTGCCCCACCTCTTCCTGCAGCTGCTGGCACTCGGCCTCCTTGTTCCGCAGGGCGGCCTCCTTCTCGGCCATGTGGGCCCGCATGGTCTCCTTGGCCTTCCTCACAGCCAGGAGGCTTGCCTCCATCTGGTCACCCATGTGCCGGATGCTGGCCTGCTCAGACTCCAGGGAGGCCAGGGAGCCCCGGATGGCTGCCTCCCGCTGCTGCAGGGCCTGGTAATCAGACTGCAGGGCCTGCAGCTTGCCCTCGAGGAGCTGGTTGAGCTCCAGCACATTCTGTAGCTCCTTCTCCAGCTCCCTGTTGGCCTGCTGGAGCTTCTCCTCCTGACCGCTCCCTCGCATCTGGGCGTCTCCCGTCTGTCCCTCTTGGGCGCTTCTCTGCTCCTCCTCCAGCTTCTTGAAGACCGGTCGCAGGGTGGAATCTGGGGGGCCCCGGGCCTTGGGCTTCTCCCCTGCCATGGGCAGATCTGGGCCCGGCTGCCCGGCAAGCCGCTCCAGCAGCCCCACCTTCTGGCTCAGGTGGTCTTTGTCCCGAATGAGCTGCTTCTTCTGCTCCTCCAGGTCACCCACATGCTGGCTCAGCTGCGCCAGCTGGGGCTCCAGGAACCGCAGCTGCCGCGCCAGGGCCCTGGCCTCTTGCTCCAGCAGCTCCTTCTCCTCTCGCCGCTGCCGCTCCTCCTGCCTCACCTCCGCCAGCTCCTGCTCCACGGAACTCAGGTGGGCTAGAGCCTCCCGAAGCTGTCGCCGGAGCTGGGTTGCCTCCTGCCCCTTCGCAGCCAGCTCTTCCCGGAGTGGGGCCGTCTCCTTCAGCAGGCGCTCCAGGTCGGCCTGGGCCTCCTCCTTCAGCTGCAGCTCCTTGGCCAGCTGCTCCAGCTGCGCACTCTGCTGCCTATTGAGCTCCTGGGTCTTGGTGCTCTCTCTTTCCAGGGCTCGAAGCTTCTCCCGCAGCTCCTGGACCTCCGGGGCCAAGTCCCTGGGGAGGAGCTCTTGCTGCCCTTTTGGGTCCGGGGCCATATCTGCCTGCTGCTCAGCCGTGCCCGGCTGGCCTGGGACATGAGCTAACTGTTGGTTCTTCCGGCCCAGCAAGTCCCGTGTGGCCTCCAGCTTCTGCGCCAGGGGCCGGAGCATGGACTCCAGCCGCCGCAGGGCGGAGCGGTGGTCCTCTTCCTTCTCTGCTGTCCCCAGCTCCAGGGCCTGCAGGCACTTCTGGAGCTCCTTCACGGTGTCCTGGGTGGCCTGGGTCACCTCCCACTGCTTCTGGAGCTCGGCCATCATGCAAGTGAGGCGGGCGTTGTCCTCGGCAGCGGTGCGACCTCGCTCCCTCTCCACCTGCAGCTTCTCGCCCTGCAGGCTGACAGCTGCCCTCAGC
This sequence comes from Ursus maritimus, assembly GCF_017311325.1. NCBI lineage: Eukaryota > Metazoa > Chordata > Mammalia > Carnivora > Ursidae > Ursus > Ursus maritimus. The sequence continues at coordinate 42,187,393 of NW_024423786.1, read as the reverse complement.
TCCTGGTTCTCCCTGTCCAGCTGCTGCAACTGCTCCTGCAGCCGCTTCTCCCGCACCTCCAGCTGGTCCAGCTCCAGCCGCATCTCGTCGAAGCCCTCCAGCGCCTCGTTGTTTAAGGGGCTGCTCACGTCGAAGCTGGAGGCCATCTCCTGAGTCTGTGGAGGAAAAACAACACACAAGTGGCTCTGGGACAGAAGCTGCACGGCCACCGGAGAAAGCTTTAGAGGTTAATGAGAAGTCACTAAACTCGCGAGTCTATCGAGCCATTCGAAAGGCTAGAAGCACTTTGCTGGAAGCATCTGCCAAAGGAGGTCAGAGCACACCCTAAAGACATGATGTCGCACACGGGAGCTCCCTGGGCTCTCAGAACCTGCACGTCCCACCCAGCCTCCTGGAGCTTTGGAAGCATAACGGACATTGGTGCATAGATTATTAAGTTACGCTGAAACTCCTGTTCAGCACTGAACCTACCTACAGCTCCTGCTGTGATTCAACACAGAACAGGGTTCAGGCTCAATTTGTTCTCCTCTCTCAATGCTTCTACTATTTTTATGCTGTTGTATTTTTATTTTGTTTTGATTTACTGCATTGTCCTTACCTTTAAAACTATATGCGGCTATGATCCGCTCACATTTGTAACACAACTAACAAAATTCCCCCCACCCACGAACCTGACCGAGACTCACTCGCCTACATCAAGCCCTTAAGTGCTCCTTCCCCTGAGCCGCACCATCACCTTCTGAGCGAGAACGACTTCTATGACCCCCATCTTCCAGATGACAGCGCCGAAGTTTCGAGCGGGTAAGTGGTCCGCCCAGGGTCACACGACTGGTGGGGGACAGTCAGCGTCTGACTCTGCTGCTTTTCACCCAAGAGCTAAATTGCTTCCTTTAAAATACTTGAAAAGCTTCTAACAGAATTTAATTTTTCAAAGGCCTAAATTCTGGGGCGCCTGGGTGGCTCAGTCGTTAAGCGTCTGCCTTCAGGCTAAGGGCGTGATCCTAGGGTCCTGGGATTGAGCCCCGCATCAGGCTCCCTGCTCCACTGGGAAGCCTGCTTCTTCCTCTCCCACTCCCCCTGCCTGTGTTCCCTCTCTCGCTGGCTGTCTCTCTCTGTCAAATAAATAAATAAAATCTTTAAAAAAAATAAAAATTAAAAAAATAATAAAAGGCCTAAATTCTCTTGCGTCATAAAAACCCGGCCTCTAGGAAATAACGGGGATAACGGAGGGTTCATATTACTCAGGTTGGGGCAAAGGTGTCTGAGAACATCCCCCCGAGTCGCGAGCAGCCAGGGCACACACAGCCTGGTTCACGCTTTGGTGAGGAAATCCCCAGCCTTTCTGGCGTTACCTGCAGGTAGCTGCTCACCAAACTGCTCATGCTGGAGCTGCGGCTGGGGGGTCTCCACAGGTAAGCAGAAGAGCCGGGGGCCAGCGTCCTCCTGCGGGGCCACGGGACAGACAAGCTGCATCAGAGCAGGAAACACGCACACGCACACACGCACACACACGGAGGCCTCGATTCTCACAAGGCACCCAGGTGGTGGATGGGGGCACTGCCCTCCCAGAGAGAGTGTACAGAGGCAAAAACCCAACAGCTTCTACCAAAGAGCACATGTACGCTGGTCTGCAGCTGACGGGCTCCACTGCGAAGTGTCAGCATAAGGCCTTTCCAGCTGCTGCCAAAGGAGAACTAAGTGGACATGTCATTGCCCAATTCGGGCTTGAAATCTTCTTTACATCTTTGGTGCCCGTCACAGTGTGTCTGCTAGTGAGGGAAAAGCAGCAGTCAGTCTGATAAGCCACAGGGACAGCGTGCTTGGGGGCAACACTGGAACGGTGACGGTGGCAGATCTAGCCTCATACCTCTGTACCACCGGGAAACAGACAAAGTGGGCTTTAGTCGTACAACAGAACGCTGTACGCCGGGCATCGGCAATCTTTTCTTATGAAGGGCCAGACAGGACAGACCTTACGCTTGCCAGCCTTCTGGTCTCTGTCACAACAACTCCTGCTACAGTGGCAGCAGGAGAGCAGCGATGGACAACAGGTAAATGAACCGGGAAAGCCATGTGACTGCCCCCCCCGCCCCCGTCTGTGGGCAGTGGCTGGCCGACCCACTCTCTACAGCTATAGAAAGCCATGCACAAACACAGATAAAAATCTAAAACAACGTGAAATGAGAAAAGCCAGTTGCAAAAGGATAGCTACCTACGATTCAATGTAGGCAAAATTTATAAATACATACAAAATAAAACCACACACATATAAAATATGTATAGATACACATTTAGTGACACACAAAGATATTCGGGAATGACGTGTGTCAACTACACAGGGCTGTGATTACTTCTAGATGGGAATTAGGGGACAGCATGACAGTGGGGTGGGGCTTTATTTGGATCCGTGACCTTTTATTTCCATATAAAGCAAAGAAACAAAAAAACACCACCAAAGAACCAGCTCAAAGGGGCTCCTGCTGGCCAAATAAGCATCAAAATAAATGATTACAGTGACAGAACATAGTCCACTGAATAAAATAAGAATCCATGAGTCAACTCTGCTATAAATGAATAAATACATACAGACAGACAGACACAGGGGTGCCTGGCTGGCTCAGTCAGCAGAGCGTGCGACTCCTGAACTCGGGGTTGTGAGTTCAAGCTCCACGTTGGGCACAGAGCTCACAAAAATCATATTAAGGAAAAAGAATCTTTTTGTTTTTTAATTTTACTTATTTATTTGAGAGAGTGTGTGCAACAGAGAGAGCATGAGCAGGGGGAGGGAGAAGCAGACTCCCCACTGAGCAGGGAGCCTGGGATCCCAGGACCCTGGCATCACGACCTGAGCCGAAGGCAGACGTTTAACCAACTGAGCTGCCCAGGCACCCCAACAACCTAATATTAAAGTATCTTCCTGTAAAAAACATACTGATTACAGAGGGAGAGACAGTAACTTTAGAGAAATCTGGCAAACGCCCCCTTAACCTCATGGTCATGGTCAACGGCCCCGGTGCTGGAACAAATCAACATCGTGTGTCTCTGGACATAACGTGCCGAGGACGACATGACATCCGGGTACTCCCGCCGGAAATGCTCACCCTGACCCTAACCATGAGGGGCCGCTACGCAAACTCCAACGAAGGAACATTTTACAAAGTAACCAGCCTGTGCTTTTCAAAAACGCCTACGCTGTGAAAGACAAAGACTGAGAAACTGTTCCAGATTCAAGAAGACCAGAGAGACTGGCATTAACCGCAGCATGTGCTCCTGGGCCGGCGCCGGGATGATAAAAGACGTTACTGGGATCATTCTTAGAATCTGAATAGGGGCTGTACAAAGGTGGCATTGTATCCATGTTAGTTTCCTGATCTTAATAACTGCACTGAGGTTATATGTAAGAGGGTAAGAGGGTGTCCTTGACTTGAAGTCCACAGTGAGTACTGCGGAGTCGAGGGGAATCGAGTCTGTAACTTTTTCCTCAAATGGCCTAGGGAATAAAGCAAGATGTACTGATAAAGAGAAAGAGTGATACAACATCGTAGTAAAATGCTGGTAACTGGGGAGTCGAGGTGAAGGCTGGATGAATGCTCTGTGGCATTTAAGGGGCAACTTTGCTGTAATTGTGAAAAGATTTCAAAATTAAAAAGTTTTAAAAAGGACATGTGCAGTAAATATGACAGAATGTTAGCTTTTCATCTTGGTGGTCGGCACAAGGGCGTCATCATATTCAGGACTTTCCTCTCCACAGAAAACATTTCCTAATAAAAAATATAAAAATTGACATTTAAAACAATCTGTATTAACAGAAAGCAAAACAAAGAAGGCCGGACTGGGGGTTGCCTGGGCGGCTCAGTTGGTTAAGCGGCCAACTCTTGATTTCGGCTCAGGTCATGATCTCAGGGTCATGAGATCGAGGCTCTGCGCCGGGCATGGAGCCTGCTTGAGGTTCTCTCTCCCCCTCTCCCTCTGCTCCTCCCACCCCATGTGTGCACACATGTGTGCATGCGCAGACTCTCATGTGCACGCGCAAACTCTCACGTGCACGCTCTCTCAAAAAAAAACAAAACTGCTGAACTGTAATTGAACTCGAGTCTGACACCCTGGTGGTGCTGGGCGACTGTGGGTAAGTCACCCACTGTCTGAGCCTGTCCCCTCCCAGAGTCCCCACCCTCCTGGGGTGGCAGGTGAGTGCTCTTTTCCAGCAACCCTTCCGTGGGTGAGCTGTAGCTCCCTCTCCACTGCCTGCAAGGTCTCCGTGGTAAGTCTGCAAGAACAGGACCAGGAAAAAGCCCACTGGCTCCCCGCTGGCCACCCCCAAATCCCTTAACACACTTGAAAAAACCTCAGGTTTTGCATATGCATCTCCACTGACTCATACCACCCGGCCGGTTAGGAGAGTCAGGAGAGTTTCGAGAGTTTTGGGTTGGAGACTTCAGATGTTACAAAACATTAGTCACGACTCAACAAAGTCTAGCAAATTAGCAGGCGTAAGAGTTGCAAAGCCTTATGTCATTTACTGCGTGACCGAACTGTTTTGAGTAGACTGGTGGCGACCTTTAGAACTTCAAACATCTCCTTCCCCTGTCTTTTCAACCAAAAAATCCTTCAAAATACCTGGCAAATGTCGGCCAGGCAGCGTCCAAGTCATAGCCCCTCGACGCCAGGTCAAACTGAACCTCGGTCAGCTCGTACAGCTGGCCCACAATGTCGGAGCTCAGCTTCGGTTTCAGAAAGGGGCTCCTTGCGTAGTACCAGTCACTGCAGGGAAGCAGGAAAAAGGAGCGGTGACAAGAATAATAAAGGTAAGGAAAGACTGAATTTGATACGGCTCTCCCTTACCGAATTCTCAGGTTACTAATGAGTTAAATTCAGACAGACAGACAGGGGGACACACACACACCCCAATTTGATTTTCACTGTAGGAGCGCATAACTTCCAAATAAGCTTGTTCTTCAAGGAAATCACTGAAATGAACTAGATGCTTATCCACTTATTATTTACATCGTATCTATTCTCCAGAAAGGATACGAGAAAACTTAAATCTGTTATTTGCCAGGAAGGGGGCAGTTAGAGGGGAAAGAACACTTCCTCTGTGAAACATAACCCCATCTTCTACTCCGTTTAGAGGATTCAATACAGGCTGGTGAGCTCGTGGCTAGGGTAGGTCCATACACCACAGAGTCGCCCTGTGAGGGGTTGGTGGTCGCACCACGCGAGGCAGTAAGAACTGAGAAAGGCCACACTGTGGGGTGTAAAGAGCTACTGGGCTGGCGTCCGTGAAAGGTGGCGCACTGGAAGTCGAGCTGCCGGGGACGGTTCTCACCAAACACCGTGAACAAAACAACCGTCGGATCAAACGTGCGGAAGTTCTCAACTCGCGTGAATTCACAGAGTCTGTCACACGCACAGAAATACGTCTTTATGCAAATCAATCTTAAGGTGACAAAACACAGGATTTTCCCCCAACCAGGTTTTTTTTTTTTTTTAAATCCCCATGTGATTTCTTTGATTCACTGGAAGAACACTCCCTGGGGAGAAGGGAGGCAGCGCTGGAAAAGGCTGCCAGGAAACCCAAAGAGGTTCGGCTGTGAGGGGCCTAAGCCGCAGCTCCTTGTTGGACACCCCATTTACATGCTCAATCCCTTCCCTCCCTACCCCTCCCCCCACCAGGCTCTGGCACCAGCCACACAAAGGCTGAGCCCACCGACAACCTGGGCTCCATCTGGCTGCCCACCACCACGTCCGGAGAGCCCTGATACACCCGGCAGGCATTGACTCGGGGTCTCAGGTGAGGCCTCGGGCTTGGAGGTGTTAAAAACCCCACAGCTGATTCTGCTGAGAGAGCCCAGGACAGCAGCCCACTTGCCCCAGGTGGCTGTGGGGGCCTGCCCATTCATTAGGGCAGGCACCGAGGGTATGCCACCCACGAGGGAAGACCACCTGACATCAGGAGCGCAGAGATCTGGATCCAAGCTCCTGCTTGGCGACCCGGCATCGGTGGGGCCTAGAGAAAGGCACTCGACCCCTCTGAGCTTCATTTCGTCACCGGTGAGCATGCCGTGCTACCGCCCGACGTGCACGGAGGACGGCTGGCGGCTCCCCCGCTGGGGGCTCCCCGGTACTAATGAGCGGACTCGGGCTCACTGGGTAAACCCCAGCGCCGCCATGCATTTACCTGGTCACCTTGGAGTTCATGAAGCACTGCTGTAACGTGTCTGCCAGCCTCTGATGCACCAAGGAGTAGCGAATGAACGCCCTTCCTTTTCCCAGAGATGTTCGGAGCTGGAAAAAGCAGATGATGCTGAAAAGAAGGGCTGTTAGCATAACTCCACGCGTAGCCGTGGCCTCCCGTCACCCCAGAGGGCAAGGCCTGCAGCAGGCAGACTTCTTGCAGGCTTCCATCTGAGAACAGTCTGTAGACTCTAGTAAACGAGTCAAGGGAGACCTGTTCACAAGAGGCTCTGGGTGCCCCAGGAAATGTCATTCTCCCTCCCCTGCTTCATCAGAAGCTCTGGGCTTCGAGTCACATGTGAAACTGTCTGATTTAATTTGGAATATTTAGAATAAAACTAGGCAGGTCAATGAAGGGCTCCTTGCACCACAAGTGAGCTTGAGCGAGACACGGTCTTAGTTTGGCTAATGTCTGGGCTTGTTTTTGAGGTGCTGGGAGAAGAGGCGCGTGGGAAGAGGCCAAGAGGTTGGCCTGGAGCCCCTGCGGGAGGGGGAGGAGAGAGGAGGGTGAGGGCAGGGGTGCGTCAGGGGGACTTTAAGAAGTTCTGATGGATGTGTGATGGCCTTCTGGGTGTTCTCAGAAACCCTCAGTAAAATCTGTATGTGTCAGTGCTTTCCTGGTTGGATTTGCTTCAGATATGCCAGCTCACTGCACCTAGTCAGAGGGGACCCAGGAGGTGAGGGAGAGCAGGGGTGTCTCTAGGTGGTCTGGTCAAACCAGGGTAAAGAACAAATGCATGTGGCTCTGCTTCAGGAAGTCTGAGGTGGACAACACAGGAGAGTCCAGGTGCAGGCCTGCCACTGAAACCTCACCACACAGTGCCAAACCCTTCTAAACAGGTTTCTGGAAGCTTCTTGGAAGGTGGGGTGTGCTGGCCAGAGACTGTGCCACGAAGCTGCCACAGCAGGGCTCTGCCAGCGATGGGCACGCATGGCCAGTTTGCCGAATAGGACTCATTCCCAATGAGTCAGCCCCAGAAGTTAAGATAAGTGGGCAGGAATTCAAAACCTCTCAACCTACCAGTTCTGTCAGGCTCAGGGTCTGGGTCGGGTAAGTAAAGACCCACACACCCTCCTCACCTCTTCGAGGGTTAGAAATGTTTAACTTGGGTGGCTGGGGACCGGGGACAGATGGTCCTAACACCCCATACTATCGAGAAACCAGTCATGGCACTGGACTGAGACAGGAAGTGTGTGGTACACCCTAAGCACTGACATATTAACGAAGGTGTAAACACCCCGGTCTAGAGCACCTCTGAGCTCAGAGTTGTAGGTCTTCTTACTGCTGACTCAAGGAAACGATACCATGGTATGAAGTCACTTTAAAAAAATAAAAAGGTGTGAAATGTCACGAAGTAGAGAGGCTGTAAGCCATGTTTCCGTGTGCGCTCTGTGGGCCCGGGGCATGGTCAGGACACCCAGAAGCGAAGGTGGGTGGCAGCCAGACACACTGGCTTTAGAAAAACCATCATGGCACGCCTGCGGAGGGCTGGTCAGGGCAGACGCCCCGGGGAGAATCGTGGGGACACCCCCGTGTCCAAATACTTTTTCCACTGATGATCGAGGGCGAACAGAGTGTTCAGTGGTGACGCCCAGCAAACTCAGGGCAGCCCAGAACAGCTGAGCAAGGCACTGTGAAGCCTAGCGTGCTGGTCAGATGGACACGTCCACATGTAGGCCCTATGGAACTTAGTAAGACCCTCCCACGACAGCCCATGTCCGTGAGCTCCCAAGGGATGGCCTTGTCCTTATTAGCAAAATGGCCACTGTAACAGCCTTTAGAACATGAAGACTTTTTCTACGGCAAACATTTGAGGCTGTGTCTTTAATCAGCCCTATTAACCAAACTGATGTGACATATGTACATATAAACGGAGCTCTTTATTTTAAGAGGTATCTTGAAACGCCCTCTGGGGGAGGGGATCCACAGTGTCTTCGTACCGCAAGTGAAAATACTGCCCAGCTTTTTTATTTTTGATGTTCTGAGATCACGGGTCCAGGGTCATGACCTAATTCCTTAAATTTTTGGCATCTGGCCCAAACTCATCTGCACTATACCAAGAAGCTACCCGATAGCAGTGAAGGGGAGGCCTGCAGGTTGCAGAGAGTGGACTCTGCTTTCAGCCAGATCACTGTGCCACCAGCCTGACGCCACGCTGCACCCTGGTTCGGACCCTGTCCATCTCGGGGGAAAAATGCACAGCTCAGGCTGAGCTTACTGTGAACCTCTGTAAGTGGCTGATTATAGCCTTAGTCTGTTTTAGCCCAAAAGGCTGCCTCCCGCCCCATGAGGGCCTGAGGGGCCCAGCAAGGCTTCTTATCCATTAACTTTTACCTTCTGGCCTGGACAACACTTGATGACGACAGTTAACCGGAATACCCAGCAGCCCTGTGGCCCAGGGCCCTTCCAAGTCATTCCACCCAAGAGTGCCCCGGAGAGCAGAGCCTTCCACAGGGATGAGGCAAGGGGAGCCCGTGGGAGGCAGAGCCCATGCAGCCACCAGACACCAGCACTGTCTGTGCAAGCAGGGAGTGCTCTTTGCTTCGAGGGGTCAGTTTCCCTGGCCTTGCATTGTCTAAAGGTCTGTGCCTTATGCGGAAAGGAGATTTACGCACTTTGTAACCCTGGGCCATGGGGACGAAGCTAAACTTATTTCCAGACTTCAGCTGTCTGAAGCCGTAAAGTCAAAGGCCTTTGTTGCTCTGAGGAGTGGAGGACAGGACAGTGACACTAAGAACTTCTTCCAGACTTCTGGAGAGGAGATGAGACCCCTCTCCAGGTGTGTGACACTCTATGTCAGGGACCCAATGGTCGCGCCAGGCAAGTTCTCACAACACTGTGACGCTGCACGGACGTGAAAGAAATCCAAGGAACAAACTCTTTTCCAACGTCTTTCCTCATTTTCTCAGATGTCATGGAAAATGCTTGGCCCTCACTGTCAGCGTACCTAACGCCATCATTCTCTAGAAGAAGAAACCTATCTGGCTCCAGCTGGCAGGGAGCGGGAGGAGATCTCAGCGCACCTGACTCTGTGGCCTTCGTGGGAGGCCGGCCAAGGAGCACGGCGGCCGGCTTTAAAGTGACTCCAAACATACTGACAAGACGCTGAAAAGAGAGACGAAATGTAGAAACCCTTTAGGCCTCCCGCCCAAGATCTAGGGGTTTACTCACTCCTGAGTGTGCATAGTTTCTCACTCCCAGAGCAACTAGGCTGAACGGGCCGGGGGAGGGGGGGAGCGAGGGAAGGGGAGAGAGAGAAAGAGAGAGGAGAGAGGGAAAGAGAGAGAAAGAAGGAGAGAGAGAGAGAGTGAGGGAGAGAGAGGAGACGGGGCAGGAGAGAGATAGGAGAGAGGAAAGGAGGGAGAGAGAGACGGAAGGATGGACAGAGAGAGGCAGGGAGAAGAAAGAGCAAAAGAGAAAGGAGAGGGGGGAGAATGTGTTGTTCTAGGGTTTTCTAAAACAGCAAAGCGCTGGCTGTCTGCTCAAGGGGCTCAGAACTCCATGTGGGAACGAGCTGAGCATAACCAGCATTTTAAGAAATGTCCCTTGAGGTCTCACATCACTCTCTTCATTACAAGTGCAAGTTTCCTGAACAAATTATAGGGAAAGCACCTAGTAAACTCTCAGAATTTCATCTAAGGAACGAATTCTTTTGAAAAGGCGGCCGCGTCCCGTGCTGTACGCCCGTGGGCCCCGCAGACAGCCTCAGTGTGAGCAGCCCGCTCCGAGAGCGCACGCTTGCGGTCTGCTGAACAGAGGCAGGACCGAGCCATCCCCTGCTTGGCGGCTTCCCTGAGCGAGCCCTGGGCACTGCGTGCGCCCGCATTTTCTTACTTCTTCACCAGCCGGCCACCCCCACCTCCTCACGGAGCTATCTGCACCACAGATCTGGGCAAGGGCTGCTTAAGGCAGCGAGACGAAGATGCGAGGACCTTGGCTGCTCTGCTCACCTCCGGAATGGACTTGACGAATCGGATCCCGTCATTGGCTCCTTTCACCTTGGCCAGGCAGGCGCAGAAGTAATCCCAGTAGTCCTTCCTGTTGCCCAGCAGGGTAGCCTTCTCCTTCTGATCAAACTGCGGAGACAGAGGAGGGTCAGGCCCGTGGCTGATCACCCCACCATTTCAATGATCGATAACAGCAACGGCTTCTTACTCACCTGTCCCAGACCAGGCCCTTTACGAGCGCCATTTTTACTGAATGGCAAAGGAGGGAGGGTGTTTCAACCCCCAGTTTACAGATGAGGAGACCGAGGCCGGGAAAGGTTAGGCAGCTGGCTAGGGTCACACAGCTAGTGGGATTCAGGAGGAACAGCTCCCCCAGAAAGCTCCCCGCTCTGTGCATAGAGCTGGGTGGCAGACCACCAAAGGGGCTGTTCACACAGGATGAGGACGTACAAGAGAAAAGCCTTGAAGGCAACATGAAGACTTTCGGCTTTGTCTCAACTTAGGGAAATGAGTTCAGGACATCTTACCCTGGCTACTCTCAAGTCTCAACACGGTTTTAATACAGACGTAATAAATCACATTAATGCTGGCTATGAGTCGTTTCAAATCCAAAACCAAAACGGGCTGACTGAAAGCGAGAAAGGTCCATAAATCGTGTCCCAGCGTAAAACAGAAGCAGCTGAAAAAGGACGGAAAGGTGAGAGTCTCAACACGTCGGGGCGTCGCCTCCAGCAGGCGCTCGTTCTCTAGACGGGCCTTGCTGGGATGTGACGTGGCACACGTCCGTGGTCAAAAGGATAAAGGTGCGTCTTTCTATAACGTCACATTTTATAGTGTTTTTTTTCTGGTTAGGGAAGTTAAGATACATAGATTGTCAGAAAATCCTGATAAAACTAAAAAAAAATATATATATATATATATATATAATGCCTAACATTCCCTCCCTAAGATAACTTCTGTTGACATTTTGGTCCATTTCCTTCCCGCCTCCAGTGATTGCCTGTATTTTTCTGCATCTGCAGAACTCTCTAGATCCGTGCTTCTCCAAGCAAGCAGACATCAGCATGACACTGTGAGCACGTTCAGACAAAACTTCCTGGGCTGACCTCAGAGGCCCTGATTCAGCAGGTCAGGGTGGGCACGGAGAAGACATTTCTCACCCGCTCCCAGGTGATGCTGAGGCTGCTGGTCTGTGGACCCCACCACTCTGAGCAGCAAGGCTCTAAGATGGGAGCTTCTGGAGCATCTTCAGAGGGTCCACACACTTCCAGAGAGCGAGTGACTGGGTGTGTACCCATACAGGCATGTCTGTTTGGGGAGAGATCCCACGGCTTTCACCAGACTCTCAAAGGGGTATGCGACTGCCCCAGAGTTAAGATCCCTGCTAGCCAATGGCCTTGTGACTTGCCTCAAGATGACCTAAATCTCTAAAGAACGTTCTTGATGCCCACAACCATCCTAAGGGGCAACATTCCGATTCTCCAGAGGCTCGCGCTCGGAGGCTCAAGCTCCAAGCGACCGGGGACTGCTCCGACCTTCAGTCTAACCAGGAGGGCTTCGTAGCTTCCCCGAGCTGTCTGAACCACATCCTGAATGCTGATGAGTCACCCGAGAGGGAACCGAGAGAACAGAGCAGAGATCAGTGCAGTACAGGAGTCACTTACTTGGAGGAGATACTCAAGTTTGTAAGAAAACTTATGCAGGCTGGTGCTGTCGTCCGTAATGGGCTCCCCTGCGTCCTTAAATTCTTTGCTTAGCTCGGTCACAGCATCTTTAAGACAACAAACAGGAACACGTAACTGGCCTCAGAGAGAGAAGCAGAATGACACGGGAAGCAGGAGGAGTAAGCGGCCAGTGACGGCAGAGCACCGGGGAAGCAGAAAGTGGGATGTGACCCTAGAAGGAGGGAGTGCTGAGTCTGAAGGTGCTCAGGTGTCCCGAGAGCCCACAGGTACAATACCGCTGCTCCCTAACGGGGCTCATTTCTTGGTCCTCCCTGTAGGCCCACCACGTAAGTGGGCCTGGTAATACGCGTGCAGTTATTTGGCCAACGAAGGTCTGCTCTGTGCATGAGTCACTCGGCAGGCCCCTCTTACTGACTTCCAGACAGCCTTAGCCTTCCTTCTGGCCTTGTGTCTGGTTGTCCTTCACTATAACCCTACTGCTCAGTGCAGGCTAAGTTCCGGCTTCAGGAAGACCCAGAATGTGCAAATAAGAGTAATGAGAACAATCCCAAGAATGTCAACGATGACACCTGCTTCTGTGAGCTAAGTGCCCACCGGGGGCCAGGCCTGTGCATGTCCTTCTCATTTAATACGGCACTGCGAGGCGGGCATGGCTTTATTTACGCAAATTCAACACACAACTGGTTTTAAGATGCTCCCAACTGCAGAGCTGTTAAAATGGGGGGGAGGGGGAGAGTACAAGTGGAGAATGACGAAGGTTGGTATCATCATCCCCGTTTGGCAGATAAGGAACTCTGGGAGAGGTCAGAGCACTTGGCCAAAGACCCTGGGCTGCAAACGGCAGAGCTGGAATCAGAAGCCTGGTTTCTCCAGGGCTTTCTGACTCCAGAGCCCGCCTTTCCACTTCTAAGACAACTGGCTTCCCTGGGCAGAGAAGAGGGAAAACCACGTGTACTCTCGCTCGCAGCCTCTGCTGTGGCACAGAGGGACAGCGAGAAGCTGGGATCGGTGTGTAGATACTGGGAAGAGTGCCCCCGGCTGAGATGGTTGGGGCACGCTGCACAAAACCATCTTGCTCTGTGACGGCTCGTAAGGAGGAGCCCCCAGCCCCTGGCTCTCTAGAACCATAGCTGGAAAGCAGACTTGCCCAGCTCTGAAGCTGAGCCTAAGCTGCTCAAATTTAATCGACGCTGACCTCTCGGGCAGAGGTCAGCAAATGGCGAAGACAGGCTCTTGGGACTGATTCTTATACCAAGTGACTGCTGTCCAGCGGCACCCTCTAGAAGTGGTTGCTGCGGCTGGCATCCAGAGCCGGGGGGAGGCGGGGAGGGACCCGGCCAGGGACCGGGGAAGACGCACAGCCTTTCTCCCCCACCCTCAGGTGGAGTTAACGCTCACAGCATGATCTGGGAACTCCTGAAATTTTGAAAGAAGGAGCCTTGCGTATGAAATATGAAGTTTTCAGCTCTAATCTCTGCTAATCCAAATTCATCACTTATGAATAATCTCAGTTTTCTGTGAATTACACATCTGTGTCTGCCAACAATCTCGAGCAGCGGGTGTTGTCGTCAAGCTGACCTAGCACGTGAGGGAAGCTGGGACCTTGGGAAGATGACGGGACTTGTCCAACACCTTCCAGGGTCAAAAGGCAGAGCCAGGAGCTGACCCCAAGGCCCGTGACACTGCTGTCACCAGGAGGAAGAGCGGGCTGCCCTGCAGTGGCGTGAAGGCTAAGCAGTGCCCAAGGACACCTCAGTTAGGGATGCACCACTCCCACGCTCCACGCTGCAGAGTTCTCGTGTGCTCGTGAAGCCAGTTCCCAACACATGCAAGGGAAGGGTCTTGAGAGAGTGGTGTCTCAAAGCACTCAGTGGGCTGCGTGCAGGACACTGAGACGGCCTTGGGATGTCAGGGACGACCAGACCAGCCAGGATGTGGGGTGGCAAAGGTTACCTGGACAAATGCCAACGCCTGCCTTCCTCCCTGGATCAGGAGTGCTAAGGGGTGGGGGGGTCCTCTCTTCCTCTCTCTCTCCTCCCAGTAAAGACCTCTGGGTCCCAAAGTCATCCTGGAGAACCAGAGACTGGCACGCAGAAAAGAAGGCCTACTTTGTGGAGAGACTTCTCAAGGCCAGTGGTGAACTCAGATTTGCAGAGATTGTCATTTTACTTTCTCTGCTTCTCTGTGTGTGTGTGTGTGTGTGTGTGTGTGTAGGCTTAAGAAAAAAACCCAGCTAATATTTTAGCCACAAGTAAGCTGGTGTGGTTAAGAATGTAGACTCTGGCACCTGGTGGGTGTGCAAACCCAGGCTCCGCCCAACTGGATGTGTGGCCTTGGGCAAGTCACTGAACTTCTCTGTGCCTGTTTCTGCACCTGCAGAATTGGGGTAATGGTTTCTACCTCACAGACCAAATGCGAGGACTCCATGAGTCATTATCCATAAGGCACATGTAGGACAGTGTCTGGTACATGTGAAATGCCAGGTGATGATTAGCTATTCAAGGCCCCAAATGCTATCTAAATGGGGAGATAAGCCTGGGAGCAATTTTTATCTCAGCGCCTTTTGACCTGCAGAATGAGAAGCCTACGGTGGCCGCCACTTGCCCGGTGGCCCTGGGTGTGACAGACTGCAGTTGGCCATCACTGTGCTTGAGCAGGTAGGAGCCTGGACCTTAAGCCCGTCGGGAGGGTATTGCTGTCATCCCTGCAACACGCAGGAAGCGGTCAGCTTCAGACCGTGCGGTAGCCAACGTGCTGGAGCTCCACAGAGGCCTGCAGACCCGCCCCGGGTATCTGGGGGGTGGGGGAACATGCCAGAATTCTGACCCCTGGGACATCACCCAGAAGGGTGAGGTCGGGCCCTGGGCTCTCCTCCTGAGGCTACTGCACTCCCTGTGCCCCTCCCCTGGCCTGCCCTTCTCCAGGGCGATGAGAGCTACGAGTCTCGGTGGGTTTGCTGAGCTCAGGGAAGTCCAGGAGGCAGCGAGCCCAGAATTACAGTGCGTCACAGGAGATAGGCTGTCCGTCTGCCAGGACTAGGGAGGACAGCAAAACAAGAAAGACGGGTGCCTGGTCATCCCGCTCCAAGGGAGGGAGAACACGCCTTCCCAAATGAGCCAACTCCACCGCGGCCCGAAGGCTCGTGATTCAGCCGAAGACCGAACAGGTGGCTTGAAAACACACACATACACACACACTGAAAGCAGAACCAGACCCAGAAAAGGGTACTGGATTTTGTTGACAAACTGGCTTCACAGTGCTCTGAGAGGAGGGCCAGCCCAGCTCTCCCAGCCTGACCCGGGGTGGGCACTCCCGCAGGATGTGTCCCGAGGGCTCCCATTACTCCCCTCCGCGTGACGAGGATGACAGGATGACAGCAGGAGCACAGCCCCAGCTCCCCCACAACCGAGCCCCACATGCCTCCCCACCCCCCAAACCGCCGCACCTTGCAAATCGCGGATGATTCTCTGGAGCTGGCTCTCTGCCATGGGGGAAGCCATCTCGACTGGCTGCAGGCCGCCTCTCTCGGCTGTGCGCCTCCTGCCCGGGTCCGATCAGCAGAGGTCAGACCCCATGGTGGCACCTGTACGAGGGGAGAAGGAGGCCATGGGGGAAGCAGTCACAGACACAATGTGAAGACAGCAGGACAGGAGCGTGCTCCGGGCACAAAGTCACCCCATCTCGGTGTCCTCCCTCAACGGGCAGGGCTTGACCTTTCTGTGGGTGCCTTGCTCGGTGGGCATCCCCTGGCTAGCTTCCGACCTGCTTATATTCAGACACAAGGACCTGGGTTGGGGCTTAAAAGGCAGCATGACTCGTTCCTTCTGAGCTTCTCTCCTCTTCCACCCTCTTAGGCAGGACAGCCTCACTCTTCTTCCACCTTTAGAAATGCCTCCTGGGGGCTCCCCTCACCCCCCGTACACCAAGGCCTGAACCAGGCCAACCCACACTCAGAGGGCCTGCTGAGCCAACAGAGCTGCCCACCACCGGACCCCTGTCTCCCCCCACCCGGCCCCATGTCCTCCCCAGGCTTGCTTCCTCTGAGGGACGGTCAGTAACCTCTGGCAGGGCGGTGGGGGAGGCGGGAGGCTGAGGACCCTTGGGGCTTCGGGATCAAGGAAAGCCGGCCTTGCCTGGTGGGGGAAGCAGCTCCCTCGTGGGGGCTCGGCAGCTCCAGCTGCCCAGAATCCAGCTCGGCCTGGCTGTGCAGACACCGCCTGGCCCGCACTGGGGGCCTGCGCAGCCCTCGGTCCGGTCAAAGGACACGTCTCTATTTTAAGCTTGGTTACAGTCCTCTTGCAGCTGGTGAGTCCTGAGTTACCGGCCCTGTTCGGGCAGCTGCTGAAGTGATCTAAGGACACAGTACTGGCTAAAGACCAACGGAGGTGAGGAGACATGAGTGGCACTGGGGAGAAGTCTGGATACGCACTGGGACACTCTCCTGTCCCTCCTTTAGAAGCTCCAATTCTTTCCTCAGCTGTCCGATGCAAGGTTGTGCAATGCTTGCTGGCAAAAGCCGGTAGCAAGGCTAAGGTGGCCATAGGGGCAGCCACCACTAAAGGAGGGACTACTGTGTGCCAGGTGCTGGGCCCTGTTAGGTGCTTGACACACGTGATCATTTTAATCTCGCAATCCCCCTAGTGCAGTAGATAACGTGCAAAGGACAGCCTGGTGTTCGAGAAGTTCCTGTGACTTGTCTAAGGCCATAGGCCAGTAAGGAGTAGAACTGTGGTTTGAACCCTGGTCAGTCTGATTCAAACTCTGCGGATTTATAGCTGAGCTACCGTCACTACTGCAAATGACCAACCACTTCCACGGGCTTCTAGGAACCGCCCCTCTAGCGTCTCCCAAATAATGTGCCGCCACCCTGAGTGTTTCTAACATGCGCTGGTCCTCACTTTCTCGCCGCCATATTACCCTTCTCTCTCCAAGAGTTCAGGAGAGAAGGCTCTGGGGTAGAAATGGTCCCAGGTTTCAAGTTCCTCCAAATATTTACATAAGCATTCCAGCGTAGGCCTGAAAGCAAGAAGGGCCGCTGGGGCCGGATATGCCAAGGCCTATTTTTAACCAACAAAACCAGCACAGCAGTGACTCCAGGCAAACAAGGCCCAAAGAGGGCTTCTCGGGCCTAGGGGGAGCAAGACAGGCACACACGAATACCACACTCTCAGCAATTCCTGACACGGAGCCCAAGAGACACAGGGGATCCACCGAGTGCCCTCCAAAGCCCCCTCACAAGTGATAGCACCCCGCCCATCACAGACAGCAAACTGAGGGTGGGAGTGGTTTTCAAGAAGCCAGCCTGCCCATCCCTGGGAGTTTCTCCAGGTCACCTGAGGAGCACAGCGCCTAAGCAGGGACCAGCCAGGGCCCTACAGAGACATCTCTGCAGGGGCTCTGTTGCCCAGAAGGACACTCTGTCCCTCCCAGAGAGGTAGAGAAAGTCGAGGGTCCTCACTGTCAACGCACAGTTGCCCCAGCTCCACGCTCTGTCCAAAGTGCCTACTCTGGGCAGGGAGGGGACACAGAGGCACACACGGCACCATCCAGCCCTGGAGGTGCTGAGCTGTGCTCCAAGGAGAAAGACAGAAAAATATCCAGATATCTGGACAACGGCAGGAGAGGTCCATACAGAGATATGAACAAAAAGTGATGGGTACTCAGCCATGAAAAGGGCTGAGCCACAGATACATACAACAAATGCTTTCTGCAGAGTGAAAACAGCCAGCCTGAAAGGTTACGTACTTGATGATTCCCTTTGCAGGCTATTCTTGCAAAGGCGAAATGCGGGGGAGAGATCCCCTGGGTGGTTGCCAGGGCCTGGGTGTGCAGGGAGGGCTTGACTCTCAGAGTCTCCAGAAACTGGGAGAGGCGGTTCTGTTCTGTGTTTTGCTTATGGTGGTGGTTATGGGACGGTATGTGTTTGACAAACATGTATTTGCCAGAACTCACAGATCGTGAATGGGGCCTCAACAAGACAGGCCGCACTGTGATGAATTCGGAAAGATGCCATGGGACCTAAGGAAGGGAAAATTAATGCTGCCTGGGGGAGGGAGAGGGTGGTAACCGAGCTGTGCCCGGCCTGCAAAGTAAGGATGAAGTCTCTGAAGAGACCCAAAGAGGAAAGGGCACCAGGATGGGGGGGGGGGGTTCAGGGGAGCACACAGGCTGCTTCTCTCCCCTCGTTCTCTCATCTGACTGTGGTCAGCGGAGGGCCTTGTCGTTTCTGGGAGAAATAAACTCAGAGGAAGACGACCCATACTCCCCAGGTCCTCAAAAGCAGCCCCCCGGGTGCGTGTGCATGCTTCAAACTAGGGTGAAACCCACACCCGTCGAAGAGGGCAGGCCGCGACTCCAGCAACACGCCGAGTGGCCTCACCCAGGCTCTGGCCAGGCCCTCTTCTCTGAGGCCTGGCCAGGAAGAGAACAAGGTCTGCAGACCAAAGTGGCATCCTGGCATGACGGGCCTCAACAGGCAGAAGCGGGCTCAAGACTTGCTGGCCCTCTGGGGAAGCTGCCCAGTGCCCGCACACACGCGGGAGGCCTCCTCTGCCTGACCCTCGGAGCGCGCTCCGCTGATGCCAAGTTCCCAGGTCACGGGGTGAGCTGGGCCCAGCTACTGATGACGTAAGCTGGTTTTCCAAAATGCCTGAGTCACCACCCAGGTAACGCGCCCCAGGAAACTAGCTGCTGGGGCTGGTGGGCCCGGGTGGGCTTCCCCACCGCGGACACGGGTCCCACCTCGCAGGGTTTCACGAAGTTGGACTGGAGTTTCCTTTGAAGATCATGGTCACCATCAGGATGCTACTTTCCTGGACACGGGAAGGGTGGCTCTTAGCGCTTTGCCCCCCTCTTCCCTGGTCTGAGGTCATTATGAATCCCTGGAAGGCACAGAACGAGGCACCGTCTCTCTCGTCACTCTGTGGTCAACTTTCTTGTGTCTCCAGATAAACTTGCCCTTTGGTTGAGGGATGAGAGAGTTTTTATTCACAACACTCCTGACACCAACAGTATGGCTTTTCCCCACACCGACAACCAGTTCTGACTCCAGCTGGGTGTTCTTTAATTCAATTCAATCCTGACACTGACTCCCTGGACTTCGTGCAGACCCCACCAGTCAAAGGCTCTGCCCACAAGACGTCCCTGGCTTCAGATGCTGGTCACAAGCCCCAGGCTGCTGCTCCCTGTAGTTCTGACCAACCGGCTATATACTGGGGCTCCCCATCGGGGCACCTGAGTGGCTCAGTCGTTAAGCATCTGCCTTCGGCTCAGGGCATGATCCCGGGGTCCTGGGATCGAGTCCCACGTTGGGCTCCCTGCTCTGCTGGGAGCCTGCTTCTTCCCCTCCCACTCCCCCTGCCTGTGTTCCCTCTCTCCCTGGCTGTCTCTCTCTGTCAAATAAATAAATAAATCTTAAAAATAAAATAAATAGACTCGGGGTCCCCATGAGCCCTTCCTCGGGTTTGATAATTTGCTAGAACAGCTCACAGAACTTGGAAAAACACTACTACTGATGAGGGAACAGAAGGCAAGCTGAGGACAAAGCAGAAACTGACACCCCGCAATCCATGGATGTAGGTGACATTCCTCAGGCACTCCTGGCTGCCCTAAAGGACAAAGAAATAGTTAACCTAGGGGGGCCTGGGTGGCACAGCGGTTAAGCGTCTGCCTTTGGCTCAGGGCGTGATCCCGGCCTTATGGGATCAAGCCCCACATCAGGCTCCTCCGCTATGAGCCTGCTTCTTCCTCTCCCACTCCCCCTGCTTGTGTTCCCTCTCTCACTGGCTGCCTCTATCTCTGTTGAATAAATAAATAAAACCTTTAAAAAAAAAAAAAAAAAAAAAAAGAAATAGTTAACCTATAGATACCACAATCCTGCAAGACTTAAGTCTCCCTCAGTTTTACAAATGTCTTTAGCAGGGGCGCCTGGGTGGCACAGCGGTTAAGCGTCTGCCTTCGGCTCAGGGCGTGATCCCGGCGTTGTGGGATCGAGCCCCACGTCAGGCTCCTGCGCTGTGAGCCTGCTTCTTCCTCTCCCACTCCCCCTGCTTGTGTTCCCTCTCTCGCTGGCTGTCTCTATCTCTGTTGAATAAATAAATATAAAAAAAAAAAAAGACAAATGTCTTTAGCAGTTTACAAGAACGAAGCATTTCTACCAATAACCTACCTTCCGGAAGGGAATGTAGATACAATTAAATGTCCTTATAATCTGCAGCCTCCAGGAAGTGCCCAACTACCTTCATGTTAATGCCTTACTAGAGGGGTAAACAACTTTAACTTGACAATGGCAAGGCCTCTGGTATCTTAGGAGTCTTCCTTAACATATGAAAGTATTTCCTCAACCTCCCTTTTTCCTTACCTCCCCCAACCCCATGGTATATAATCAGCCACCCCTCACAACACCGGTGCAGCAGCTCTTTCTGCCCACGGGTCCTGTCCCTGTGCTTCAATAAACCACCAATTTTGCACCAAAGACGCCTCAAGAATTCTTTCTTGGTCGTCGGCTCCGGACTCCCCCCCACTGAACCTCACGTGTATTCCATGTCCTCATCACTACGACCCGTTTATTTTACAGGATACAATTTGGGACCGGACAAGGGGAAGAGATGCGGGCTGGGGCGGGGGGAGGTTGGTTTGAGGGGTGTGGGGCTTCCATGCCCTCAGGGTTCCCCTACCTTCAGCCCTTCAGCTGTTCACTGACCCAGAAATTCTCAGAACCCCATCATTTAGGACTGTTTTTTTTTAATATTTTATTTATTTGACACAGAGACAGCCAGTGAGAGAGACAGCCAGTGAGAGAGAGACAAGCAGGGGAAGTGGGAGAGGAAGAAGCAGGCTCCCAGTGGAGGAGCCTGATGTGGGGCTCGATCCCAGAACGCCGGGATCACGCCCTGAGCCGAAGGCAGATGCTTAACGACTGTGCCACCCAGGCGTCCCCATTTAGGACTTTTTAACGGAAGGTTTCATTGCAGAGGCACGGCTAATTAAACACTGGCCACTGGAGATCAACTCCCATCTTCAGCCCCTCTCTGCTCCCAGAGGTCTGGGGTGGGGCTGAAAGGGCCAAACCTCTATTCACGTGGTTGGTTCCTCTGGCAATGAGCCCCATCCCAAAGCGATCCAGGGGCCCACCCAGTCACCATATTAGCATAACCTCAGGTGTGGTTAGAAGAGGCTTGTCGTGAATAACAAAAGACAGTCCCATTACTCAGGAAATTCCTAGGGTTCCAGAAGCTCTGTGGCGGGAACCGAGACAAACACCAAATATCTATTTCCTATTGTATCACAGAGATTACGTGAAGCAGCCCGATCCTGACAACCCATTAGCAGAAGGCTCTCGTAACTCAGGAGACACTTAGAGCTTCTATCCACACGGCCTTGGCCACGCACAGCTGCTTCAGCACCAGGGGAGTGACTCCAGGACTCCCATGCCTCCCAAGACCCCCAAGGCGCAGATCGCCTCCATGAACCCAGGGTCCTTGCTGCAGGACCTGTAAAAACCTCCATCGCTCATCTCTGGCAAGCTCTTTCAAATACCAGAGAAATTCATTTCCTAAAACTTGGGGGAACACTGGATTCTCTTGCCAACGACTCGGACTCGGAATTACGTTTTAGCTTATCCAGCATGTCTAAAAGCATCCGATATTCTGATAGAGTGCAACAGGGGCTAAATGCATTCTTAAAAATTATTATTACCTGGGACTATTGCCCGAGTTCCTAGTCATAGCTTCGGTATTATTCTAGAAGTAAAGAACCTTCCCCAAACTCCAGATTCCTCCTATACCTGCCCAGATGCCCTAACAATAGAGAGAGCAGTTTCGTCCCAAATTAAGATACAAAGACACCAACTGACTCCTGTAAGCTTATTTACACGCCCGTGCTAATGACTCAGATTCATAATGTTGCCCAGAAACCGGCTTTGGCAGGCGCAGCACAGCATCTGACGGGTCACAGTAAGGAAAGAAGGATCCGAAGGGGGAGGAGGAGGTTTGGGGCGTGGAAGACAACCTCGCCCTGTCTTCAGAATTTTTTCTACTGGCTCCTACCCCAATAGCTGAGAAGGGACCCGGAGAGGGCGCCGGGCCATTGGGCTCCTCCCCGCAATCCCAAACAAGGGGAAACATACCAGTGGTGAATTCCACCCCGACCAAGAAAGAATGTGAACAAGGGCAGTTCAGATCTGCAGAAGGCAGAAAGCCTCTCTGGAAGAGTCCATTGCCTTGGCCTGGTCCCACACACCCAGCAGCATCTAATCTAGTTGCTACCTCTGCGGGGGTGGGGGGCACTTGGCTGGTACCTGCAGCTGAGGCCCGGCGGTCCTGCTGGCTCAGTCCCGGAGCGTTGGCGCTGGGCAGGCTGCCCTCGGCAGAGCCTCCAGAGGGTGCCAAGGAGAGTGCTCAGGAGTCTGTCAGAGGCCAGCTCAGAGGCAGACATGAACACGTGAACAGAGGCTCAGGAGGCGACCCAACCCCTCAGACCTAATTAAAGTGTTGACCAACTGCGTGCCTCGGTCATCTTTCCCACACACTCCTTCTTGCTTGCGATATTTTGTAAAAGGGAGTGGAGACTTGAGCCTTTGCCATCCCTTCGTGAAACTTCTCGTGGCCCTCGCCCTCCCACCAACAATTCCAGGCTTCTAGGTCGCTGCCCCTGGACCACACACAGAACTGGCTCTGGTTCCAGCCCACTAGCCCACGAGGGCAGGGTCGAGACACCTGTGGATGGGAGGTGTTGCCTCTGGGGGAAGCTGACTGTCTTTTTTTAGGACAGGGTCAGGGCAGCTGCTCTGGAAGGAGCCACACATCCGTACCTGAGGTCTTGCCACCAGAAAGCCCAGAGAAACTATCCAGGAGGTGCGAGTGCATGTGTGGAACTCCGGGCAGTCTCCGGGACAGTTGCTCGAACACTCGAGAACTCGGCTGGAGCACCTGTGTCTTCCTGTGCCCACACAGCACAAACCCACCCGGATGCAGAAAACTGCAGAGCTCCAAAACCATATGCTCGGGCAACTCTCCTGACCGGAGGATCAAGGGGGTCAGTCCAGCCAGTGACAAATTACGAACTGAATCTCTGACAGAATATGCTTTAGCCACTAACCACGGCCTTGAGGAAGACTGCGTATAACCCGTATGTGTTAAGAGACTGTCAGCCGGGCAAGAGGGATTTGCTGGGCACCCCTAGTGAGAGGCAGACCTGAGCCAGGGGTGGGCCCTGGCCTTCAAGAGAGGAGAACAGACAGCATATACCCTACTAAGCTTACAGACGGATAAGAAATCACCTGAGGCCTGCGAAGGGCTTGGATGAAAAGGAGGTGAGCACAGAAGGCACCAGATTCTACTCTGCTCATAATTCTAAGCCCCACTGCCTTCCTTCCACGTTTGTGGCCATTCGCCAGTATGGTAATTTCTCGTTTAACCTGTTCTTCCCACCTGTCTGTAAGCTCCATCACTACTCACATTTCCCCAGCACCTAGCACAGTTCCGACCCGTGGACAGCCCGCGATAAATTACTTACTGAAGGAAGGAATCAGTCAGACAAAACCAAACACAGAGCCTCTTGCTCCACAAGCCAAACTAAATCTTAGGCATAGAAATGTACCAACATGTAAATAATGCTAATCACCCTTCCATGGCAGGAAACATGGGTAAATTTTCAAAAAATCTGATTTCTCTGATATTTCAATTTTCCTTTACTGGACATAAATTACTTTCACGTTGACTAAAATAACGCATTAAAAAATCACACTGTGATTACAGACATTATACCATCATTATTGTGGAAATACTATGGAATTATTATCCCAAGAAGAAACGGAATAATGTAACTTAGGGACTAGAGGGATGCAAGTGTGTCTACGGGAGAAAGTGTGCCCCACAGCTCTGGCTGGACGCAGTCTTACCCAGAAGCCTCCTTCACCCTATCTGGACAAAGATAACCACTGGCCACTCCGGGCACCTCTCCCACTCACCCAATCTTCCCAAGGCCCTTCCCTTCCCTTTCTGCATTCCTGGGACTTGGATCTGGAAGCATAAACCAGGAACACTCCCAGGGTGGGGGAGGTACTGATGGGTCTGAACTCCGCTGTGCTCCTTGGATGCCAAGAGCAGCATCCGGGTACAGACAGGGCAGGGGGTGGGGCTATGCTGGCAGACAGGAAGGGTGAGCAAGACCCAGGATGGCTCTGAAGCTGGAGTTTGGCAATGGGCAAGAAAACTTTCCTTTCTTTTACCAACTGTAGCTGAGGCTTGCCAATTTGGACCCTATTCGGATTCTGGAATCAGACTAGTCATGTGAAATTTCCATTCCCTAGCGTGCAATGGGTAATTCGATAAAGATCGTGCCATGATTGGGTGAGAGCATGCTAAATTTAGCTCACCAAACTCTTTTCAGGCAATTTAAGCAAATCTGTCTATCCTGGGGAAGTTATTTGACCTTTTCCTAACTTGTGTGGGGTTTTTTCCCCCTGTTTTTTTGTTGGTTTCCCCCCATGTGCAATGTGGGGAGGTTATCCTTTATCTTCCTTAAGGAAGAGGCGGGGAAGGCAAGGAGCACACATTCCAAGGGGCTAACTTTGGCGGAGGCTTCCAAGTGCCCCCTCCCTGCTCTTGACCAAGGCTCCAGGCACCCTGGAAGCAGCCCATGGGGCTACAGGTTCAGCTCGAGGAAATGCCTTCTGGCTCCTTGTGAAACCACCACCTCTTGTTCGGCTGTCCAGCCTCCCTGGACCTCCCACAGGATGCTCCTCTTGGCCTACCCCCCCACCCCCGGCATACTAATGGCTTGTTTGGAATGCTTTTTCACCTCAGGTTTTTCTTTTGGATTCCACAGGCTCCCCTAACTCGGTTTTTTGCCCCAGGTCAAAGATGCCATACCCCAGGCTCCTGAGGTGGTCAGCCAGACCTGCCCGCGGGCCCCAGAACCAGACCACAGAGTCCCCTCAGAACCACGCTGATACACACGTCCTCATCCCTGCAAACAGGATCTGGCCAAACTAGAAACAGGTGCTTGGTGTGTTTCAAATGCCACAAAGGCCTTCGTGAACAGGGAAGACATTGGTGGTCACGAAAACCATGAGGTTGACTGGCTCCAACATGTGCAAGAGGGGAAAACACCTCCGGCCCCACGGAGCACGCCACCCTCATCTCGTAAAAGCCTTTAGCCCATGTGCTCTGAGGCTGAAGCTCCTGTTGTGGGGCAGTCTGGTGACAAACAGTGAGTCTAAAAGCAGCAGAAGGATAAATACGGACCCATGGAAACATTTCAGTATCCACCCCACTGATTCATTGACCTGTTCAAACAGAGGCTCTCTACCAATCAAAAGCTTGAAAAACAAAAACGAACAAACAAAAACTCCAAAAAACTGGCACTGAGATCCCAAACAGAAAACACTGTTCATCTCTGGAGCAACACAGTGACCTTCCGCACTACGTGAGCGGATGCTGACGAGGCCAAACTCCACTCATCTCTGCTCACGGGCGGCACCTGGCTGGTTACCCTTGTACCCAGTTAATGCACCTGCCCTGCTGTGCGTTCCGGGGCTCCTCCAGTGAATGTGGCCCCAAACTCTGAGTTCCTATCAGTGATTTTCACCACGAGACCACAGCTGGGCAATATGCTTCCTCAGTCTCATGTTTAAAGACATTCCAGCCTTGAGTCACCGAAGTCGTCCTTGGAATCACCAGAAAATACAGGTTACCCATCAGCCAAACTTCTCCCCTAAAGGGAAGAGAGAGACTGCCATTTCTCGGGTGCCTGTTATGTGTTCTGGAGGCAACAGCCCACAGCCTCGGTGACTGATACAGGTCAATGTCACCAGCTGCTCTGATCTTGTCTGTTTGGGGTGGTTCCTCTCATCACAAACATCGGGGGGGGGGGTATTGTTCCCTAAAAGGACCAGGCTAAAAGCATGCCTCCTGAATCCATGCTATTGCCCCCAAACCAGCCACAAGGAGCAAAGGCCATCCAAGGAGCAGCTAGAAGATCGACTCTAAAGCAACTACAAAAATAAAGTCGAATACAACTTGCAGATTCTAACAGGTGGGCACATGTTCACCATACAATTCTGTCAGTGATTATGTTTATTTTCCTAATAAAATAGTGAGCACAATTTAAAAGCTACATGAAGCACTACACAAAGATGAACACTTTTACTAGAAGCAGAAAACCTGTTTCCTAAAGCAAGAGCCATTTCAGATCCTTGTAATCAGAGAAGGCCACATCCCTTCACTGAGATAGTTAACTCCGATTTCCAGGGTGATCACAACGATGGCCCACAACTGGACAGGGAATTCAGTAATTGATGAACAGTGGCTGTCACAGAAAGGGGGGGGGGTCGAGTAGAGTCCACTCAACATGGGCCCTCTTCGGAAGGTGGGAGCCACAGAAAACATTAAACCTCAGCCAGACGGCTCTTTCCTGACACCAACACGCAGAGGAAGCCGCATTAGACAGATGGCAGGAGAGTAAAGCTTGCTACAGAGACCACAGGGCTTGCAGGGGCAGGAGGGCAGTGAGCAGATTACAGCCTGATCCTCTGCCCTCAAAGAGCCCCTGACCCATTTCTCTGTGGGAAAGGAAACTGCCGTGGTAAGACAAGCTGAGGGGCAGAGGCTGCAGCCAACACAAGCAGTTTCTATAAGTGCTCAATTTTTTTCTGGAGGGGGCAGCCAATGGGAGCCGTGAAGAATGATGAGGGGCATCAGAGGACACATGTGCATTAACAGGGAGCCACGTGGTTAATGTGTCAACCACACACACTTTCCTCACACAAAAATAAAATAAAATCCAGCGCTTCCCCTACAACAACCCCCACCCTAAGTTCTGAATAGCATGGACTCTTATCTAGCCCAAGTCCCATGCAGTCACACCACAATCCCAAACCTACAGGTGTTTCAGGAAAAAGCACTGGGGGGGTGTCTCGAGATCCTGCACCTGGACACAAGGTAAAGAGAATGGGCCAAGGCCTGAAGATGGCCCGGGATGAACAAACTGTCCCCCTATGGGTGGAAGGGCGAAAAGAGGTCTGGGCTGTCCCGGCCCAGCTAAGCCAGGACCTTAACTTTTTAAGGTCAGCAGCCTTCCGGGCAACGCAAGCAGAAACTCCGGGACCTGGACTCCTGTGCCTAAAGGATCCAAAGCTTATTCTGAGACTCCCATATGGTGGGCTCCTTGGCGGCCCCTCAGCCATCGGAGGTCCTGGAACTGGTGTTTGGGGGTCTGTTTTTCTAACTGACCACCGGAGGCAGCCTGGGCTCCGGGATTAGTTTCAGCCCCGGCCTGAGGTGCCTCCCAGGCCCGCTGGGCAAGGGCAAGGGCTCGGGCGGGGTCCGGGGGAGACCCGCGATGGGCGGGGACGGTGAGGGCAACAGGTGAGAAGCCGCGCCCGGACGGAAGTTCTCAGCTCCCGGGCCGACAGCGGCCCAGGCTCCCCCAAGGTCCGGCCGGCCCCCCGCGGCACTTACGCGCTCGTGGGTCCACCGCTGGGCAGAAGCGAAACTTTCTGGGGCCCAGCGGAAGAGTGCGGTAGCGCGGCGTAGCCCGCCATGATACGCAGAGCCGCTGCAGGCGGGCGCGAACTACAACTCCCGTCATGCTCCGCAGGGCCAATGCCTACAAGTCCCGTCGGACCCCACCGCACAGGGGCTCCGGCTCCGACTCCCTGTTCTCTCCGCGGGGCTGAGGTTTGCATCTCCCACTGGCGCCGCGGTGCCACCGGCCCTAGCTTAAACCTTGCAGTGCCCGCGGGCTCGTGTGTCCACAGGTCATCTGTGTGGCACCTTGAAAGCAGTGCTGTCCCCGTGCGGCTTTTGAGAACTTGAAACGCGGCTAGTTCGGGTTGAATCGTACATGGGCTGTAAGTGCAAAATACACCTGACTTCCAAAGACTTAGTATGTAAAACATCATGTGAAATAGCTTATTACTACTTTTATACTGACTCCATGTTGAAACGGTAATATTTTTGATACGTTGGGTGGGCTAAATGAAAAGTATTATGTACAATACTATGTATTGCTGGGCTTCACATCTTTTTTTTTTTTTTTTTAAGATTTTATTTATTTGTTTGACAGAGAGAGAGGCAGCCAGCGAGAGAGGGAACACAAGCAAGGAGAGTGTGAGAGGGAGAAGCAGGCTCCCAGAGGAGCAGGGAGCCCGATGCAGGGCTCGATCCCAGGACCCTGGGATCACGACCGGAGCGGAAGGCAGACGCCTAATGGCTGAGCCACCCAGGCGCCCCTGGGCTTCGCATCTTTTGATCCCCTCACTTCTTAACACAGGGATCTATTGGAATTCAATGCTCAAAAAGTAAGTGTTAATAAACTATCGCCCCTGATTTGGGGTGCCATGTGCCAGAGGACCCCATGTCCCTGGGGTCATCACCCCAAGTGCTTGGGGCCATGTCCCCGCTTGACCAGGGTTGTGAACTCACATCCTCAGGGCTGTGACACCTCATGCTCAGGTCCGTGACCCCATGTACTCTGAGTAGTGACCCCTTGTGCCAGGGGCTGTGACCCCACGTCCTCGGAGCTGTGACCCCTTGCCTCAGGCAGTGACCCCACATGACTGGGGCTATGAATGTTGGAGTGTGACCTCTCTGAGCCCTGGTGCCCTCCTTGGTCTAAGTGGGAAACAGAAACCTCACAGGATGATTATGAGAGGTAAAAATGTCTGGGCCCGGCACAGAGCAGATCTCAGTAAAAGTCCGTTTCCAATCTCCTGTGGGTGGCTTCAGTCAGATGCAATCTTCTGTGAGGCCAGGGTAGACACTGAAGCCTCACGAGGGGCTCTGAGATGCACGAGAATTCCCCACACGTCCACTGAGGTTGGTGCCCTGTATTAATGCTCGTGCTGCCACAACAAAGTCCCACAGCCTAGGTGGCTTAAACAGGTCTCCAGGCCAGAAGTCTACGATCAGGGTGTCTGCAGGGTTGACTCCTTCTGAGGCTGTGGGGGAGTACCTGTTCCATGCCTCTCCTAACTTCTAGTGGTTGGGGCAATCTTTGGTGTTCTTGACTTATGATAGTATAACTCCCGTCTTCACATGGCAATCTCCCTGTGTCTGGGTCTGTGTCCAAATTTCCTCTTTTTGTAGGGACACCAGTCATATTGGTTTATAGGCCTGCCCTCACCCATATGAGCTCAATTTACATATGCAGTAACCATATTTACAGAGAAGGTCACATTCAGAGGTACTGAGAATTAGGACTTAAACATAAGAATTTGGTGGGGAGTAGGGGGAGGACACAGTTCAACCCATATGTGCTGGAAGCTATAGGTTTATATCCCCTAAAGAACCTCATGGAAATGCAACTCATGAAATTATAGACCCATACGCTTTATTTTTTTAATCACAGGAAGGGATCTTAGAGATAACTGAGTTTAAACCTCTCCAGTTACGTTGAATAAATAAGGAGAGGAAGTGGCTTGCTAAAGATCCAGCCAGAAAGGAGAATGTGACTTCCTATAAAGACCAATGTGGATTTCCTCTGATTTTTAAATAAACAGAAGATGCTTTGAAAAATTAGTAATGTTCAGTGTTTTGTGTTTTTTTTTTTAAACTCACATTATCCTTACTATTGAAAAAAACCAGAGGCAGATTGTTGAGCCAATTGTAACCAAAGTGGGGGGAAAGATACAGGTGGGTACTTCCTTCTCCAAACTCCCATAGCTCATTGCAAAGTGCTTTGAAATGGTTTCAATGACAAGATTAAGGTGACGTATTCAAGGTGAGCGTTCCCAACTGTGTGGACAATCTACCCATGTAATTTACTCTGAGTCAAGAATGTTCATCCAAGTCATCTAGAAAGAGGGTCAGCGTTTCCCTGGGACTGGAGTAATCCTATGGAAATCTTTCCCCAAATAGGAATGACCAGAGACTGGCCAACTTGAGAGTGGGGCTAATTTGTCTTTGCAGTCTTACACACTCCCCCCACAACATGGGCTTCCTTCTGCCTTCACACAGAGTGGGCCTCCACGTGTGGCCAGGAACATTCTGGAGGTCTACATACCCCCTCTCACCCCCTGGCCCCATCTCTTATCCTTGCAACTATCCAGTTCGCCATGCCCATCCACTGCCCATATCTTCTTTCTAACCATGAGTGATGCTCAAATCTGATTTTCTGATATGGTCAAAGTCAAGGAACCAAGCTGCCATTGTCCTTTGGTCCCTCTGGCCACACTTTCTTTTGTGGAGGGGCTGGGGGTATGGAAGAGGGGATTACAGCCACCTTGCACCTAAAATCTGGGCTGGCCCCAAGGTAGAGAGGGGAGTTCAAGATAACCCTTGTTCCCCTTCCCAAACTTCTCCCAAACCTGCAAAGTATCTCCCACCAAGTTTTCAGGATACCTGAAATTCCTAGCAGGAAGTGTATCATTCCTTCTGATTGGAAGGCTGATCTCTGAAAAGTCCTTGTTCTGACACAATTAGTCACAAAATAGGAAAAAAACTTGGACTTGAAGACAGCCAACTTAGGTGCCAGGCCAGGGGAGAGATGAGCCATGCAGCACTCAGGACACACTTGGCCTCCTGGATGATTTTGCCCAAGGCCTAAAAAGAGCCAATTTCCCACCATCCTGAGCCACACAAGGGTTGTTCCACACTTTGTCCCCAATCTTCCTCCTGTATTTCTCCCTCTACCCTAAATCCTAATCCAGATCCCCCATAAGCAGAGAACATTTAGGTGTCTTTTATAATGACCTTGGGTAGAAATGAGGGGAACACAGCGAGAGGTGCGTCCATACATGCTAATCTTTTATTTGTGCATATGATACAATGATGCTTTCTGTCTTTATGAGACAATTACAGTAGTAATTCCTATTTGGAGCTGAATCACTGGCAAAGCAACTACTTTTATGCATATGACCTCATGTGCGCCTCCATGGCCTGGGTAGAGTCTGTCTTTGTGTTGTTGGCATTTATAGTTTTCCAGATGAGGACACTGAGGGTCTGCGAGGCCCAAGGTCACAGTGAGTCAGTAAAGGAGCTTGGAATTGGGGTTTGGGTCCAGGGCTCAGATCCTGAGAGCCTTCTCAGAGAGTCTACTTTGGCATCTCTTCTGCTGGGCTTTTGTGACTCATGGGCCTCCTTGTCCTGCCATGGGTAAGGTTCCACAAATGAAAACTGTCAGGAGTTCGGCAAACCAGGCAATGTCTGGGCTGATGGGCTCTAGGGAAGAGTTCATGGGAAGCCATTGGGTGGTGTCTGGGGTTGACCGGAAGATGTAACGTAAGCAAGTGTGGAAAGAAAAAAACAGAAGTAGAAAAAAGCCAAAAAGATGGTCTCCCATCCACTTACTCAACCAACCACAAACGCTGCAGGACACCGAGGGAGGTTCTAGAGCTGCAACATGAGGCTTGTGCCCTTGAGGAACTTCTACTCTGGCCGGGGTCATCTGAGGTCTGGGGCTGCCCTGGGCTTGGAGTTCCTATTCAGAGACCAGCAAGGTTCCTCGCTTCTTGATTTTGCCCGAGAGAGTGGGGAGGTAGAAATGCCCTGAAGACATCTTCTCTAGGAACCATTGTGGATTGTGTGCCAGGAGTGGCAGGAGGTCTGCAGCCCTGTGTCCAGGGCACCTCTGATTGACTAGAGGGGGAGGGATGGGCCCACAAGAGTTTACCTGAGGTTGAACCGCGGTTCTGTGGTTGGAGAGAGGGGAATGCAGGAGGTTGTGGCCAATGAGGGTGTGGTCAACGTATGTAGAGAGTGTCCATTCGTATGCAGCTCTCTGGCTGTGCTTTTGAGAGCTCTTGCCCACAGCTCCCTCCCCGATGGGAAGCCCCTCTGTCTTCCCATTCACACCTCTGCTTCTCTGTGCCTCTGCCCTTGGGTTCCCAAGGAACTAGATTAGAAGGAGACACTCCACTCTCTACCCTTGGGGATGACAAAACATCACTAGAAATGTAAGGAGATGGACACGATTGTATTTAGTGACATGTTCTCAGGGGTATGGCTGAATGTGTTGAAAGAAATACTTAGCGAAGCATCTTTGGATGTGAAGGAATGGGATGGGGTGAGATGATGAAGCGAACTTCTCAAAAGGCATGCTCTGTAGTGGTGTGAGACCCCAAAACTTGCCTTCTAGGAAGAGTGGGGTTAAGATCACAGTGCTTTGGTTTCGGAGCCGGAGTCCCCTGTCCCTCTTCTCCGTGGGCTCAGCCTGCCCTCTGAATAAAGGTTGGACAAAATTTTAAGAATATTAAGTTTGAAAGGGGCACTGAATGATTACCCTGATCAGAAGCCCATAGGCTTAGCTCTGAGTCCACAGCTACCTCATTGTCTCCTTCCTTTTGCTGTTTCTTCTATCTGTGGTGAGTGATGTCCTCACCTATTAGTTGGCAAGTCCATGAGAGCTTTATCCAGTCCTCTCCAACAGGTGCTACTGGCCTAATTTTTAAAACTAGACCTTCAGTCTTCCCCAGCCAGGTAAAATGCCTCTAAAGCTGGCCACCTAATTGCAAATGCATCATTGAAACTGTAGCTGGAGCTGAAGGGGTGAAAACTTTACATGCTCTCTAGTCTTCAGCTGACGGCTGTAATAGTAGCTACTTTTTTCAATAGTCATATATGGAGTGCCTACTGTGTGCAAAGTCCTGCTCAAGAGATTGTGGAAGACTTTGGGATTCCCATTTTCAAGGACTTACAGCCAAATATACGTAACTGGGGTGCAGGTCAGAATCACCTGGGGAGCTTTTCCAAAGGCCCCACTCCAGGGCTGAATCAGATTGGGATCAGGTCTGTGTGGTAGGGGAAAATTTCAAAGATGGGTTTTATCTATGTCCTGGGATATGACGCTGTGGGACAGTGTGAGAGGCAGGCATGTGTACCACTAACTACAAAGCAAGGTCAAGTATAGCCATTGCCACAGAGAGGGATAAGCATGGTGCTCTGAGAGCATAGACTAGGGAAGAAAGGTTAGTATCTATAAACTAGTAGCCTGGGGCAAGAAAGGTACACTGTGTTCCCTAGGCATGGGTCCCCAAAATGCATAAAATAGAAGAATAGTGACAGCTGTCATTCTTTGCTTGCAGTCAATACATAGTGATAGACTACTAAGGCCCATGCTTGGGAGGGTGCAAGACCAGGTTCCTGCTCTCAGGCACTCTGCAGTCCTATGGGACAGGAAGATAAGACATGCACAAGTGTAACTATGACACATGGCAGAGAGTGACAAATATTCTTTTAGAGGGGACAAGCAGAGTGCTGAGGGCTTCCTGAAGAGCTGGTCTTTCAGCTGGGGTTTGTAGGTAACGGAGTAGAAGGACAAGTGTTCCAGGCCCCAGTGACTGCATGACGGGGGCCCAGAGGACACCGGAGGAAGGGTGTCTGGAAGGATAGGAGAAGGGTGTGGCCTTTTGTGGTTGGATCCCGAGCTGCGTGGGGGTGATGGCAGAAGGTGGAATAACAGTGGAAAAGTTCATTGGCACCAGATTGCAGGGGCCCTGAAAGACTTGCTGATGTGTTTGGGCTTATTTGCATATATAGAGCCACTGAGGGTTCTGAAGCACCCTGGTGTCAATTCAGAGGACACTTGGTGGGGAAAGAGATGAGCGGCAGGAGGATGCTGAGGAAGTGAGGTCATTTGGGGATGGAACCATGGGCATGCAATGAACATGGGCAAGAACAACTCTGAGGGACATGGGGAAGGCAGAGTCAACAGGACTTGGCTGTGGGAGTGGAGGGAAGGGAAATGCAGGACTC
This sequence comes from Ursus maritimus, assembly GCF_017311325.1. Lineage (NCBI taxonomy): Eukaryota > Metazoa > Chordata > Mammalia > Carnivora > Ursidae > Ursus > Ursus maritimus. The sequence continues at coordinate 42,153,831 of NW_024423786.1, read as the reverse complement.
AGAGATGACTCGAGTTTGGAGTGTCGGTGGCTGGGGGGAGCCGGTGCCGTCAACCAAGCAGGTGGAGAACATTTTAGGTGGAAAGTGATGAATCTAAAGTATCAGCTCAATATCCATCCAGAGAGGATGAGATGTTGCAGGCATCTTCATCCTGGATGCCTTGACCAAGGTGGGTGTTTACTTATCTGGACCTTCAGAGCTGGACTGTTGGTACCTGGAGGGTCGTGACAGTATCTTGTCATCTTTATGTCCTGCAAACAAGTGCTTCACGCGGAAGGTGGCTCTTATTGCATTCATTCTTTCCACAAAAGATTATTGACGGGCTGAATATGCAGGTGCCAGTTCACATGGCAGACACTGGAGCTATCAGATGGAACATGTCTCCCATCTAGTTATGGGTCTTCAGAATCCAGATTGTGTTCTGACTTGCTAATTTGAGGATGGACTTATCTTGACCCTGCAGAACAGTCTCACCCAGCAGTCACTGAGGAGGGCAGAGCCAACCCCTCCAAAGTCAGCTGGTACAACCCTCCAGGAGGGCAGGGGACAGACCATCTACCATCAGCCTGCATCTGCACAAACAGCATACACGTTGAGTCTCAGACCCTCACAAAGTCTTAAAGGATCCTCCTTTCTGGGAATCCTTTCAAGTTTTGGAAACTTCTGGACTAAACCATGTCTAAATGAATGAATTAGGGAAGGAATGAGTGATGAACTCAGAATCCAAGAAATATTTTTCTGGATGACAATATGAAGTTTCCAGGAGGGAGCCACTGTCTGCAGAAGAGGAGACATGAAGAACCTGATGGAGGAAGGTATTTCTTTCACCCCCATCCCCATGGCCATGGCATTCCCAGGGTGCCCTCCATGCTGTTCCTCCCTGGCCCACTTCTCCCTCCTCCCACTCCAGCAGCTCTGTCCACCTCCATTGGCACACCAAACTCCCTTTCAATAGAAGGAGGGACCCTCGTAGTTGAAGGCGCCTGTGGAGTGATGGGGAATGCTGGCTGCTTGCTGCCGGCAGAGCCAGAAGTGCCGGAGCAGACTTTTGAGATGTCTGCGGAACTTGACCCCAACAAAAACGTAGAGCACTGGGTTGAAGCAGCAGTGGGAGAAGGCAACGTTGCGGCAGATGAGCAAGGCATAATCCAGCTGCTGGCTGAGCTTGCAGCTCTGGATGACCCCAAGTTTCAGAAGTGTCTGCAGAAACAGGACCAGGTTGTAGGGAGCCCAGCTGAGAAAGTAGGCTGCCACGATGGTGAAGATGAGCCTGACTGTACGGGGCCGCCGTTTGGACCGTGAGCGGAACAGGGTCTTGAGAATTTCCACGTAGCAGAACAGGATAATCCCAATGGAGAGCAGGAAGAAGATGTTGTGCTGGTAGACCGAGGCTAGGAACCACTTGCTTTCTGAGTAGTCACAGCCTGAAGAAAACACCTTGTGGAAGACAGCATCAGGGATGGAGGACAGGATGCTGGTTGCCCACACGGCCGTGGTCACCAGCACACGGCACTGGAGGGTGTGGACACGCAGGGATGAGAGGGGCCTCACCACTGACAGGTAGCGGTGGATGGTCATGATGGTCAAGAAGAAGATGCTGCTATAGAGGCTGATGGAGAAGATCATGTTGAGGAGCTTGCAGAGGAAATCCCCCAGCACCCAGCCCCAGTGGTACGCCATGATCCACACTGGCAACAAGCAGGAGAACACCAGATCTGAGAGGCACAGGTTGAGGATGAAGACATTGGTGAGGGATTCCAGGCTCTCATACTTCACCAGGACCCACAACACCAGGCTGTTGCCCACCAGGCTGAGGAGGAACACCAGCAAGTACAGGATGGTGGTGCTGAAGGTGGCAAAGGTGAAGGTCTTGCTCTCACACAGAAAGCTCTGATAATCATAATCAAAAGAGGTGGTGGACTCTGGGGTGCCTGAGGGCTCCATCTAGACAAGGAGAGCATCTGAAATGACAGAGATGCAGAGTTTCAAACCACATGGTTAGGCTAGGATCCATAGGACCCGTATTACCAAAAAAAAATGTGTGGTCCATGGTCCAGCTACCTGTGGTGACTTATCTGTAATGAGGCTAGGAACTTTGCCAGAACACGAAGTCACTAAGCATACTGTTTAGGTTGGTAGGCATTTTTTCTTAGCGAGGCTCTCCTGATGAAGGAAGTGGTACATTCATTTACATTCTGTCATATGCCCCCTTTCTCCTTGGAGACTGGCATTTGAGTAGCGCTAAACTAGACTGGTCTCCCACTGGGTGTATGAGAAAGAGCAATGGAACTAGATTCAAAGAACTGAGGTTAAATTTGGGCCCCATTACCATATTTCTGGGCTAGCTATCTAACCTTTCTGAACCTCAGGTCCTTGCCTATAAAATAGGGCTAATGATCCCCAAACTGTTCCTTCATTTATTTAGCAAATATCTAGTGAGCATTTACTCTGCCTGCCTGCCTCCCTCCCTTTGTCTCTCCCTCTGTCCATCCCTTCTTTTCTTCCTCCACTCTCTCCTTTCCTTTCTTCCATGAAGTAGAGAAATCCTGATGGCAGGATTATTTCAGGAAACTTGCTGTCTCTTGAAACAGGTCCAAAAAGAAAGGAGCAAACATCTCTCATGTAAATGTAGGTATGAAATAATCTCAAGACTACGATGAACATTGAGACTGGGAGACCAAATCGTCACCAACACAGACGTTCCCTGAAAGGGAAGTACATGCAGAGTGACCTCCAATGGCCAAAGGAGCCATGAGGCCAAAGAAAAAGGCCCACAAAGTCTAGCTTGCCAAGAAATGGTTTATTAAAGGGGCTTTATGGACAGAAGTTTGTCTTGGGTGGTTGCAAGATGAGTAGATCTCTGCACCCCACCTCCCGTAAGGCCTAATTTTTATAGCCCTAGAGGCTGGGGAGTGCATAATGGGAGATGACTGGGAGGAAATATTTGAGAATAGTTGTGTGTCATAGCCATATCTCCAGAGTAGATCAAGGCCGTTATGCCCCAAGTATATACTTAAGGGTAATTTATTATGCAAGTGGTTAGACAAAAGGAAAGAATGGTGGTGGTGGTGGTGGTGGTGGTGGTGGTGGTGGTGGTGTGGGGGGTGGGGGAGGACTGTACTCAAGAGGGCTCTAGGTCACAGAGTGGTCATCATGGCAGATTTGTCCAAGATGGCGTCAGGCTGGTTCACACACTCAATAACACAGAGGATAAACTCTCCGAGCAGAAGCTGCCTCATTCGGGAGTTTGGTCTACAGAACATCCTATAGAGGCAAAAAAAACCTGGCAATAACCTAAGTGTCCAGTTGGAGGGGAGTAGCTAAGAAAACTGTATTGAGTCACATTGATTCAATCCTCTGAGTTAGTGAAGTTTGGGAAACCATGACACTTGAAGGCCAGAGAGAGGAGAGGGAGTGACTAAAGAGCCGGAACTCTGGTTGAAAGAGGTGAGTGAAGCTGCTGGGCCTTTGTGAAGGAAGATGGGAGATGGGGTGAAGGAGCTGCCTATACCAAGTAAGAGCCTTCTGATGACCTACTGCATGCCAGGCACTGTGCCAGCACAGGCTACTCACCTGCTCCTTCCGTCCTGCGACTATCTATAAGGCACAGCCACCCCCACCTTACAGAAGAGGAAACTAAGGCTCAGACTGGTGAAGTGACCTTCTTGACGGTACAAAGCCAGTAAGCAGGAAGGAGAGCCAAGCTGGGAGCCGAACCTGGGCTCTCCTGCCTTGTCCTTGGAGGAGGAGAATCAGAGAAATCGCCTGAATTTCTCACTTACCTAGTTTTGAATGGGGGGAGGGGATAACAAGGGGGCCTCAGACGTGTCCTATTTTAGATACTAAGTCAATTCGTGTCTCCAAACACCGAAGTGAAGATGGTCGAAAATATCACATATGGTTGGTTTCTTTTGTATTCTTTTGATCTCCAAAGAGGAATACATAAGCTTTTGTATGTTTACTGTCCACTTGTGTTTTCTTATTTTGAATATGTTTATGGATATTGTTCATTTTTCTGCTTGGAATAATAATGCTTTTCTTATGGATTTTTAAGCGCATTTTTAAGTCTTGTCACCCCGTGGTGCTCCTTAGCTTTTAATTCTGACCATGCCTTTTTTTTTTTTTTGTACATTTAGAAAGTGGGAGTCTACATTTTAAAGAGGAGCTCATCTGACTCAATCCAATAGTGCTTGATGACCTCTGACATATGCCAGGCCCTGTGACAGATGCTGGATCCTAGGGTGGAAACATGACTAATAAATCATTTCTATCTGTAAGAGGCTTATAGTGTAGAATGAAATGAGAAATTGTACAAATGTCTGGAATTTTCTGTAGTGTGACAGGTTGGAAATGCAGATATTTTGGGACAGGGGCCTTGTAAGCACCCCTCATATCATACAGCTGATCCCCAAAGTCTGCTGCCTAGCTCTTGGCTTCCCCTGACCTAGGGTCAGTGTAGGCTGACCCATCTTCTTACTATCAGCAGCCGAGCTACGTGGTTGGCAATGTCTCAAAATTAAGTGGCTTCTCCTGACAAAGAAGATATCTTGTCCCTCTTTTATTTCAATTTACTAAACACAAGTTGCTTTACAAACTCTCAGTGTTGTAACATCTCTCATGAGTACAGAACAAAACAACACAAGGAGGGTTTGGCTTCCTTGGCTGATGATTCGTGTTGTGTTGCCAACACAAGATAATCACATGTCTCTACGTTTAGTGGAGTTCACATTTTCTCCTCAACTGTACAGAATAAAAGAAATCCTTGGGCTGGTCTGGGATGACTGGGAGCCAGTGGCCAATCTACTCAACTTCCATTTCTCCCGCCTTACCTAGTCTTTTCCTGATCTGTGGTCCTGAATTAATGCAGCTTGAATGGGTTGGTAAGAAGGCTTTCCAGTTCCTGCTTTGCCAGGTTATCAAGTATTGCATTATTTACTGTGGAGAAGATACTCTAAGTGGGTTTCACTTCTCAGTAATGGTTGAGTAAGCTCAGATATGACCAACCATTCTACAGATAAGAACTGTAAACCCTGGGACAGACACCAAAACCGAACCCCAAAACCTTCTTCCTGGTACTGTTGAGCAACCAAAAGATGGTGAATACTGGAAGGGACCAGGCATTTGAAAGAGGAGAGCAGCTCAAAGGCATGAATGGGATTCCCATTTTTATGGATTTGGCCTCGGGGCGGGAGCCAGTCATAAGGGGCAACTAAAATTCCAGTAGCAAAGTCACAATTGCTTGGTCTTGAAAAACCGGAGGGGAGCTTATAGGGGAACTATAGCCATTGGAGAGGGGACCTCACAGAGAGGAAAGGGCTAGAGAGTGAGAACCCCAGGATCTGTGTGTTTACTCTGCCAAAATGTTTGGCTGACCTCTGAACCACGAATGCCCCCGTGAACGCCAGAGGCACTGAACTCAGATTAAGCGGCTGCCCATTTCAGGGGAGGCAGAGTTGAGAGTCTGAGCCGACCACCTTAGTTGTGTGATAAAACAAATATAAAACAATCATTACTTTCAGAAGCATGAAACGGAATCCAGTCTGCACAACATAGCATCCACAGCGATCAGGCTACAATACAAAATCCCTCGGCGTGTGGAGAAATAGGAGAACGTGGTCCATCCTCAAAAGGAAAAAACCGATCAAAAAAACTGATCCTGAGATGACCCAGAAGTTAGAATTTGCGAATAAGCATGGAAATGCAACTCTCTTCCCTGTGTTCAAGGGACGGAAGGAAAAATATATCCCTAATGAACGGAAAGAGAAATCTCGGCAGAGAAAGACAAAATATATGAAAGACCCAAAAGGAAGTAGAAACCAGTAACAATAAGATATCTGGAAAAGCCAAAATAATTTGGAAGTAAAACCACATACTTCTAAAGAATCTGAATCAAAGAAAAAAAAATCACAGGCGAATTGTAAAATATTTGGAACCTAATAATGCTGAAAATCGCACATATGAAAATTCATGGCACACAACGGAAGCATACCTGGAAATGTATACCTTTAAATGCTTATATTAGAAAAAAGAAAGTTCTAAAATTAATGATCTAAAATCAATGACTCAGAAGCAAGGGGAAAAAAAGAGCAAATTAAACCCAAAGAAAGTAGAAGGAAGGAAATAAAGATAAAAGAAGTAAAGAAATAGGGAATAAAAAGAGGAAATGTGTAAAACCAAAACTGGTTGTTGGAAAAAGTTTTTAAAAATGTAATAAAACTCTAGCTAGATAGAGAACAAAAAGAGAGAGGACACAAATTCTGAGTAGCAGGTGTGAAAGAATGGGCATTGCTACAGATCTTACAGATTTTAAGTGACTAACAAAGAAATATTATGATCAATTTTACATTAGATTCAGCAACTTAAATACAATGGGCACATTTCTTTAAAAATTCACCCTACCAAAGTGGACATGAGGTGATACAGCAAATCTATAAAGTCCTACCTTTATTAGAGAACTTCAATCAACTATAAAAAAAAAAAAACTTTCTCCCAAAGAAAACTCCAGAGCTAGATGATTTTTCTCATGCATTCTGTCAAACTTTTAAGGAAGAAAAAACATCAATCTTATACAAACGATCTGAGGTACGGGACAGAATACTTCTCAAATCATTTCAGGAGGCTAGCATAACCCTGATACCAAAACCAGACAAAAACATCACAATAAAGGAAACTACAAAACCAATATCCCTCATGAGTGTAGACACAAAATTCCTTAACTGTGTATTAGCACATCCAGCAATATATTTTAAAAGGATAATACATCATGACCAAGTGGTACTTATCCCAGAAATATGAGAATGGTTTAACATTTGAAAAATCAAGCAATTTAGGGGCACCTGGGTGGCTCAGTTGGTTAAGTGTCTGCCTTTGGCTCAGGTCATGATCTCAGGGTTCTGGGATCAAGCCCTGTGGCGGGCTGCCTGCTCAGCAGGGAGTCTGTTTCTCCCTCTGCCCTCCCCTCACTTTCTTTCTCTCTCTCAATTAAGTAAATAAAATCTTTTAAAAAATCAAGCAATTTAAGTCACTGTATTGACCGAATAAAGACAAAAACTGTATGACATTTTTTGATCACTGCAGAAAAGTACTGGACAGAACCTAATACCAATTCATGATGTAAACTCTCAGCAAATCAGAAATTAAAGGGATATTGGACATCTACAGAAGCTATTTCATTTTTCTGTTGGTTATTCATTGCTTTACACAAAATGTCGCAGGCGCTTCTGGTCTGGGCTTGCAGGGTCTCCGGGATACACAAGGGAGAATGGTGTCAAACCCCCAGCTACTAAGAGTTACATTCTAGGAGCCTGGTCCCCTTTTGGCTTCTCACTTCTCTCCCTCCCTGTCTCCACTTGCCCACCTCAACCCCAAAAGGGCAAATTTAGCTTTCCAGTCCACAGTATGTTTCTGGATCGAGAAACACAGATCTAAACCATCTGACCACTGATAATAGCAACGCCAGACCTAAAGGCTAGGAACCAGATAACCCCCTATACTTTCTTCAGCAGAAGGAAAAGAAAAACATGCACATGAAAGGTCTACTCAAAGTGCACGGACCAGGTTTTCAGCAAGGCAGTTTTGGGGGAATCCCCAGACTTAGGGGCTCAGAGCCTCTGGAAATAGAGCTCAGGACTCTGCATATTTACTAGCTCTCCAGTTGATTCTCATGCCCACCTGGAGTTGAAGAACCGCTGGTACAAGCTGTTAACATTGGAGGAAAACATAAGGTAGACATGTTTGTAAAGGAACTTACCAGATCTACACCCCTTTACATGCGTCTTGAGGCAGAAATGGTGCTTCTCTGTTGCATATTGTGCTCCAAGAAACTGAAACACTGCCCTGCTCAGAAGGCTGGAGGAAGGTAAGGGGAGCTATTGCGTAAGGTCTCAGAGGGAGGCAGGGAGCCTTGACTAATTCCCCCTCTCCCTCTTCTGGCTTCCCCGCTTGACCCGCCCCCAACCTCCCTACTCCCGCCCAAATCCTGGTATCAGAACCTGGCCCCATCACTGGGCACCTGGCCTGTCTCCAAAATCATCTGAGCCCCTAGGTCCCACTGAGAATGCAGTCAGGTAATTTTGGAGTTGACAGGAATCCGAAAGGATACATTTTTCAAACGTTGTACTCGGATTTTAGCAAAAATTATATTTTATTAACATACCAGTTACATATGATGATGATGATGATGATGATTTTAAATGGAGATAATATTCATGGAACAAAAAATTTACCATTTTAAATTGTAGAATTCTGTAGTGTTTAGCACACTCACAATATTTACAACCATCACCGCTATTCAATTCTGGAACATTTTCAGCACCCCCAAGAGAAATCCCGTACTTGTTAGCAATCAATCCCTTTCCCGTTTCCCTCCTTCCCCCCCAGCAACCACTAATCTACTTGCTGTCTTTATGGTTTTGTGTATTCTGAACATTTCGTCTAAGTGGAATCATACCATATGTGACCTTTGGTGATTGGCCTCTTTCACTTAGTCTAATGTTTTGAAGGCTCATCCATATTGTGGCATGTATCACTACTTCATTCCATTTTATTGGAATTATTATTATTTTTTATTATTTATCCATTTATTATTTATCCATTTATTATTTACTTATTATCCATTTATTATTTATCCATTCCACAGTGGAATACTATTCCGCTGTGTGGCTACACCACGTTTCATTTACCCATTCATCATTTGAGGGACATTTGGGTTATTTCCACTCTGGGACTATTTATGAACAATGCTACCCTCAACATTGATGGACAAGTTTTTGTGTGGACATATATTTTCAATTCTCTTGCATATGTACCCAAGAGTGGAATTGCGGGGCTATATGGTAACTCTATGTTTAAACTTTCTGGGGAACTGCCAGACTGCTTTGCACAGAGCTGTACCATTTTACTTTCCCACAAACAGTGCATGAGGGTTCCAGTATCTCCCTATCTTCACCAACACTTGTCCATTTTCTCTCTTTCTTTCTTTTTTTAATTATAGGGTATGAAATGGTAGCTCACCATGATTTCGATCATCTCCTTCATGAATAACAATGGTAAGTATCTTTTCATGTGCTTATTGGTCATTTGGGTATTTCCTTGAGAAGTGTCCATGCAGAAACTTTGCCTTTTTCAAGTTAGGGTTATTTGGTGTTTTATTATTAAATTGTAAGCATTATTTATATATTCTAGATACTAGAGTCTTCTCAGATATATAATTTGCAAATAACTTGAGTGAGACCTTTTTAAATTTGTTGATAGTGCCCTTTCATACAAAAAAGTTTTTAATTTTGATGAAGACCCATTTATATATACGTTTTTAATTCTTGTGATAAACTATATTAGGGTAATGCTAGCTTCACAGGATGAGTTAGGAAGTGTTCCCCCTGCTTCTATCTTCTGAAAGAGATTGGAGGGAATCAATGTAATTTCTTCTTTAAATGTTTGGTAGAATTCACCCATGGACCCATCTGGGTCTGGTGATTTCTGTTTTGGAAAGTTATTAATTATTGATTCAATTTCTTAATAGATATAAGCCTGTTTGCATTGTCTGTTTCTTCTTGTGTGCATTTTGACAGGTTATATATTAGAAGGAATTGGTCCATAGGTGATCAAATTTGTGGGCATAGTATTGTTCATAATAGTCCCCTATTACCTTTTAATGTTGATGGAGTTTATAGTGATTCTCCTCTTTCATTTCTAGTGTTAGTAATTTGAATCCTCTTTTTCTTAGTCTGACTAGACGCTTACAGATTTTATCAAAATTTTCAAAGAAACCACCTTTGGTTTTATTGATTTTCTCTACAAAAATGGATCATATTATGCATGCTGATTTATCATTTTTCCTTTAAATAAAGCGGCACGAACATCTTCCCAAGCCTATTTTATTTTAGCAGTTGAAAAATCTTCCACTGCATTGTGGTGTCATATTTTACTTATTTCCCTGTCAATGGACAGGGACCCTGGACACCCAGTTTGCTTCCAAGTTTTAAAATTACCCCACTGATACAGGGAACATCAATGAAGATATACCTTTAATGCCCTGGTATTGATATTTCTATAGGATGGATTTTCAGATGTGGTGGATTTCTGGGTCACATGTGAATTTTACATTTTGTGTATGTGAAAATGTATGTGAATTTTATGTTTTGGTACATATTGTCAGATTGCCATCTCTCAAGGGTGTATTTATTTACATTTCCACAGTAGTGTACAAATGTCCGCGTTTCTGTGCACCTGGTCAAAATCAGATGTTACTAGCTTTAAAGTTTTAGGCATTCTGAAAGAAGTAGAGATGTATCACATTGTTTTGATTCAAACTTTATATGATTTTTAGCTGGGAATTTTTCCCCACAGCTTTATTGGCCAATTATGTGCGTGCGTGATTGCTCTTTGCCAAGGTCGGTAATTACTGAGAGGACTCATATAGGAAGCATGCAACAAATGTTTATTTCCTATATATGAAGACGCAGTTTGAAACTAAGGTGTTCACAATTCCTCATGTTTGGTTTCAGTGTGAAAAAGAAGTCATGTTTTTGCCTTAAACAGAAAGTTCTAAAACACTGGTCGGGCTGGACGAAGGTGGAACTGAGTTCCAGCCTCATGGAGACTCGACGTGCAGAAGGGGAAGTTCAGTCTTGGGTACAACACAACATGGACAGCGGCCTGGTAACCACAGTTCGGGTCTGGACCCACCTGTGGGGAAGTGGGATTCAGGGCGGAGACTAGCATCAGAGGTCTTCGGCATCAGAGTGGGACCCGTGGCAGGAATTAACTGCTGTAATAGGAACTGTTGACTCTAGATCCCCTGGGTCTCACAATCTAATTGGGCCAAGTACAAGATAGATGATTCTGTTTGAGTCCATACACATGAGACCAGGCATAAGCATATGTACATGAAAGGTCTTGCAGCTTTGGGAGCCCTTGGAAGTACATCCGGGCTTCACTGGGTGGTACATTCACGAGGAACATCTTCAGTCATGGAAGTGATGAGGGCCACCTTGAGGAGCCACAGAGGCCACGGATCTCATGGAGGGGTTAGAAGGGAAGAGCACTGCAGTTTGTGGATGACAACACAGAAGACCACTCTGGTCACCTCATCATTAACTGAACTCAGCTTTGGGGGCTGGGGAGGACAGTGCTGAGGTCCTGTTGGGGTGGGGTTGGTGGGGGGAGTGTGTGCTAGAGCCATTGTAATCTGGACTTTGAGGTTAGCATGATCTTATTTGAAACTGAGGCTGGAGAGCTTGGGGTCCCTCTAGTTATGCCACAGTCTAAGGCAGAGTTAGATCTATGGGAGAAAATTAAATAGTCTTAGCTTTAAGAGTTATAGGAAGACATGACTCCATGAAGGTCACAGTATGTCACTGCACAATACGGCCTCGGTTATTTTCAAAAAATTAAGTTTATTAGACTATTATTATTGAATAAGTAATAGAGTCATAGGAGTCAATGTAGATCAAAGATTAAAAATCAAAGATCCATATTGGAAAAAACAGGAATCCACAACTCCATATTAATAATAAGTAGGTAAGCAAATAGGTGAGCAGGGAGGGCTCTGTTTACAGGAGAGGCCAGTAGGTAACCATGATGGTGGAGCTGGGGTTGGAAAATCGCTGTACAACCTCACAGGAAAGGCTGATCCAGGCAAGAGCCTCTGACAGATGCTAACTCTAGGGGTGGGAATTTTTGATGAGGGGCAGGATATCTGCATGGTTCTAAATTGTTTCCGCACAGACCACTCATTAGTTACAAAGGCAACTATAGTAATTTTATAGCAGAGAAATCAGACAGCACCTTGACCAAATGATCAAATTTAACATCCCCAACGAGGGGCAGGTGGATGTCATGTGCCTCCAGAGGCGATGTCGGGAAGAGGACACAATATGGCTCATATAATTCCAGACAGGGATGCATGACCTGAATCTGAAGATGGTGAATCATCAGACAGACCCAAGTGAGGAACGTCCTGTTAAAAAGCAGGGAGCTCTGTTCCTCAAAAATGTCAATGTCAAGGAAGGTGAAGAAGGCTGAGGAATGTTCCTGATTAAAGGAGGTAAAGGGACATGACAACTGAATGCAGCATGGGGCCCTAGACTTGATTCTGTGCTAGAGGAAAAAGCATTATGAAGAACATGATTGCATCAACTGACTAAGACGGGACACCCATAAGTAGATTAGATACAAGGGCTAGGTCAACACTGAGCCTACTGACGTTGATCACTGCAGTGTAGTTACGTAAGAAAATGTTCCCATTCTTTGGAAGTGCACCCTAAAATATATAGGGGTAATGGGTTCTACAGTTTACTTTCAAATAACTCAGAAAGGATGGTCCGGACCCAATGCACATGATACCGCCTGTGGGGTAAAATGTTAGTAATAGGTGAATCTGTGAGAAGAGTTTGGAAGTGCTGTTGGTGTGGTTCTTATACTTGTCAATTTTTCTGTTTGAAATTATTTTCAAATGAAGAGTGAAAAAGCTTAAAAAAAGACCAAATGTGTGCAGTGCAAAATCTTACTTCCAATCCGCCCCATGCCCCAAAAACTTGTATTAATTCCTTGTGTTCCTTTCTAAAGTGTCCTTTTGCAAACACAAGCGTGGACATTTACGCTCAGGTTATTTTTGCATGAAGTCACAATCTACAGATTTTTAGCCTCTCAAAAAGCCACACCAATAGTGTCTTCCTTTTTAATTTCTCCACAAATCTTCGTTATCAGCATAACATGCAGGAGTATCCCCCTTTTGCTGAGTCGGCAATAAAAATTGCCAAGTTATGATGACATCTTGCCTCCTCCTCCCTGTGGAGGTGAGTGACCCACAGCTCTTCTGGTTCATCCTGGGAAGCACTGAGCCTGTCTAAAGCAGTGGTCCGTGCCCATGACTCATCAGGTGAATCTTGGGAGCTGATAATCAGCCAAAAGCTGGAATGGCCAACCTAAAGAAACGAGGCAGCCAAGGCATCTATAACTTGGAGTGGGAAAAAGAGAGTGTCTCCTAAGTTGTATTCCTTGGTGCCTTCTGAAGCATGGAGCTCAAGCCAGCAAGAAGAAAACAGATCCTCAGACACCCCTCTGGAGACTCTGAGTCCATAACTGCAAGGTGTCTAAGGTAGTTGGGATCCTCACCTGTCCAACGGGAGGGTAGGGAGCCACCATCACTCTGCCAAGTATTGAACAGATCAGAAGCCAACACTCTGTAGAAAGCATCATCAAACTTCAGACTTTACACATGAGCCAGCAGAGATGCCTGGATGTGAAGTCACTTGCCCACAGTCAAAGATCAAGAAAACAGTAGCTAAGTGGGCTTCAACCCAGCATGTCTGGCTCCAAGGTCTCAGGTTTCTGGGGGAAGGCTTGGTTTAAGGTGAGCCACGGCGCTGTCCAAGGTTCAGCATGGGGATGTGATGCCGTCCTGACTCTGCAGGCGGGGGCGGATGGTCTCCCTCCACTCCAGTCCCCCGCTGCTCTTAGAAACACTGCCACAGGCGCAGCCCTCATTACATATGCCAGACCAGCACTGCAAGATTTCATTTCAACATGGATTTTTCCTTCCATACAAAATGTATAACCCATATAACAATGAAAGACTATTTGGTGACAGCTTTAACACTTGAAGGGATGGCACAACCACTCTGGAAAACAGTTTGGCAGTTTCTGAAAAAGTTAAACACACACCTGCATGATCCGGTTATTCTATCCCTAGGTATTTACTCAAGAGAACCCAAAACAGTGTCCATGCAAAATTTTGTTCATGAGTGATCATAGCTGCTTTATTTGTAATAGGGCAAAACTTGAAGCAGCCCAGGCATCCATCGTCAGGAGAATGGGTAAAGAGACTGTGGAATATCCGTCCATCCATCCATCCATACAGACCATAGCAATAAAAAGCAGGAGACTATTGACACATGCTGCCACACGGACGAATCTCTAGATAACGATGCCGAGTGAAAGAGGCGAGGAACAGTCCATATGGTGTGATTCTATTCATATAAAGTTGTAAAAAACTAATCTATGGGGACAGCATGTCAGTGTTGCCTGGGATGAGGATGGAGGGAGGGTTCGATTACAAAGGGAAACAAGAAGCTCAGGGGTGGTGATAGAGACCTTGTTATCTTGATTCTGGTGATAGTTTCATGAATTTACACATGTCGAAATGAACAAATGGTGCACTTTAAATATGTGTGGGTCATTGTACTTTAATTATACCTTGTGACGGTCAGTTTTATGTGTCAGTTTAGCTAGGCTACAGTACTCAGTCAAACGCTAATCTAGGTGATGTAGGTAGGATTAACATCTATCGTCAGTTTGACATACAAAAGGAGATAATCTTTGATGTCTGATGCACCCCATCCAATCAGTTGAAAGAACTGGATGCAGAACTAAAGTTTCTCTGAGGAAGACTTACCTGTGGGCTGGGTAGTTAGCTTTTGCTGGAGTCTCCCACCTGCCCTTCGTGATGGGCTGCCCCACAGTGTTTGGACTTGCTTGGTCAGTGCCTGCAATTATGTGAGACAATTTCTTGCGATGAATCAATCAATCTATCTATCTATCTATCTATCTATCTATCTATCTATCATTTATCTATATCTCCTCCACCCTCTGATGGAACCCTGACTTATATATAGATCTGGTAACAGAAGCAGTTCTAGAAAAACAGAATCTTAGGGAAGAGTTTTCTGAGTTGGTGCTGGGTTTTCTAAAATTAATTCTCTAATACGATTAAATTTAAAGACATTAATGACTCTACTTTCAGTGGTAAACAGGACATTCATTACCTGAGGTGGTGGTAGAGATATGCAAAATGTTGCTACTGTATACTCTTTTTAAAGATTTTTTATTTATTTTATATATTGAGAGAGTGTGTGTGCACAAGCGGGGGGAGGGCAGATGGAGAGGGAGAGGGAGAGACTCTCAAGCAGACTCCGTGATGAGTGTGGAGCAGGATGTGGCATTCAGTCTTAACGACCCTCAGATGATGACCTGAGCCGAAATCAAGAGTCAGATGCTTAACCAATTAAGCTACCCAGGTACTCCACGAATGTCTCCTCTTAATCAAATACTTCTACAGGTAAAGTTCTGGGTGGTCATGTATTTGATATCTTAGGACATTTAGTCATACTAGGGTATATAATGAGAAAGGGGACAAAGAAAAGGATGAGCTCAGGGCTTCCATTTACCAGCTCAAGCTCTGCATAAATGACCTGAAAGCTTCTGTATCTGTCCTTAAAGAAACCCTATTTCCCATAGCCACGGGGCTGAGATTTCTGAACACCAAACCAACTCTCAACCTGCAGGTATTTGAATTACAATGCAGATCAAATCCAAGGTGTCTACTGTTACAGTGAGGGCATTGTTTGGGAAGTCACGGGATTCTGAAAATTGGAATGGGGACATATAAGAAGATCTCAAGGAAGCTGAGGGGATAGAATCCCTAAATCCTCCTGAGTCTTCTTTGCCAGTAGAAGCAGTCCTTCTACCTCTGTCTCACTCACCAAGTCATCATGAAATGGATGTGGTATAGATGAGATGAGGCCCAAGCAGTCCCTGAAGACACGAGTAAGTCATACGAAGAAGTAGCCCAAATGCATGACCCCTACTTTTTCTTGTACATTGCCTCGCTCTCCAGCCACACACTTATGACCTCACTAGCAGTTCCCTAGGACCCGCTGAATGAAGAAGAAAAAAAAACTCATGTCTGGTTTACAGCTGGTACTGCATGACACACAGGTACCACCCACAAATGGTGGCATCCCTCCCTGGGACATCCTGGGATGGCAGCGAGGAAGGCAAATCCTCTCCGTGAGCAGAGTTTTGAGCAGTCCCCCTGGCTGTTCATTTTGCTTGGAAGGAGAAATAGGTACTCAAACGCCCAGTCCTGCTGTTTATAGATAGCCTCTGAGTTCAGTCCCCATAGACCTCATCCTGTACAGAGCAAGTTGGCTAGTTGACGTCAGAAAGAAAATCCTATTTCCCTGATTTCCACATTCTGGGACAGAGAGGTAAAGAATTCTGTCACTTCTATGGAACATGCAGTTTACAGGTTCATTTCCTACTTCTACCAAAAAGAGGAAAGGGCGCTTGGCCATTTTTCACTTCCACTTGGCTGAGGCCTGAATACCTATGACCAATGTCCCCTCCAAGATTTTTTTCTTTGGTACTAATTGAGGTATGCGTAAGGTAGATTGTACATTTACTAATACATTTATACTAACACCTGTGCGTACGTTTACAATCATAAAGTCATATTTCCACCTGACCTGATACAACTGTCTTGCATACAGCTGCAAATATGCTAACTCTTTACCCAGACAGGTGGCAAAGTCTTTGCGTGATATTCATTCTTTGCCTTGATACTGTGTAACTTGAATACGTGATTTAAAGTTACCTATTATTATGATGACACCTTATGTTAGATGATAGGAGAGTAAGAGAGGGAAGAAAACAAAAATATTTGCTTAATGTATGTGTATATAACATATATATGTACATAAACATGTATATAAACATATTCATAATGAAACAAGGAAGAAATATTCATAATAATTATGGTTCTCATTTCTGTATCTGGTCACATGGTCATAGCTTGTATTTACAGCTATTTTCTTCCACTACCTGTTCCATATTCCCTTTGCCCTTAGCAAGTGTCTCAGCCGGCCATGGTTCTTTGTCTGGTGGGTGACCCAAAACGTCATAACTAAAATCGGGACCGTTAGCAATTCTGCTTGAATTGGGTTGTTGTGGTTTCCCACTGATTTAAATCATAGGACTTGGTAATACATGGTAAGAGACATCCTAAGGGATCTGATCTCCTGTACTCCAGATACGTTCTTTCTTACTTCTCTGGTACAGTAGCAGATCAGTTTCCTCTGGGTGGCCAGGATCAATCACCCAGCCGGCACAATGACTCTCTTCTTTGCCTGTTGATTCAGAGGCAAGAGGATTCCAAAGTGGCCAGGTGGTCACCTCAACTTCTGGTTCAGTGGCATCATTGTTGCGTCTCCTGGTGGAAGCATGTGCATTGTGTCTAAGGGCTCTCCCAGCCAACCCCTGCTCCCTTTCCCTTTATCCTTTCAGGCATTTCCCCCCCCGATAAATCTCCTGTACTTCTGATCCTCACTTGGTGTCTGCATTTGAAATTCTAAGGGAGGAGATGCTCAAGGGCCATCTGAGGGTCTCAAGTCTGGCATGGGGCCATCCTTCTCTCAGGACGAATAGGGCCCTGAGCAAGGAGCAGGGCGAGGAGGCTGACAGCATTCAGAAGGCCCACTCACCTCTCTGTTGGAACTTCCAGTCTGTCTCCGGCGGGTTGGCTTGATGCCCATACAGAGGGAAGGCGAAAGACAGACCTGGAGGGACGAACGGGAGACTCCCCTTCAGAGCCTTGGGTGATCCATCCCAGTCCTGCCTCCTTTGATGCGTGCTAGCACTTGCCCACTGCACTCCACCACACATGCTGTTTCCTCTGCATGTGAGGCTCTCTTGCTTCCCTCTCTCCTCGTTCATTACCACCCCTCCTTGGTTTAAACTTCACCCCTTTGAACATGTCAAGCTCTTTGTTGATTGTGTTCTTTTGTACCAAGACATTTCCCTACTTATGGCAACATTTTACTCCAATAATGACTTGTTTAATCATCATAATGCCAGTAGGCAGCATTTACTGAGCACTGACCGCATGCCAGGCATTGTGTAACTATTTGCTAGACTTTACTCTAGACTATACTCTCCATGAGGGCAAGGACCATCCTCTGTCTTGTTTGTGTCTCTATCTCTCCAGGGCCTAGGACAGTGCCTGGAACATACTAGAAGCTCAACAAACATGCGTGGAGTAAAAATCCCCACAATGAGCCTGCAAATGCTGTACTCCTCCTTCCACTGAGTGGAGAAATCTAATTCCCCTCTCCTTGAATGTGGGCTGGTCTTGGTGACTTGCTTGATGCACAGAATGTGCTGGAAGTGACATTCTGGGATTTTTAGGTTATAAGAAGCCTTGCTGCCTCCAGCTGGGTCCCTTGGAACATTCTCGTTGGGCACCCTGAACCGTCACCTACAGAGTCCAACTGCACGAGGCTGTCATGCTGGCCACGCTGCATGTGTGATGGCTGGTAGTTCCAACCGAGCTCAGCTATCCAGTATCGCCTTCTCTACTGAGGGCCAGACCTGTGAGGGGAGCCGCCCTGGAGAAGCCCACTGACTAGCTCAACAGTTCCAAGGGGACTCGGGTTCTTGAGTCACAAAATGATGAGATAGAATTAAATAGCTCTTATTTCGGCCTCTCTATTTGGGGTGCTTCATTACACACCAACAGTTAGAATACAGGGGCGCCTGGGTGGCTCAGTCGTTAAGCGTCTGCCTTCGGCTCAGGGCGTGATCCTGGCGTTCTGGGATCGTGTCCCACATCGGGCTCCTCCGCTGGGAGCCTGCTTCTTCCTCTCCCACTCCCCTGCTGTGTTCCCTCTCTTGCTGGCTGTCTCTCTGTCACATGAATAAATAAAATCTTAAAAAAAAATAGTCAGAATACATAATATTGGTGAGGGGGAAATCCCCAGGCTGATTTTCCATCTCACCTTCACCCATCCCACACTCTTGGGTTTCCTTTGAGAGCTGTCACCACCAGGGGTCTTGCTAACTCTCCGGCAATTTACCTTTGATGTGGCTTGCAGAGAGGCACCTTTTCTACTTAGCTTCCATTCGCAACACTGCCGGGAAATCCCCCAAGAGTAGACCTGCCTTGCTCTGTGGCAAAGCTCCAACAGTTGCGTTGTCCTGGGTTACCTGCGCCATCATCAGATGGCCCCCTTCAGCCCTGGGTGACAACGAAATCACCAGCTCTCAGGTGGAGGCCCTTTTCCGTTGACGCCTGCTTTGCCTACCCGACCACTCTCGAGCCTCGTTAGGTGGTTTCACGCTGAGAGCTGGGGAAGCACAGGCAGCTGGCTGGGGCCACCCCTGGGTCCACTGTTGCCTTGCTCCCCCAGTCAGACCTGTCCCAGGCAGAGCAAAGCCTCGTTGGAGTCATCAGGATTTGTTGGTGAGGAGCTTCAGAGGGCGGCCACGGGGTGCAGTGAGAGGACTGGAGTCTGGTGGGCGTGCTATGACAGTGCGAAGAGCTCTGGAAGGAGCCTTTTGAAGGTTTCCTGCAGTACCAAAGACTCAACAGACATTTAAGAAGCTTGAGAGCTCTTGGCCTCTCCAGGGCCTCTGGAAGGGGCTGGTGGGGATGCCCCTGGGGCATGGGGGCATTTGCCAGCTCATTCTGAGCAGGAAGTCTACCCTCTTCTCACCCTCCTCACGGCTCTTCAAACACACATGGGTGTGTGGGGGCGGGTGACAGCATTCCTGGCAGAGGTCACAGAGTTTGGAGAAGAGCAAGTACAGGATGTGTTTGTGATGCTGCAAGACAGGCACATCAGGGCCAGAGCCTGTAGAGTCTTGGACACTCCTTGATGCTCCCAGGGCACAGCCATCATTCCTTAGTGGGAAGTCAGTGTGGAAACTGCACTATGTGGGGCTCATGATGAATGCAATTTCCAAGGCCCTGCTCAGACCTACAGAAACAAGTTCTTCAGGTGGGGTCTGGCCTCTGCATTTGTAACAAGTGTGGGGGAGGGTTGGCTAGAAGAAGGAAGCTAGGCAGTGTAGGGATTAGTATCATGGGCTCTGGAGTTGGACTGTAGGGTTCAGACCCCAGGATATAAGAGTCATGTAATTTTGGTGTCTCAGTTCCCCTGTATGCATTGCAGATAATGACAGTGTCAACTTCACTGACTTGTAATGAGGATTTAATCAAGTAAATGAGTTAGGTACTTCGAACAATGCCCAGTGAGTGCTCAGTAGCTGCTAACTCCAGCTACTTGGATGGTGGTGGTAGATGCAAGGCAGAAAGCTGTACCTTCAGTGCCCGGTCAGATCTCAATGCATGTGTGAATGGAGGACAAGAGCAAAACATATTCAGCCACACCATTGGCCCAATTATGCCATAAGCATTTATTTTTGCAGCCAGCCCTGGCATATTCTCTATGTATTTGTGTAATTAATTGAGAGAGAGAGAGCATGTGCAAGCAGGGGAAGGGCAGAGGGAGAGGGAGAGAGAGAATCTCAAGCAGCCTCCATGCACACCACATAGCCCAACTTGGGGCTTGATCTCACGACCCTGAGAGCATGACCTGGGCTGAAATCAAGAGTGGGACGCTTAACTGACAACCATGCAGGGGCCCCAGCCCTGGCATTATTCTAGGTGCCAGGTGTCCCAAAAGGAACACATTGTTCCCTGCTCTTGAGATGCTCATGGGCTCACAGACGTGGAAATGGATTCGGGTGCAGTGTGTTAAGTGTGATGTGAGGGGCAGGCTCCTAGAGGAGATGATGTCAAAGGGAGATCTGGGAGATGAGTGGAAGTTATCCAAGGAAAGGGGGCTGAACGCCAGGTGTAGGGGATGCTTATGCAATAGTGTGCATTCTGGACCACTCCGTGATTCAGAGTGGGGTACGTGCAAAGGAGGCAGGGCTGTCAGGGTTTGCGGCTTGAAAGATGAGCGGCATCAGCTGGTTGGGTTGAGCTGGGTTGCCCCATGTCTTCAGTTCTCAGCTCAGGCACTGTGTGTCCTTACCACAAAAGTCACCTTCTGTCTCTCTTTTTTCCCCTTTGCTCAAACAAACTGCTGGTTACCAGAGGGGAGGTGGATGGGGGATGGGTGAGATGGGTGATGGGGATTAAGGAGTGCACTTGTGATGAGCACCGGGTGATGTGTGGACGTGCTGAATCGTGTTGTACACCTGAAACTAATATTACACTCTATGTTAACTAACTGGCATTTAAATAAAAACTTTTAAAAAAGTCACGTTGTGTGTCATGGAATAACACTCCTCCTGGGTTATTCAATCAGCACACTGTTTTGGTGCTCAGAGTATGAAACGTCACAGAGGTCCAAATCCCTGCCCGAGGAAACATATGATCCCCTTCAAATGGAGGAGTGTTAAATAATTTGGGATCCTTGTTTCAAAACTACCACATGGAGATTCAGGGAAGACTTCCTGGAGGTGATGACATGGGCTGAGTCTGGAAAGGTGAGTAGGAGTGAACAGAGAGAGAAGAGGTGGAAGGACATGGCATTTAAGGACCAGCACATGTAGAAATCAGGGGACAGGAAGCCTCAGGACTGGTTCAAAGGACTCTAACTATGGCTCAAGAGGAGACAGCACATCCCGGCAGGAGCCACGGGAGATGAGGCAGGAGAGGGAGGCAAAGCTAAGGAGTTTGAAATTCATCCTGAATGGAGAACCAGTGAAGGGTTTCAAGCAGAGGAATAAGGTGATCAGTGGACTCACTAGGATGCTCTTGGCTGCAAGTGACAGAGCACACAGCTGAAGTGGCTTAAGTAATGGGAAGCTGTTAATTTCCCACGAGAATGTAATGCTAGGGTGGGTTCAGCAACTCACAATGTCATCAGGAGCCAAGGCCCTTTCTATCTCAGTGCCTCTGTAGAATCATTCCTCATGATTGCAAAATGGCTGCTGTGGCACCAGGAATCATGGCTGTGTACAACATCCAGAGCAGGTAATAAGGAGGCATATGTCTAAACAAGTGGCTCTCATTGGGCACAATTTTGCAATGTCTGGGGGCATTTTTGGTCAGCACAACTGGGAGGAAGCTAATGACATCTCGCAGGTCAAGGCCAGGGACCCTGCTAAACAGAACAAACTCCCGTGAAAGAAAATTACTCAAATGGCAAGAGCATCATGGTTGATAAAAACCATGGTCTAAACTGATAGGGTGCTTTTGGCTTATATGGGGAGGTGAAGTTGGCTCCCCTCACTGTATATTGGGAGCTTGGAACCCCAAGATCTAGTTTCACGGCCCAGCTGCTGAGGCATCCTAGACATTTTAGATGCACAAATGTGTGATCAAGCTACAACCGCATGAAGTTCCAGACAGACTGAAATGTAAGGAATGAAAGCATAAAACCTGAAAACCAGAAATAGCTATCAGACGGATGGGGAAAGACTTACTTACACGTTTACGTCTATTGCATAAAATCATAAATACAATATGTCTATCATCCTCAGCATGGGCCATTTCAGAAGGCATTATTATCTGCCACACACTGAATTGCTTTGCAGGACATAGCTTCCTTCCTCCCTGATACATCTTTACTCGCTGGAATTTCCATTCCAGTGTCATATTAAATGTAGTGTCTTTGTTTCCTTTCAATTTTTCAAAGCAGAGGAAGTTAGACTGACCTGTCATGATAGGGGCAGTGATGTGGGGAGAGGACGAGGGGATGGATTTTGAAAGCAGGTATCGCCAATATACAAGAAATACACCTTGTCTACCATCAACATAGACCCTGAAATGTTTCTGATACTTCCGCTGGAGGTTTCTGGTTTGACCTAGTTCTTTTAGAAATGCGATGCTGACTTGATACCTTTTCCCTAAACTGCTTCCTTTTCCTGTTTCTCATTTACCATGGTGTCTTACACTAGTTTTGTTTTTGAAAATGGGCTCTGCTGATTAGGTGTGGGTATAAGTGTACCATGGGCATGTATGCATGCATGTGTTCATATGTGTGTGTGTATGTGGGGGGTAGTTCATATATGTTTCCATGTCAGCACAAGTTAGCTGACAAAGCTCTGGGCTCCTTCAATAATAAAGATGTGGCTCTCCTTCCAGCACACCCTTACTATGAAATCAAAGGCTGAAAAGAATATAATAAAAATAATAAACCAACTTCCTGTGCCTGAAAATCTTCACCAAGGGCGTTATTGGAAAAGAAACAGCATACTTAAAAATAATCCAAAGATCAAAGGAGTCTCAAGGGAAATAAACACACACACACACACACACACGCACACTGGATGGAATAAAAATGAGTCAGTAATGGAGCACTGAGAGGGAAATTTATAGCCCTAACTGCTTACATTAGAAAAGAGAAACTCTCACATAAATAATCTAAGCTCCTATCTTAAGAGCCTGGAAAAAGAAAAGTAAAAATAAACTCAAAGTAAGTAGAAGGAAGGAAAAAAATAAAGAGCAGAATTAATAACATTGAAAACATAAAAACAAGAGAGAAATGAATGAGTTTGTTCTTTGAGAAGGTCAATAAAAGTGATATTTCTCTAGAAAGATTGACCAAAAAAAAAAAAAAAAGAAAGAAAAGAAAAAAAGGCACAAATTGCTAAAATCAGGAATGAAACAGAAGACATCACTACAGACCCTGCAGACATCACAAGATAGAACGAAATCCTACAAACAACTCTACAGCTTAGATGAAGTGCTGATTGCACATCACAGGCTACCACAGCTTACCCAATACCAAATAAATAACTCAAATAGCCCTATAACTGTTAAGGAAACTGAAGTCATAACTTCAAAACTTCCGAGAAAGAAATTTCCAGGTCCAGAGAATTTGAATGGAGAATTCTTCCAAATGTGTAAAGGATGAACACTAATTTTACATAATCCCCTCCAGAAAATAGCAGAGAACATTTCTCAATTCATTTTGTGAGACCAGTAGTACCCTGATACCAAAACTAGACAAAAATAGTACAAAAGATACAGAAATAGAACTACAGACCAACATCCCTCACAAATATAAGTAAAAAAAATCTTTAAATATTAGCAAACAGAACATGGAATTTGTTCTAGAGATGCAAGGCTGGATGGATACTCAAAGTCAATCAATGTAATTCACTATATGAAAAAGCTGAAGAAGAAAAACCATGTGATTATAACGACTGATACAGTGAAAGCATTTGAGAAAATACAACACCCATTCATGATAAAACTCTCAGAAAAACTAGGGATGGGGCGACTTTTTCGAGTTGATAAGAATTATCTACAACAGGGGCGCCTGGGTGGCACAGCGGTTAAGCGTCTGCCTTCGGCTCAGGGCGTGATCCTGGCGTTATGGGATCGAGCCCCACATCAGGCTCCTCTGCTAGGAGCCTGCTTCTTCCTCTCCCACTCCCCCTGCTTGTGTTCCCTCTCTCGCTGGCTGTCTCTATCTCTGTCAAATAAATAAATAAAATCTTTTAAAAAAATTAACTTAAAATGCATCATGGATATACATGTATATGTAAAATTATAAAAACACAAGAGATGATTTTGGGGACCTACAGCTTGGTGAAGAGCTCTCAGACATAACACCAAAGTGTAATAAGCATAAGACAGATAAATGAGACTACATCAAAATGAAAAATGTTTGTCCTGCAAAGAACCCGGTTAAGACAAGCCCTAGACTGGGAGAAAATATTTGCAAACCACATATGAGACAAAGGATTCTGAATATATACATTTAGAATATATAGGATCCTTGACAGTCAGTAGTTAAAAAAAAAAAGAAAGAAAAAAACCAAACCCAAACAATTCGGTTAAAATTGGCAAAGGACTTGAAGAGACATCTCACCGAAGAGGGTGTACAGACAGCGAACAAGTGCATAGAAAAACACCTGACATCGCCAGCCCTGAGGGCAGTGCACATTGAAACGATAATGAGATACCACCACGTACCTATAAGAGTAGATAAAATCAGACATAGAGGCAACAGCAAATTCTGGCAAGGATGTGGAGACACTAGGTCTTCTGCGCATTGCTGCTGGAAATGTGAAAGGACACAGCCACTCTGGAAAAGAGGATGGCAGTGTCTCACCAAACTGAATGCACACTCTTGGGCGTGTATCCCAGAGAAATGAAAACTTCCTCTCACAAAAATGTATAGGTAAATATTTACAGAAGATGAACTCTGAAGAGCCCTGAATTGGAAACAATCAGAATGTCTCCTAATGGGTAAATGACTTAATGGCACACAGTGGGCTACTGCTTGGTAATAGAAAGGAACAGGCTTTTGCTGTATGCAATTCCTTGGACAGATCGCAGGGGTTTTATGGTGAGTAAAAAAGCCCTGCAATCGCCAAAGGTCACATGCTGTGCAATTCCATTTGCATACCATTCTTGAAATGACAAAATGGTAGAGACAGAAAGCAGATCAGTGGTTGCCAGGGGATATCGGGATGGCGTGGCGAGAGAACAGTTGTGCAATTTGATGCGGGGGAGGGGGGTGGTTACAGGGATCTGAGCACGTAATACAATGGAACAGAACTACACGCACATCATATCAATGTCAAATCCCCGGTTTTGACATCACACTATGGTGATGGAAGATGCGGCCATTGGTGGAAAATGAGGGTTAGGCAGGATTTCTCTCTCGCTATTTTTACAACTTCCTGTGAATCTTCAGCTACTTCGAAGTTCAACACACAAGCGATGGTCCTGCCACTGTCCAGCTTTAAGAGCTTCAACAATTATTTATAGCTCACAGCTGTGGTTTTACAACTTCAGAGTGTTTGTGTATCACTTCTGCTGTACTAAACATGCCCGTCTCCAGGCCCGTGGCCCAGAAGTCCCAAGGCAGTAGGTAGCTGGGAGGGGTGGGGATCCGCAAGTCCGATGAGCTCAGCAGGTGATCGGGCTGCACAGGAGAGGGGGCGGGGGGGCGGGGGGTCTTCAGCTCACACGCTGAGAAACTCAAGACTCTGGCTTGGCTCTTGAGCACTTAGTGGACAGTACAAACCCTGCCGTGTAACAAAAACCTCTGCTCCCCAGTTCCAGGACCAGGGTAAGGCTGACCAGGGTAAGGAGCTGAGGCTGTGATATTTAAGGAGGCGCTTACTCCCAGGTCCCTGCAAGTGCAGAGCTGGCAGCTTCCTGATTCTGAGAGTGAGCGTCTGCTGAAATGCAGCACCCAGCTGCCTCCGCCTGGTCCTGGCCCTGCTCCCCACCCATGGACTTAGACAAAAAAGTTTGAAGCAGCTTTCTTCATTACACCCCCAAACTGGAAACAGCCAAATGTCCATGGACCAACAGATTGTGGCCGAGTCATACGACAGAATAGTGGCCAGCAACGAAAGGCACAAGCTACTAATACATGCGAGGATACACGGGACTCTCACAAACAGTATGCCGCGTAACGCAAGAGAGTACATATCCTGAACAAAACTTGGGGAACTCTGGGAAAGACAAAATGAATCTATAGTGATAGAAATTCTAGGAAAGACTAACCTCATTTACAACTCACCCAGAGCAAATCAGTGGGTTCCCCGGGATGGGTGATTTGTCTGGGCAGGTGGGTGATTACAAGGGCACTTTTTGGGGCATCGGGAATGTTTCATATCTTCCACTGGCATACACGTGTGGAAATGTCCATTTAACGCGGGTGCATTTTATCACATGTGAATTACAGATCTCCACGAAGCTGGTTAAAGAAACAAAACAGAAAAACAAACAGAACCCCCAGTTGCCTCAGACACATCCGAACCCTGGGCTTTGCGGGGAAGGCCTTCTCTTCTTGATGGGCTGCAGGTCCCACCCAATCGACTAGGAAGAGCCTTGGT
Organism: Ursus maritimus; assembly: GCF_017311325.1. Classification (NCBI taxonomy): domain Eukaryota; kingdom Metazoa; phylum Chordata; class Mammalia; order Carnivora; family Ursidae; genus Ursus; species Ursus maritimus. The sequence goes on along the minus strand of NW_024423786.1, from coordinate 42,127,455 downwards.
GAGGGGTCAGGACACCCGGATCCTTGTGTTGGTTCTAGTGATAACTGTGGACGACACATTGGACTCTCTGAGTCCCAGTTCCCTCCTCTTCTGTGAGTCCTTCCCAGGACTGGTGGAAACCACAAATACCCAAAGTACATCCCGTCCCCTGGTAAAGAGCTGGCCATCTTTCAGGAAGTCTTACCAGTTCTCAGACGGAAGCTTCCCTTTGCGCAGCCCTTTGATTTCACGTCCGGAATGGCTCTAGGAATACTAGATTTCGAGAGGAATTGGGTACATGCAGATGTAAGCTACAGACATCATTTTTTACCCATGTATTTGGCAAATATTAGAAATTCATAATATCAAAGGCTGACAAGAAGGGAGAATGTGAGGACCCTCAGGGCAAGGCTGGTGAGAGTGTGAACCGAGTAGCCCTTGGAGGACAGCCTGGGAGGAGTTAGGGCTGCAAAAACCCTCTGATCCCCCAGCGTCACTCTGGGGGTCCTCATTTAGAGAAAATCTGCACCGGCCATAAGGAGACAGTTGGGGAGAGAGACACCTACTGCAGTGTTGTGTTTGATGACAAAGAGTGGAGACAACCTAGGTGTCTGTCATTAGGGAATGGATATATAAAATGTTGGACCGGTAATGCCGTAAGGCAAAGCAGCAACCGGAAATAGATTCACGACAGCTACATGGCTGTAGCTCGAAAATACTGAGGAGAGAAAAGTATTCTAGATTGTATTTATGGCACAGTGTCGTTCAGGTAAACTAAACGCATGCAGACCGGGGTTTTAGGAATAGAAATATATATTCCATATGGAAGGGGAAGCACCTAAGGGTGAGGAGGGACTGGGCTGGGAATGGGTGGTGCAGAAAGCCTAACAAAATAAAAGAAAGAGATAGAAGGACCCAGCATGGGTCAATGGCTGCAGCCTGCCATGGGGAGGAAAACATCCAGTGAAATCCTGTGCCCGTGAGCAGCTTGCAAAGATGATTTTGAGGACCGGTCAGATCCAGAACTGGGAACACATCTTCAGAGTCCGTGGTATTCGATGTGGGCTACACGGAATCACTGGGGGAGTTTGCAAATGCTGACGTCTGAGCCTCACAGCCAGAGACTGCAGGTTAATTGGCCTGGAATTCCGGACTGGAGCCCCAGGGTTTTTAAAAAGTCGCTTCCCCCTTCCCTCTGCCTCCCCAACAGCAGCCACAATTGAGAGCCACTGCCCGGGGCTCAGCTTTTGTAAGTAAAACAATGACTCCAGATAATCCTGTAATTTAGGCAAGTTTGGAAGACCCTTGAGCCTACAGCTCCCGCAGCTGTAAAATGGAGAGAAGACACTCATCTTGCAGAGCCCACGGGTTAGATGTGATGTGGGTCATCGGTTGCCACTTAGTGGCTCAACAAATGGTAAGCACTATTTTGCAAAAAAAAAAAAAAAAAGAAAAGAAAAGAAAAAGAAAAGGGAGATTATTGAAATCATCAGCATCAAAGTTCAAAGATAGAACTGTGAATCCTGGTAAGCTCACATATTTCCCTGGGAAGGAGGAAAGCTTCTATCTGGGTAAAACGAGGGGCTGGACCTCTCCGGTTCTCAGTGTCCCCACCAGGTCGGGAAGCTGGCCTTCTTGGCAGTTACAGCCTGAAGATGCTAGAGAATTTACTGTTGGCTACTGCCCTCTATTGAAATAATGCTGTCACTTCTGATTGGAGAATACTCAGACTTTGCCATATAATTCCACTTGAACTTCAGCTCATGGGGGGGGGGGAAGGCTGACCCCTTCGTGAACACTCACAGAGAATATTGCCCCTTAAAGGAATTCCTATAATCACAGTAGCTAATATGTGACCCTTTCTTACGTGTGTTCTAGGCATTTGACGTATGTCGATCCTCACCTCAAACACAACTCATCTCACTGCAAACATAAGAGGCAGGTGTTATTATTATCGATGTTATACAGACGAGGGACCTGAGACACAGAGAGGCAGCTAACTTGCTGAAAGTCCCACAGCTGGGAAGCAGCAAAGCTGGCTCCAGAATCTAGTCCTAACCGGCTCTGCTCTTCTGCCTCTCGAATGCCTCTGATTCCTTTGATCTGATCAGGACAATTGTTCTGTAGTCTCTGTGGTTGTCCAAATATTTTTTTCCCCACTTAAAACACCCTCAAGTCTGTGCCCCATCCCTGGTAGCTCCTTCCCTTCACAGCAAACTTCTTTGGAAGAATAGTCCTCCTCCATGCTCCCCAGCAGCTGGTCGGCCATTAGTTCTCACTTCCGAATTCCTCAGGCGTCTGGCTTTGCCCCGCTTCTCTGATTTCTATGTGCTCTCCCCAAACGTCCTCACTCAGTCCAGGGTTCATAATCACATATAATACCGGCATTAAACCAAGGTAGTGTGGGGGGTACTTCCTAATCCAAAGGCATTTTCACAGAAATCGAGACCCTGCCTAGATGTCACGAAAATCTCATGGTGCAGGAAGGGCCAGATGAATTCACGACCTCTGCTGAATTCCCCTGCCTTCACCCCCTGGCTGGCCCAGGGCACCTGCACCCCCAAACACACATGGCTTCTCCGGGCCTTCCCATGCACTTCCCCCTTGTGTCCACTAGGAGGCAGTCTTCGCTTCTTATAGCTTCCATTCCTCCCTCTTCACAGGCCCAGGGCACAACCCCAGCTATTGAGCTGTGGGTATGTGGATACCTGTGAGCAGAGACGCGCTTAAGTGCAAATTACACACCAGATGTTGAAGCTTTAGTACAAAAAAGAGAATGTAAAATATCCTACGAATAAATGTAATAAACTGACTACAAGTTGAAATGATATCTTAGATATATTAGATTAAAATTAATTTTGCCTATTTTAGATTTTCAAAAATGTGGCTACTGAAAAGTTTAAAACTGCACATGTGACTCACTTAATATTTTTATTGGACAGTCCTGGCTTAGAGGCTCCCTCCAATGGCAAATTCTAGGGAGGCCTGCAAAACCTTGGGGTTCTAAGGAACCCAGTTTGAAAACCATTTGCTTGACTTGTCTCATGAAGAAACCGAGGCCCAGACTGACCCACAACTTTTCCAATTTCATCCAAGTGCTGGAATCTTGGGTCTAGATTAGAAGCAGGGTGTCCTACACTCTGTTAGTTTTCCCTCTCTATCTTGGAGGTCCTTGAATGCCATCTGGGGACACAGGCACAATGGGCCTTGAAGGTCCTTTATCGTGAAATGTCACCACCTTAGGTTCTCTCCCTGGCTCCCTCCTGCAGGTCTCCTGCATGCCAACGGGCTGCTCTCTGCTGTGTGAGCATTTCCCTGCTTCCTGCTGGGAACCCCAGTCCACGCTGGGAACTATCTGGTGGCCACCTCCACACTGCTGATGGCCCGACTGGAGACCCCGAAGACAAGCCGTGACAGCTGAGCCCTCCTCATCCTTTTGTCTTAACTCCCCTCTTGACTTGCCGTCCCAGTCCTACCCAGGGGCCATGGTAGCTCCGGCCGGGACCAGTCCAATCCAGCAGGAAGGATGGGAACGGCCAGCCAGAGGGCCACGGGCTGACCACGCCGTGCCACCGCCGAGAGCTCACGTAGCCCACCCTCCTGCCCGCAGAGGGGTGACCGGTGATCACATGGCCAGTGATTCACATAGGAACTGAAAGCACCCCTTGCCATGGCGACTTCTCGAAAACGGACACATGAATCAGCAGCAGGGAAACGGGGAGGCGAGGCCGGCCCCGAGCCGCAGTCGGGGAATTGGAGCACAGGCCACCTCCGCCATAGTCCGGCAGAGCTTCAGCATCGTGGCTCGGGGTGGTGGTATTCATGGTATGGGCTGAACTTCAGAACACAAGTGTGAATTGTGTGTTTGTATATGTGTGTCTGCCCAGGTGAGAAGACGTCCCTGTCACTGGCTTGTTTCCTCCTCATCATGGAGGCCCTATGCAAGGGGGAACAAAGGGTCTCAGCCAGCCCCCCAGGCCCTAGATTCTGGGTCGAGTTGCCGTGGGGGTCCAGTCCCTGGGCACGGCCAGGGTTGCTTGGCCGGGGTCACCGTGCCGTGCCTGCCACCTCCTCTCTCCCAGCTCTGGGGTCACAGAGAGAATAGCTGAATCATGAAGCCGTTAAGAGGACTTGTGCCCGTGGGTCAGCAGTCACAAGACGATGTTCTCATGAGTTCGGCCGCGACTCTAGCTGTGCAACCTTGGGCTAGTCACTGTACGTCTCTGAGGCTCAGTTTCTCAGATGATGTTTATATTAATTATTTATCCCTTAAAAAACAAAACTCCTTCAAAACTTAGTGCCTTAAGACATGAACATTGATTATTTTACACGGTTGCTGTGGCTCTGGAATTTGCGAGCCACTCAGCTGGGAAGTTTGGGCTCGTGAGCTTTCATGGCATGAGGCCTGGATGGTCACTGGGGCTGTGGTCACCTGAAGGCTTGACTGCGGCTGGAGGATCTGTTTTCAAGACAGCTCATTGACACGACGCCGGCAGGAGGCCCTTAGTTCCTGGCCACACGATTTCTCCATGGGGCTGCTTGAGTGTCCTCCTGACACGATGGCTGGCTTCTCCCAAAGTGAGCAATCTAGGAGAGCAAGCCGGAAGCCACATTATCTTGTAAGACCTGGCCTGGCAAGCCAAGCCCTATCATTTCTGTATGATCTTACTTGTTACACAAGTCAGCCTTATTCAAGGATGTGAATATCACAACGACCCATCGGGGGTCATCTCGAATGCTACAGCGGCATTAATACTATCTTCCGTGCCCATCTCACAGAGTCATCGTGAGGTTTTGTTTGCATACCCACTGCAAAGAAAGCCATTCATCAGAGGATGCACCTGCCAAGAGTCAAGGCAGCAGCTGCGAAAACAGCTGTAAAAGGGGGCTATTGGGGCTAGACCCTGAGACCATCAGTCAAAGCTCAATGAGGAGCACAAGGGGGGGCCAAGTGGGAAACTCGATAGCTCAGAGGCCTCCAGCACTTTTTGTTGTCCCATACGAGGGTACAATGTGGAGACACTTGGGAGAGTGTCTGGCAATGGACTCATTGTATATGGCTGCTCAGCAAAGGGAGGTTTTGTTCATCCATTAGAGTTCTAAGGAAAACATGTGGGTCATAGTCTCAGGAATTCCAGGAGGGAGGCTAGGCAAAGATGGAGGTTGAATTGTGCCTTAGCCCTTAGTTCTGACGTTCAGATGGGTTGGTATGTTCTTCATGAACTACGGTGGGCTGCATAAATGGGAAGGTCCATTGTCGTTACCTCCTGGCAAGACTCCGCCAGATCATTCCTCAAAGAATCTCTCCACCCAATTTCTTAAACAGCCACTAAAAGAAATTAGATGTCTTCAATGTTTTGCAATGATCGGAAACAACTTCTCGAAGTTGACCCTGTATCTTTCCTGGCTCATTGATGCCCACTTCTCCATATGTATATTCTGGTTACTACTGCTGAATAATAAATTGCTCCAAAACATAGGGGTGTAGAACAGCAGCCATTTGACTTTGCTCATGATTTTTTGGGGTTAGGACTTGTGAAAAGGCTCAGCTAGACCCTTCACCTGTGAGATTTCTTATGTGGTTGCAGTATGACGTCAACTGAGGCTTCGATCATCTGAAGGTCAGGTTGGGCTGGATGTCCAAGATGGTGCACACACGTGGCTGGCGGCTGAGGCTGGCTGCGGGCCAGAAGTTCAGCCGGGTTGTCCCCATGAGTGCCTACACATAGCCCTCTCCAGCATGGCCATCTCAGAGTTGGATTTCTTATATGATACTGGATTCTTCTGCAGCTAGTGTTCTGAAAGAAGTGGCATCTACATAAGCCTTTTGGGAAGGCCAGCAGGGTAACTTCTCCCACAGTTTATTAGTGATATACTACCATGGCCCCCTGGGTACCAGCGAACTATCAGGCTAGCACAGATTTAAGGGGATGCAAACTAGACTCCACTTCCTGATGGCAGAGTGGCAAGGTCCCATTGCAGATGGGCATGTGGGATGGGACAAGTCACTATGGCCATCTTTAGAAGATACAATCTTCCACAAAGGACGACAGTCGTTTCCCATACTCCAAGGCCTGTACTGAGTACTGCACGAACAACTTGTTTCATAGAGTCAAAGACTATTTAGAGCTGGAGAGTCTTAAAGATTCTCTGGTTTAATCACTTTATTTTATTTTTTTATTTAATTCAATTAATTAATTAATTTATTTTTAAGATTTTACTTATTTATTTGAGAGAGAGAGAGTAAAAGAATGAGCAGGGAGAGCAGCAGAGGGAGAGAGAGAAGCAGACTCCCCACTGAGCAGGGAGCCTGATGTGGGGCTCGATCCCAGGACTCCAGGATCATGACCTGAGCCAAAGGCAGACGCTTAACGACTGAGCCACCCAGGTGCCCCAAATCACTTTATTTTAAGATGAGGAGAATTGAGGATTCAAGAGCTGAAGTTGCTTGCCCCAGACCCCGCACCCGGTCAGAGGGACAGCAGCACTGGGAATCCCAGTCTCTTATCCACCTGTGCTTCATCTTGCCCTTGGCAAACTCTGGTGTTGCTGGCATCATTTCTCTTCCTTCTTCCCAACAGGAGAATGATTTTGCTCAAGTATCTACCCTGCCCACAAGGCTTATGGGCCCAAATGGAGCTTACCCTGTGGGGTTTCTCTGTCCATACCCAAGGTCAATATGGCAGGAGCCATTTTGCCACCAGGCTGCAAATGAAGCCGCCATCCCGAGGGAGGCAGAGTTAGAAAGTCACCAGAAAATGGAGCTCCTGCTGCTGTTGGATGAGGTCAGTCGCAGGCCTGCTCTGCTGAACTTCCCATCTGGTGAGTCAACAATCTCCTTATCGTTAAAGCCACTCTGTTCAGGTTCTGGTTACCTGCAGTCGAATGCATCCTAATTAAAATACTTCTATTTCTGGGATTAGTCCTGACCTTAGAAAGGGCATTTAAGGAGATTTAGCTCAACAGTCCAGCCTTTTTATGGCCAGCGTGTCCTGACCTGAACTTGGTTTCTGGTAACTGGAATTTCCTCTCACTCCCTGTGCCCAGTCTCTACCTACAGTAGCTCAGTCCCTCCAGAACCCATTCTTATTACTCTGTTATATTCAGTTTCTGCTCAGGGCTGGAGTCCTCTCCTCTTCCAAAATTTCACACCAGTGGTGGCTATGGCCCTATAACCCACTGTTGTCCCAGGTGCCCTCCAACCTGTTGCCCATCTTTCTGGATTTGCAAGGATCACCACTCTTGGGTTGTCTGCATTGAGTTCTGAGTTCTGCCCCTCTTGGTACATGGCTGGCTGGACCCCAGTGCCAGACGCTCACCTGGTTTAGGTCTGTTGTTGTACCCTGCAGACCCCCAGTCCTGCCTGTTGGACTGGATTTCCTCCCTGCACCTGCAGCTAGGCAGATGAGGCCTGTCCCTCCCACAATTCCCTTTATATCTTCATGGGAGGGGGGGTCTCCTTGTACATCTTCCTGGTAGACACTTTGAGGGAAAATGCTTGGTTTGGGAGGTGTAACATCCCATAATTATACTTGCAAATATTTCACAGTGCACAAGGCACATGTTTTAACATATTTCATCCCTGCTGGTTGGGAAGTCAGGTCACATGGGGATTTTGAAAGCAAAACGAGAAAATCCATTTATATCAGTTCTCACTGGGATATGTTTTGCTCGAGGTCTCTGCTTGCATCCTTACCACCTCTTTGTGGCCCCAAATGATCCCCCTGCACTCGGAAGTATGGCCTGCTTGCCAAAAAGAAGACTGTATTTAGGGCAGAATTCATTCTGAGACTTGCTTTTATGGTAATCTTGGAGTTAGAATGAGGTTACAGGTTGGTAGTGACTTTCAATTCCTTTAAATAATGACAACTGTTGGTATTGACCAAAGGAACTGCATGTTTGTACATGACTACACTGGCTTAGGTCCGTTATAACACTGGGAAGTAGGAGATACACATGCATTAATGGGCAGTGGGGAATTTGCTCAAGATTTCAGTGAGGTGAGGGAGGGGACCCGGGAAACTTAACCTCACATGTACGCGTCCAGCAAGTCCCTTGAAATCTTCCTCTGGGCTATGGTGGCATATCCGCTCTGGGCCGAAGGCCCAGAGCACCCAGCCCTACCCTCCTTCTTCCTCTTTCAGATTCTGGAAAAACTCCTTCCTTCTGCAGAAAACTTGCAGCTCCAAGTCCAGGCTAGAAGCTCCCTTTCTTCCCTTTGAATAGTGAACTTCTCAAAGTAACTTTCATATCATCTTCATAGTCTTTGCAATGACCTTGAAAATGCTGATCAGTGAAAACTAAGGGTGATGATTCAAAGTTCTTGATAAAGACTGAAGCATCATGAGTTCTAATCTCTCTGCACTTCCTTGTAGTGGTTCCGGGGTGTCAGCGTTGGAGAGAAGGATGGCAGGCTTGGCCTGGTTCCCCGTCTCTGCAGCCTCCTCCTTTCTGCAGCTGACATCACCCCCAAGTCCCTTTCTGCCAGATTTCTAAGGAGGCTGCAGCCCAGACCATGAGGCTCACATCCATGGGGTCCTTTGTGTGCTCTGATTCTAACCATGCTCCAGTTCTAGCTGGTGGGTCTTGGCCTCATTTCTTAGATCTTCTCTCTTCCCTATAGAAGTTTGCTCATCCCTCAGTCTTACCATGAATGGGCTCTGCCTTGTCCCCAACACCCTTCTCCATGTCTTTGGGAGTTGGATTCCTGCCCCAGACTCCAGCCCAGCTGGGATGCTGAGACTTGATGGATGCTAGATCTTTCTGATGAAAACTGATGGGCACCTGGGCTCACAAGGGCACCTCTCACTTCCCAGTTTGGTCACGTACAACCGTGAGGTTTCTCTGGTTAATATTAGCAGCTCCCATTAGTTACAGGAGTCAAGGGCCAGCTCCTTCTCACAGTCCAGGTTACCATAAATGCATCTCTCAGACTGAACTCTTCTGTCCAAACAGACATTGATTAGCAAGTAGGCACAAATCAGTCACACCACCTCCTGTGGGCTTGATGAAATCCAAACTCCCTGTTCTTTAGGGTGCTCCAACAAGATCATGCATGAAAGGAAGTCTCACCTGAGGCAAATGTGATAATTCTCTACTAGTGGGATTGGCGAGCCACCTGGTGAGACTCAGGTTGGCCTACATCCTCTGGAATCAGCAGCTAGACACGTAGGCCCTGGGCAACATTCCTAAGTGGGAAGCAGGAAAGTCTCACTAGATTCTAGTACCCTGTCCACATGTTCGTGGAGTTTCTTCATGCTTCACCCATGAGAACCCATCCCTCCATACATGATGCAAACTAACACCAACTCTGGCATTGATCAGAAAGACAGCTGAAGCACTGTGGGAATCCTCTGGCCTTCTGATTAAACTCAAATTACCACCCCCGGAGTTGCCCTGGTTGGGGGTAACTGGCCTCCTCTAGGGTATAGATTAAACGGGACAGACTCACATTTAGATCACGCTTTTTTTGCCGAAGCATTTAAAGTAAATTGCAGATACCACAGTACCAGGGCACTCGGCCTCTATATTAATAATAATAAACAGCATTTTTGGCTTTATGAGATGCCATGCCATGGCCTTCCGCCCCTTGCAAAGTAAGTTGCCTGAATTATTTCTAACCTCCCGGCCCCCACCAGAAGTTTCACATGGACTCACCAACAGTGCCACTAGCTAGGGCTCCGCATGCCCCACTTCCATGTCCCCTTCCACTTCCAGCCCCCTTTGCAACCTGCACGCATTGCTTTAAGCGCCTACAACCACAAGCACCATTTCAGAGGCCAGCGGCTTCTTCCCCACTCCAACCCTTCCTGTGGCCAGTGACCACATGAACAAGGGACCTGTCTCGGCCAATCACAGGGGCCTTGTCTTTTTGGCCAATGTGATTGGCCAGGAGGGCACATGGTCTGCAAAGCCAATCAGGAGAGCTCCTGGTTTTCCCAGCCTAGTATTGGAAAAGATGGCCACCTGGCTGGGGTTCAGGTCCAGTGCCGCCTGCCTGGGGGACATTGACCTTGTGGGGTCAGCTACATTGTGAGAATGAATCCAGTAAGCAGAAAGAGAATCAGAAGCATTGTTTGTTTGTGCCCTCCCCACTGAATTCTTATGTTGAAGTCCTGATCCCCAAGGTGACTGACAGTATTAGGAGGTGGGACCTTTGGGAGGTAAGTAGGTTTGGATGCGGTCAAGAGGGTGGGGCCCCCAAGAAGGAATTAGTGCCCCTACAGGAAGAGGAAGAGAGGCCAGCGCTCACTGTCTCTGCACCCGTGTGCACTCATGCAAAGCAGAGCTCCTTCGAGGGCAGGTCAGGAGGTGGCTGTCTACAAGCCCCGAGGCAGGCCCTCCCCCAGAATGAGTGTGCCAGTGCTTTGATCTTGGACTTCTTGGCCTCCAGAGCTGTGAGAGATAGATGCCCGCCGTTCAGACCACCCAGCCTGTGGCACTCTGTTATAGCACCCATGTACAAAGATGTACATGGAGACAGGAAGTCCTCCCAACAGTTGAATCTCTAAATCCTGTCCTCCTTGGGCCCAGCTGCAGCTCTGCCCTCTGTGTGGTTTGGTTATGCAGCCCACAGATTCCCTTTTTGCTCATGCTGGTTTGAGCTAAGTTTCTGATTAATTTGTCCACCATCACCAGTTAGCAATTGCTTTATGGCACAAAACTTTCACTCCTTTTGGGAGCCCCATGCTGCCGGGCCTCTGGTGCTTGACGCTACGGACCAGTCCTCCAACCCTGTCCTCCTGATGCTGCCCAAAATGTCCACATCCTAACCTGAGGACCATCTACGTCAAAACAGAGACCCCAGTATTGCAGTGCAGTTGGCTTGTGGCCAGCGTGTCTGATAGATGCCCACTCTTGGGGTTAGCAGGGTCTTCCACCTCTGGGGTCACCCACAACTAATTCATGCACATCGTAGATCCATGAAGTCCTGAGTAGTGATGTTGGTTTCTTATTTTCAAAAGTACTGCCAGACAAGGTATCACCCTGTCATCCTCTTCAGAAACCATTTCTGCCTCCTGGGAGGGATGTCCTCCCCCCCAGGACCTGAGGCTAATTCTATTCCCTCAGTGCTAGCCTACTCTCCTTTCCTATGCATCCCCAGTCCCCAGTGTGTGCACTGTGGCTAACTTGCCTGCGACCTCCAAGAGAGACCTCATACTGTGGAAGCTCAGTGAGGCCCGTGTGTCTGGTGCTCTGTACCCATGTGAACACCCCAGCCTCATGTTTCTGCTACTGATGCAGTACACGGCTGACTCGCCCTGAGCTGTGGGCTCAGCAAGCAGGACCCTCTCGATCTGTATCTGTACTTTCCACATAGAGGAAGCCAGATAGCATCATGTGTCAATGGTTTGTTTCTATCTCGCTGATCAAGAAGTTGAAAGAACAAAGTCTGCTGCATCTTTTCTCCTTTGATTGATTACGGCCAAGGGCCCCAGGACAGCTGATGAAGAACCTCAGGTTTAGTTTTCCCGTCTGTAGAATGGAACCACTATGAAAACGTGGCTCGGACCTCACCTCCAACAGTACTGGATATCTTGGACATGCAGCAGAAACTCCAGAGTGCCTCAGGGCCCTTGAGAGAAGGGAGTTTCCTGAGAGGACAGCGGTGTGTAGTGTCACAGGTGGTTTGGGGCACATCCATGCTCTTGACTTCTCTCGCGGCCTCACGGCTTCATGTCACCCTCCCTCTCCTCTTACTCCCAGGCAGACAATCATCTCTGGTTTCTCCAGCCCTGCATTCCAGAGGAAAGTGGTCTGACCAGCAGACACTGGAGATGTCCCCTACTGTTCATTCTCTCTCGTATGATCTAGTCCTGGGCTTTTAGGCAGACACATTGCTTCATAGCCTAGGACTAACACTTCCCAGCCCTCCCTGTACCTATGTGTGGCCAAGTGACCACATTTTGGCCAGTGATTCATACAAGTGAAAGTTATCTGTGTGACTTCCAGGCTGTGCTGTTAAAGGGAAGAGGCATATCCTCTGGGTCATTTTTCCTTTCCCACCTGGCAGAAAGTAGAAACAGTGTGGAAACAGTGAGGACAACACCACGGTTGGCAGAGCAACAAGATAGAAAGAGCCTGGGCCATTGACACCTTTGCACAATAGAGCTGCTGTATCAGCTTAGACTTCACATGAGAAAAAAGGAAATGTACATTTGTATCAGCCATGTCATTGGGGTTTGGTTTGGGCAGCCGAGCCCCTGTTACATTTAGAAAATTACTGCCTCAACTAGAAAACCTATGGTTGGACTCTCTTGTGTTGTTACCCACTCTTGGCCCCATCAGTGGCCACCTTTGCACAGAGAATAGTTTAGCAATTCCTCCCGGGGTCGGGGCGATGGGAAGAGCCGTTTGAGTCAGGAAGGGATATATAGCACGGCAGGGCAGGGATCAAAAGAACAAACCTTGCATGGCATTAGTCACACATTGCAAGATGCCATGGGTCATTCTCACTAGGCTAATAGAAAAGGATGTCAACTGGGCTTGTTTGCAAATATTTGGAGTTCCCAGATGGCAAGCAGGATGAAACAGCAACAGGTTGGACATCCAGAAAGGCAGGCCAAATGGCGCCAGGGGCTGGGAATTGGTGGCATCATTAATCTGACTCAGTGGCCTCCCTCCTGGTGAGGGACTGGATTGGCTTAGCTAATGCTGTCACCTTGGTTTGGTCTGTTCCCTTTATATCAGGTCGTGTCATGAGCCACTAGCAGTTTATGGCGGGGTGTCCACTCCTGGTCCCCTCAGTGGGCACCCCTGTCCAAACGTCACCCCAGAACTATTTTCTCCAGGTGGGTGGGTGGGGTTTTAGGCCAGGGAGTTTCAGTTAAAGGGGACATTGGGCATGAAGAAAAATACCTAACGCATCGAGGAATTGGCAGCAGCCACATTCAGTCATTTGGGCAGGTTTTAGCACCGAGCGGGTTCTATTCAAAGCAAGAGAGGGGAACTGGGAGTGGATGAGACCAGGAGTCTGTGGCATGAGTCGAGCGAGGCCCCTGGCTTCAGCTGGAGCCTGCACAGTAATGCCCTGTCTCTGAGCGGGGAGAGAGGATGGAAGATTCTAGCTAGAACATGGCAGAGAGGAATCCTATTCTAGGGGGACCTAAAGAGGCTGTCAGGCCCAGGGGAAAAGGCCCACCCCGGGGTACAAGATAAGTCTAAGTCTCAGAAGCAAGACTATTGAAGAGTCCAGTCCACTCTGCTGGATTCATCCTCCCTCTTGCCCTGCTGCCAGTATTTTTTCATTTATTCTCACTGTGGCACCTAACCATGGCTCACCGGCCACCCAGACAAGGCACAGTGGTCCAGCTTCCTCCTCCTCAGAGTAACTGCTGGAACAGAGAGGCTACTAAGGTCACTTGCTTCTGTACCTTAAGGTTTCAAAATGATGACGAGTAGGGTGGAGAGATGGAACAGACATTCTAATTGCCCAACAGCCCTACCCATTCTCTTCTTCTTTCTTAAGAAGAGAAAGCCAAATTAGCCTCTCTGCAGCTCAGGGTGGCCAAGCGATAAAGTAGAAGGAATGGCCTGTTAGAAAAATCTTTTAGAGAAGCTGGGTTGGCTGGTAGAACCACTGTTTTTCCCTCTCCCATTTCCTGCTGCTGCTGGCTTGGAGCGCGGATGGGCAGGCTGCATCTCCGTCTGGGAGGAGCCGTCTGGGATCACAAGGTGATCTGACAGATGGAAGCCCCACCCTGAGAGGGAGGAACAGAGAGGTCAGAGTCAGAGTCCCACATAGCCTGGGGGTCAGCCTCCAGGTTTTCCATACCTAAATAAGGAACAAACTTCTATCTTGTGGAAGCTCTTGCTATACGCAGTGTGCTTTCTGGACCAGCAGCATGGGCATCCCTCAGGAGCTTGTTAAAAATGCTGAAGCTCAGGGCCTGCCCCAGACCTTGTGAATCAGAATCTGCATTTTAACAAGGTCCACAGGTGATTCATGTATGTACACATGATGGTTTGAGAAGCACTTAAACCATGATGGTTTCAGCCACCATTATAGTGTTTATCTTGTTTGTAGCTGAATCTCACTGTTGTGGACAGAAAGGATGATTCCCATGCAGGGTCACCAAGAAAACGGGGCCAAAGAATGAATCTGCTGGGAAGCTCACCACTGGACTCTCCCACCTGTCCCTTCCCTGCTTCCAGGAAAAGCATGCATGACTTTCCAGAAAACCCTCATTTCTCCAAGTCTTACTATGAGGGGCTCGAGGAGCCCTAACCAGGGTTTTCCTGGGGCCCAAGTTCTTGAAAAGCAAGGGTGCTGTCAGCTGCTATTACCTCCACCTCAACCTCCTGTCTCCAGACCAAAAGGTGTCAGAGGACAGATGATGGTGTTAGCTCAGAGAAGGTGGGTGAGGAGGCCCACAGTCATTCTGAAACCTTAAGGCATCACAAAATAGATCATCCTTCCCAGAAGCCTTGGCCTTCTGTTTTTAAACACAGGCGTTTCTAGGCTTTGTTTCTGGGGCTGCCGTCACACTCAGCCCCTCTGTGACTCAGACTTGATTGCCTGGGAGGGTCAGACTCTCTGGTACAGAACTCCCAGCTCTTCCATATCTGCCCAGATGGAGTGGGGGAGTGTTGGAAAGGAAGCACCTGAGGATGACATTCTGGAAAATGGTTCTTGACATGCTACCAACTAGATGCAGCTCTTCAAATGGATCACTCAAGGGCGTCCAACTCTAGTCAGGCAGCTGAACGTAATGGTTAAGAACACGAGTCTAGGATTCAAGGAGATCTGGTTTCAAGCCCTGGTCCTGGCCTTTACTCCCTTCTGAACTTGGACAAGTCTCTAATTTCTCTGAGCCTTGTCTCCGAGCGCCGGGTGGCCTTTCAATAAATCCCAGTCCTGCTGAAGTTGGCCTGGGTTTCCTCATCTGTATACAGAGTAATAATAATAATAAAATAACAACAACATCTTCTTTGGGGGATTGCTGTGGGCTCAGGTACTTGATCTTGTGCATCGTTAAATCCTGCTTAGGGGCAGGTATGCTAGCTTCCCGGGTCTGGTACACCCGCAGCTCTCAAACAGTAATGCCCAAATTCATCACCGGGAGGTTTTGGTAAAAGGCAGTTTCCGATTCGGCTTGGACATCTGAAAGCTTCCCCGTGCTGCTGGCGACCCCACCACAAACAGCAAGACTGTCTACTAGCGACTTGTGGGTATTCTTTAGTCCTGGCTCCTCAGCTGTTCAAATGTTGGCTCTGCAATTTCAGACGCTGTAGTTACAGAAAGCAGAGAACTGCCCCTTGTTGCCTGGGCTGGCCATAAGATTTCTGTTTCTGCTTTGTTGTTAATAACCTACTAAAGGTAGAACTTCATTTTGGATAAAATGCCTATATCCTGGCCAAGACAGGGAGTGACGACAGCGGGATTAGGCTCCCTCTGGGTTTCTTGTGGTGCACAATTTCCTCATGTGTAGAGGCTACCTCTCAGTTTGATGTGGCAGTTTTGCTGTGGTTTTGTCTTTCAACACACTTCCTGCTTTTCTTGCAAAACAAAGACTGCTTAGTCCTCTGTTGGTGGCCAAAGCCCAAATAATTACAGGTTTCCTCAAGGGCTTGAGCGGGGCCTGGCGGCACATCCTCGGTCCTCAGTGTGTGAAGCCTTTGGCCTCTTTCTCTTTGAACAGCGGGGTTAGGATTAGCATGGGCTTTAATTTCTACTGGAGAAAATGATTGCAATTCTGTTAGAGGAACATGAGGTTAGCAGCTCCTCACAGCTTCAGATTTCAAGTGGAAATCTTGCTCAGCCCCTCAATGGTGACAGAAAGTAGAAGCCAGCCATTTTCGTAGTGGAGATTGCCTGGGTCACATGATGTCAGTGGCAGTACTCACAGTTGCTAGAAATTCAGAGATTCATAAGCTACTGGAGCTGAACAGGACCTGAGAACTTCTAAAGCCAACTCCTCTATGTTTCAGAGGTGGAAACTGAAGTCCAGAGAGGCCAAGTGACTTGCCCAAGGTCACATAGCTAGCCCAGCTCTCATGGTCATTTAGAATCACCCCACACATACTTCAGGGGAATTTCTTTCACCTTGGTCACCCCCATTTCCTACAACTTCTCACCACCATGTGATAAGAGGAGTGTATTAAGCATTTCTCTCTTTTCTTTATGAGTTTTTCCATTATGGAAATAACACAAACCGTATTACGGTCTGTTGGAAAACAGAGGGAAATAAATCACCCACACAATCTCTTTTTGATGAGATGCCTATCTATTACTTTGAAATCCTTTGCTGTTTTTCTTATTTTGCTTTTTAATTATTAAAATATAGGTGCTTGGAAATAAAAATTCCAAAAGAATAGAGTGCCATAGAAAGTAAGTCTTCCCCAATCCTTTGCTAGTTTTCCTTCTGATTGGCACCTTCTTTTGACTGTTTCTGTTTCTATTTCTTTGGGTATTTACCTCGACTGATAATGCTAAATCACACACTCCATCCACGGCTTCATATGGCAGTTTTAAGCATTATCTACAGATTTTTAGCTGCGACAGGTGAATAACTTATTCACTTATCAACCCCCTTCTCCCACCTCCAAATCATTGATAGGTGTGTTTTTTTATTTTTATTTCTTCTGACAGTTAACCTTATGATTTTATATGTCATTCAGTCTCTGTTTCCTGACTCATTAATTGCAGGTAGTAATTCTTGGTTCCTCACCATGTAAGACGGGTAATGAATACTCTTTACCTCCTTCCACTACTTCTCTCTCTTCTGCTGCCCACCCTTTCTCACTTATACCACTTCTTTTACCTTGTCAAGTTTATAGCACATTCTCTTTAGTAAATTTGTCCTCCACGCTTTGTCAGTAAGTTAATTCTGATCATGGGAAGCCAGTGAACAAACAGTATTTAAAATACAAAGATAGTGTAAATATTATTCCCTAAGAAGCAGGTGTTACGTTGAGATCTGTAGAGGGGATTGTTCCAATGTCAGGGTCAAGTGGGTCTTCTTAGACTCCATCAACTATACAAAATCATGATTTTTTGGGGGGTTAGTTTTATATTTGGGCCATGATATAGGTATATACTTTATAATCTGATATATAAACATATGTAAGTATATATTATATTGTAAATAAAACATATATATATTTCCACAGCTTACCATTTTCTGAAATTTTTAGTTGGTTGACAATAGAAGCATATGCCTTCTTCATAATATCACAAATACCTTCCACCTTGTTAATTATATCATATATTGAGTGCTCCAAAATATATGGACTCTTGGCTAAGCCAACTTCACATCTGTACTGAAGTTTGAGTTTCTTTTAATTGTATTTCTAGGCTGGTTTAATTTTTTGTTTCCTCTTGTCTTCCTCTTTCTTAGGTAGCACATCATCAAATAATTTTGTTTATTTCCACAAAGAATACATAGAAGTCAATTCTCTATTGACTAGAAGTCAATTCTCTCTAAGCCTTTATTTCTCCTCTACACTGGATGAATAGTTTGGCAACACGTCAAATTCTAGGTAGAAAATGATTTCTTTGGACTTTGAAGGTAATGGCTCCATTGGCTTCCAGCACTGGGTGCTGCTGCTGAGAATAATGCCAGTCTTGTTCTTATTCTTTCATTGGTTATCTGTTTCTTGTCTCTCTCGCAATGTAATTAGGATCATCTTTATTATCCGTGCTCTGAAATTCCATGAAGTGGTTTCTGTGAATTATTCTCTGTTCCCTGTGCTGGGTCCTTGGGGTCTGTCCATCTAAAACGTTTGCCTTTCTTCCACACTGGGAGATTTTCTTCAATTACTTCTTCGATAATTTCCTGCTCTCCATTTTCATTTTTCTCCTTCTCTGAAGCCCCTGTCCCATAAATGTTGGCCCACCTCCACTGACCCTTTCTGTCTCTTTTTCTCCAATTAGCCACCTTTTGTCATTTTACTATCTATTCTGCAAGATATTCTTGATGTTTTGATGTCATCTTTCTATTGTTTGAGGTTTTTTGAAATTGCATGAAGTATATTATAATAATGAAGCTAATACATTATTTATATAATTAGAATTAAATTTATTTGAAATAATTAAAACACATTATTTTATAATAAATTATTTAACAAAATATAGAATTTATTATAATAATTAAAAATACATTTCAAAAGGGATTTAAAACAGGCTCTTAGTTTCCAAGGGAGGGATTTCTTTTAAATAGACTGTTTTTGTGTTGTGGATAGTATCATCTTCACTCTCCATGAGGATAGTTAGAGTTTGGGGTTTTTACTTAATTCTTCTTCCATTACTTAGCCCTAACTCCTTGAGGTTCATTTATTCTGTTTGCTTATCTGGTCCTTGTCTTTTATTTTCCTGTGTGAATGGTGATTCGGGGCAGTCCTTACCTATTTACGTATGCCAGGCTGGATGTTGTAATCGGAGTAACTGGGCAGTGTTTCCCCTTCTGTGAGTGAGAGTTGATTGCAAGCTCTCCAGCCGCGGAGGAGGCATTGACCAACAGACTTCAGTGTAAGCTGGAAAGTGGGCAGAAGCACGTAGTCTCACCCTCACCCTACTCCCAATCCACCCCCACTACTCAACTGCAACCCCCCAACCCGTGCTGTAAACCCTAGCCCTTCAGACCAGCTTTTGTTTATTTTTTAAAAATTATTTTTCCAGCCTCATCTTTGGTGTAATCACTACATGACTGTCAGAATTTGTAGGTTTCATTTTGTAAATCTATAATATCGATATTATATTATTGATACTGATGAATTCATCCTTGTACCTTGTGGTGGTTTTGAAACATGTTTGTAATTCTTTGACACTCCTCACAGGAGGATGTAGAGTCTGTGTCCTTGCCTCCTGAAACTGGGCAAGCTCTCATGACTGTTTCAATGAGCAGAATGTGACAGGAGTGGTGCTGTGTGACTTCCGAAGTCAGATCAGAAAAGGTCATGCAGTTTCTGCCAGTCTCTCTTTAGGACACTGAGTCCAAGGCTCCACATGCCACAGAAGAGATCTGTCCATGCTGAAGTCTCTTTGGGGAGAGACCACATAGAAAGACAGGTAGGTAGATAGATCAATCGATCCAGAAATGGAAGGATAGATCCGTAGGTAGCTGAATATATCCATAGGTGGCTGGATGAATAGATTGAACCCCTAGTTATTTCAGTCTTCCTAGGCTCTAAGACATGTGAGTGAAGAACCCTTGAGGATGACCCTGGCCCAGCCTCTGTCTTTCTGCAACTGCATGACAGACAAGGCAAGAACCACCTTGCTTAGCCCAGTACACTCCAGATCACTTTTGCTTTAAGCCACCATTTGGGGTGGTTTGTTACACATTAGCACATGTTAGCAATAGCTAATCAGAACACACCTTATTAGTACATTTAATAAAATAGTTTATATTTATGGAAGAAAATGACAATAGTGTCCTATAACCTGGAACTCCCTTCTCTATGCTTCTAGTTTGAGCTCCCTGTCCATACTCCAGGCAAAATTCCTCCTTTGGTAGCAATAACTCCATGAATAGGAATTGTTTCTGGCCCAGAAACATAAATGGTTCTCATCAATGGTAATTGCTATTTCCATTATTAATGGAATGCTACTAAACAAATGAAGACCTTCAAATTCTTCTGCTTCACACCCTCGCCCACCCCATACCTTCTCCCTTACTCTCCTGCTTGAGAAGGACTCATGAAGTTTTAGAACCTGAAAGGAATCTAAGGGAACATCAGAACCAACCTACTTACTTTAGAGATGAGGAAACTGCTGTTGCACACTTGATAAATTGGTGATACGGAACTAGAACCCAGGTCTCCAGGCAACCAGATCAATGCCACTCCATTTCATCACTTCCTGCCCTGGACGGGGTCATCTTTCAGACCCAGAGCAAGGGCCTGACTCTCTAGGCTGACCTACCCACGAGGTCCTATTGTAATCAAGAGAAAGATGCTTAGTGTCCTGCCCATGCACCTGTTTATTAATGGGTCAAATCAAGACCCCATTCAGGCTAGTCCACTTGTGTAAACAGCTATTACGCACAAAGAGAACCGCATAAAATAAAGCCAACATAAAAAGGGCTTCTTTTCATTGAAAGAGGGAAGTGAGAGTTGCCTGTGCTTTTCAATATTAATTATATGATGTGGCAGGGGAGGTGTGGGAATTGAAACGGATCTGAAATTCTCCCTTGCCTACAAATCTAATAAACGCCAAAGGTTTTTATTTTATTTTTTTAAACAGGCAGAAGTACTCTTGCAGCGACGTACTCAAACTAGCGAAGGACCAAATGCCACAGTATATGCTACTATGCAAAGTGCTGTCAAAAGCAGAGCTGGAAAATTCTTGACATCATCAAGTGGCTTCCCCCCAGAAATGGTATGAATGGGAGTTGGGCGGGGGGAGCACGAGGCTGTGGACAGGAAGCTGAGTGCACAGATTCTGAAAAAAGGATTACTGAAATCGCCATTTGTAAGGCGGCAGATGGGGAAGGGCGGGTTCTAGGTAGAAACCCTTCCTACCAGCACACTGAGGATAAAAACAATTCACAGCAAGTACGAAGAAGAAACAAGCATTGCCTATAGTCTCTCCCTCACTGATAAAACTAGTAGGTTATCACGTGTTCTTTCGTATCACCAAAATCATGTGTTACATACAATTTTGCCGCCTTTTCTTCGCCGAGTGTTCTATCGTAAAAATTATCCCACATCATGAGAAATTATCCACAAACATCATTTTAAGAACCATGTACTGTTTGCTGACTATACCATACTTATTTCCTTATTGCTGGATATTTTCCCTGATTTTTCAATATTATGAATAACTCATTAAACCACTTTGGGTCCTACCCGTGGTTTTCCAGAAATACACTTCTCTCTTAGTCTTTCCATATAGATTTTGATAAAGAGAGAGGACACTTCATCTGCTATGAAAGTAGAGGTAAATAAGCCGATAAGATGCATATATTATATTATAATGCCTATTGTACAAAAGGTTGTAAGCAATGCTCATTTTCTTCTTGTCACTTGCTGTGAGGAGTATCTCTATTTGACAGATAAGGAACCTGAGGCTCGAAGACATTAAGTGATTTGCTCGAGGTCACTGAGCCAGGATTTTAACTCTGGTGAGCCAACTCCAGAGCCCACACTTCTTCTTCTTTTTTTTTTTTTAAAGATTTTATTTATTTATTCGACAGAGATAGAGACAGCCAGCGAGAGAGGGAACACAAGCAGGGGGAGTGGGAGAGGAAGAAGCAGGCTCATAGCGGAGGAGCCTGATGTGGGACTCGATCCCATAACGCCGGGATCACGCCCTGAGCTGAAGGCAGACGCTCAACCGCTGTGCCACCCAGGCACCCCCAGAGCCCACACTTCTAGTCGCTTTGCTCTGCTGCCCTAATAACCTGTGGTTCATCATCAACAAAACCGTGTTACAGAACAACACAGGAAAGCGTGCCTAGTAAGATTAAGAGGACAAAAGCAGCTTATATAGCAATGCATTCACTTTGGTTCTTTTTTTTTCTTTAAAGTATATATAAAATTCACAGGACAAATCAAACGTCTGTCAAGATGAGGGGATTATTTGCGATTTTAATTTTCTTCTTTGTGATTTTTCAGATGCTCCTATAATGACCATTTCTTGCTCTTGAAGTCAGAAAAATTCGGAAGTATCACTGTCCTTTAGTTATTCAGCTGATATGAGGGTGCCAGAGAAGAGGGCAAATGCCGGCTCTGGGCTGCGGGGGGAGGGGACATGGGGGGAAGCAGGAGGACTTCAGGGAAGAGGGGGTGTTTGAATTGGGCCTTGAAGTGCTGTGAAATTAACACAGAAGAAAACCAAGGACAGAATGATGGTTTTCTGCTGCTTCCAAACACATCCTCTTGTTTCTGGAGTCCTAGGGCCATATTGTCCCCCTGGAGTCTTTGAGTGTCTATGCTGCCAAGTCCGCATGGTTTCTCTTGGGGAAAGGGCTCCCAAGGTGCAAGAGAGTGATTTCCATAGTTACCTGGGGTGAGGGGTATGGACTCTCCTGGTCCTTGAGAATGTGTCCCCCTGCTCAGGTCATGGTGGTCTCCATGACACCATGGTTGGGGCACAGTGGACAATGTCTGTGGTTTGCAGAAGCCACTTTAGAAATGTCTGCAATTTCCTATTGCTAGAAATGACTGCACTCCACGCAGAGGTGGGATGGCTTAAATGTCAAAAAGCACACCCCACCACTGGAACTCTGAGCCCACAGAAAGAGACCCTCTAGGGGCCCATGGAGTGGTCCTTCTGAGGCTGGCTCTGTGATGACAGTGGATTTCACACCTGGCCAAGCGCTTCTGGTGCACAGGGTTCCCGCAAGAGCGTCTCAGCAGCTCTGGACCCCATAGAGAACTATAGACATTGTTCACAGAGATGACACTGAACTGTATCTGGCAAGTTCCTTGGAAAAAACATCACTGCCAACTAAACCAGAGACATCCGTCTCTCCAGCAGGAAAGCAGTTCCCACCTCCCAGGTCTTGAAGAAATTCCCCTTGTGTCAGCTGTTGGTCATCATATGCTTCCCAGTCATTTGCTTCTGGAAATGTGTAAGGTAGCTGGCTGTGGAATCTCCCAGAACTTGGGGAGGGAGGCCCATGCCTCACCCATGTCTCAGTACCTTGCCATCAGCCACGTAAAGGTAAATTTAAAACTGACTTTTCCTAGTGGCTGAAAGGGAAAGAGAGCCTTCCCTTCCCTTTCACAGAGTGTTCCTGGTGGTGGGGGCAGGGGGGGGAGGTGGACCTAGTATTTGTGAATTCTTCCTCAGTCCATTTGACATGTAGGTAAATATTGGTAAACTTCTTGCCAGCTTTAAAACCCCGGCATATTCTTTAAGGGCTTAATGTTTCTTTTCTCTCTTTGAAATGCAAACCTCAATGTCTGTGGTCAGACTTTGCCTGTCACCATGATGAAAGCTGTAACCACCTGCTTGTCATAGAGGCAAAGGTGATAGTCTAGCACAGCCGGCCCCCACCCCCCCCCACCCCCTGTTGGCAGGTGAACCCGGGCGAGCCATGGGAGAATTCACATGGCGATGTCAGGCCCTCCTGGGAGAAGACAAGTTACCCTTAGTCTTGGACACATGTTCCTAATGGATTGTGGCTGCTTGGCGGCATAAAAATGGCCAGCTCTCTTTCTGGCTTTGTAACTTTGTCAGAGCATTATATGTACACGCATACATAATGTGCAATCTGCTTCAATGCTTACTCAATAATAAAACAGTGTTCTTTTTCTTCTTACTCTTGTGGAGAAGGCTTTCTGGATGGGCAGGTTTTTCACTGCCCCGACACCCATGAGCACCAGCTTTTTAGCTGGGTACAAAGGCCGTCCATGACCTGGGACGAACAGTGACAATTTGGAGCCAGTTTTCCAGCATGCGGTGCTTCTGAGACCGTGAATCCCTCTCCCCACCGACTTTCTCTGCCTGCTCCC
Source organism: Ursus maritimus (assembly GCF_017311325.1). Classification (NCBI taxonomy): domain Eukaryota; kingdom Metazoa; phylum Chordata; class Mammalia; order Carnivora; family Ursidae; genus Ursus; species Ursus maritimus. The sequence goes on along the minus strand of NW_024423786.1, from coordinate 42,104,073 downwards.
CGGGCCAGCCCTGGGCTCCTACTTCCTGGCCCTGCGTGGACAGGACTGCGTCTGGGAGCAGCTCTCTGTGTCTGGGTCAGTGACCGGGCTCTCCTTTGTTTCCCAGGCCTCCCTCACTGTGCTTCAAGTCCTCTCTGGCCTGGGCCAGCTGTCTTAGAGCCACGATGCTGCCAAGGATGCCTGTAAACCCGGCCCTGATGTATACAAATAAGACAGCACCTGCCCATCCCTCCTCTCCCCCTCCAGGCAAGCTGGGCCTGCAGGTAGCAAGGGGGTGTGATGGGTGTCACATCCCACTTGGGCGGGAAGGGGCTGTGCACAGCTGGGTAAAGAGACCACATCGGCTCTCAGCTGTCACCTTTGTTGGCCCTTCAGAGTCAGAGGTGACTCTCTACCCAGTGTGTTCTTCACGTCGAGGTCTCTGACCCTAAAGTGGGTTCTTTCCAGGATGCTGGCTGCTGCGGTGGGTCAGTACGAAGGGAGGCAGATTAGACAGAGGCATCTGGAAGATTCGGTGCCCCGCCCCCCGCCGCCTCTCATTCTCTGTTTTTTTCCTTTTTCTTTTCTCTGCTGTGGTGATAAGCCAGATGGGAACCAAGGCTGCTTTTCTCTGCCAGAAGTTTCCCTTCTAGTCATTCGGACACACCCAGCGGCTTTTTGCTACCCGCAGAGGTGCCTTTGTGTCCTTGAGAAACCTCCTCCCCCTCTCCTCACACTGTTAAGGGGCATAAGCCACTAGGATGACTCATTAGACAGTCTGATCCCAAATTGTTCATACCTGGCCTCAGAGTGGCCACGGCTGGGGGTGGGGGGTGGAGTCTGGTGTTGGGGCACATCCAGAGTCACACAAACGGGTGAGGTTGGAGTCTTGAGTACTAGTTCAGGAAAAAATATCGTGGCTCCCTCCGTCAGCTCCTTGCTCTTCCCTCTCTCCTGGAGACAGAAAAGATCCGTTCCCTCAATTTTTCTGCTTCTCCAAAAAGAGAACTTCCTCCAGAGGTTCTGGGGATTGGTTCGAGAATCCTGAAAGGAGAAGAATTAAGATAAACACAGTTTCAAATAGGCACACCTTCTAATGTACAATAGATATGCCCCGGAGTAACAATTTCCGTGGAAGGAATTCTTTTTCAAATGCAGGAAGTGGGCTTTACTATTTCGTTTAGTCTTGTGATAAACCTGTTTGCAGAGAAAACATCCAGGTATAATGAAGTCATTGATTCAATAATTTCCCCAATTTGAAGTTCAGATCTTTACATAGATGTTTTCTTCAGTGCTTTTTTTTTTTTTAATTAATAATGTGGTCTGGTACAGCGTCCTGAAATCTTTAACTTTTTTTAAGGTTATAAAGTAATGTATATTCATAGTATCATTTTTCATACAGAAGTTTTAAATTTTAATGGATCTGTATCCACCTTTCCCTTTATGGTCTGTATTTTTCCTTCTCCTGGGAGATTGTGTAAATGGCTGTAATATTTTCACTGTTAGGTATTCATGTCGCTGCAATGTGTCTTTGCGGCTCCTCCTGTTGGGAGGTACGATCTTTCTCTATCCTCGAGTCTCCATACTTCCTTCGGCCCAAGGAAGGAAGCAGAAGTGATGCTGTGGCTGTTCTGAGCACGGAGGACTTTGGTGCTGAGCTGTCTTGGAGCTCTGCCCGCTGCCATGTAAATGAACCAAGCTAGCCTACTAGCTTGATGAGATATATGAGATCTATGGCCCTGTCATCCCAGTGGCCCCAGCCATCACCCAGTTCCCAGCCAACCTGGCCGCTGGCCAAGGTTGCCTGCGTGAGCCCAGCAAAGACCGTAAGAACTGCCCAGCTAAGCCCAGCCAAAATTGCTGACCAGCGGAATCACCAACAATTAAAAATGATTATTATGTCCTGAAGTTTGGGGCTGGTTCGTGAGGCAGCAATATTTAAACAAGACATGGTTTGTTAAAAAGAGTCCTCCTTATCTCGAAATCCTAAAGCGTCTTCTATATTCTCAAGGTTTCGCCATTTTGCTTGTCATATTTACGTACTATAATCCATCTGGAATTAATTTTTTATTGTGTGAGGTAGAGACCGAATGCATTTCTGCTATTTGATTTTTTTCTGTATTTTTAAATATTTGAAATATTTCATCATAAATATGAGTCATTTTTTAAGAAGATGTAACTGCTATAGATTTACAGCAAAAATAAAAACAAGGGGCGCCTGGGTAGCGCAGTCGTTAAGTGTCTGCCTTCGGCTCAGGGAGTGATCCTGGCGTTCCGGGATCGAGCCCCACATCGGGCTCCTCTGCTGGGAGCCTGCTTCTTCCTCTCCCACTCCCCCTGCTTGTGTTCCCTCTCTGGCTGGCTGTCTCTCTGTGTCAAATAAATAAAAATAAAATCTTTAAAAAAATAAAAAATAAAATAAAAAAAATAAAAACATAATTTCGCCACTAATAACACCACTTAGCAATAACCGCTTATAACGTTGTGAAGGGGGTGGGGTAAAATTGAGATCAAACTGTTTTCCATTTTTCTCACTTAATGCCGCATTGTGTTTCCCTAGAGCCAAATTATCCAAGCTAATTTTTAAGGATTATGTATAGTTTGTCCTATGGGTATACCATATTTACTTAACCAGGCACTTACTGGAGTATGAATGCTGGTATGGCACTGACTGTCCTTTTTTTTTTTTTTAATATTTTATTTATTTATTTGAGAGAGAGTACACATGCGAGTGGGGTGAGGGGCAGAGGGAGAAGGAGAGGGAGAGAGAATCTCAAGCAGACTCCTCACTGAGCACAGAGCCCAATATGGGGCTCGATCTCACGACCCCGAGATCATGACCTGAGCCAAAATCAAGAGTTGGGAGCTTAACCCACTGAGCCACCCAGACACCCCACACCACTGAATATTCTTGTACAAATGTTTCTGATTAGTCCTTTAGGATCATATCTAGAAATGAAGTTTTGGGGTCAAAAAGTAGGAAGATTTTAAGATCTAAAATGCAGTTCGAGAAAATCGCTCTCTGGAGAGCATGCCAGTTCCCACCTGCCTTCACCAGCTGTGTGTGAACAGATCCGTTCAGCCCCACTTCGTCCTCATACTTTTGCTGAAATAAAGGAATAATCCAATATCAGATGATTCATCGAGTCAGAACAGGATCACACGCTAATGAAAACACAGAGAACACAGGAAGAAGCACATAGCAAGAGGAAAAGCCTGTAGTGATTTATTAACATAGTAGCTTCAGTTCCTCCTCTTAAATTTTTTTGACAAAAAAAAAAAAAAGAAAGAAAGAAAGAAAGAAAGAAAGAAAGAAGAAAGAAAGAAAGAAAGAAAGAAAGAAAGAAAGAAAGAAAGAAAGAAGAAAGGAAATTGCACCAGTACATAGAGGCCATTCCTGCCCGGGGCAGCACCCTGCTACATGCAGTCTGAACCAAGAGTTGGGCACGGATGTTTGGGACATAGGAAGGATTCCGACTGAGCTATTGCTCAGAGCAAAAGAGGAACACACTGGGGCATCTGCCTGTCTGCTCAGAAGAGGTCAGAGGGGCCAGATGGTCACTCATTCAAACATACCAGTGTCTGTTATTAGCCGTCACCGCACCAGAGGCTGGGAACACAAAAGTGACCAGCCTAGAGAGAAACTTCGCAGTCACAGAGATGAGAGCTCTTAGAGGATCCAACAATAGGAAACTATGAAAGCACAGGGAAGAGTGCCCCACATAGCCTGGGTGTCAGGGATAGCTTCCTGGAAGAGTGCATGTCCAGGTGGGTCTTTGAGTACATACGGCTCGGCCAGGCAGAGAGTGGAACAGGTGTTTGAGGTAGCTACAGGACAATGAGAGTCCAGGGTGAAAGGTGGAGAACTCGGTGGAAGGGGCTGGGTCATGAGAAGCTTCCTACGGCTTGCCCTGTATCTTTTCCAGGCCCTCCCTGATCTGGTCCCACCACCTTTTTGAGCCCATCCCTCCTCAGCCACCGCCCTCTCCCCCTAAACCCTGCTCTAGCCACATTGGTGTCTCTGCTATTCTGCGGGCACACTTCCATCCCGACCTCTGCACTTGCTCTTCTCTCTGCCCAGCACGCTCTTCTCCCAGGTAGGTGTAAGGCTTTGTTCCTCACCTCCCTCAGGTCTCTGCCCCAAATGTCATCGTCTAAGCAGAGACACTTCCTCTGACAAGCATATCAGATAGCTTGCCACTCTGGTCCCCTGCCCTACTGTTCCCTGTCCTCTAACCCTGCTTTAATTTTCTTCTCTTTGCTGTCTCCCATGCCTACTATCTACTAGAACGGGAGCTCCACGAAGATAGGGACATTGCTTTTTCATTGTTCAACCAAATAAAATCTACCAAATAGTCTCTTCCCTGTGCCTACAACACTGTCTGAAGCATAGCAGGTGCTTGATAAAAATTTGCGGAACAAAAGGGTGGATTTTGTCATAAAGACGGTGAGGATCCATTGAAGGAGATTCTAGTTTGGAGAGGAACAATCGGATTTGCACTTTAGACAGCTCTCTCGGGCTTGCTGCTTCTTTTCTCTTACTGCACCAGTTGCGTGCAACAAGTACCAAGCAGTTTCAGTCCCATTTTGCAACAAGGAAGTTGCCAGTGAAGTGTTGAGTATGAGGGTGGAAAAGTGGGTGGGTCGTGAAGTGGAGACAGAATGGGGGCAAGTCTTTTAGGAACCCTGAATGTAAAGAAGAAGGGCAAAGTTTGGGCTGCAACTTAGGGGGAAAACGAAGATGATTTAAGAAAAATTAGGTCTACCTGATTCCAGAATTATTATTCTTTTTCAAAGGTTTTTTTAAACCTTTTTGTTGCAAAATAATGATAGATTCCCAGGTAGTGAATAGTAAGTACTGGGAAGTCCAAGGACCCTTCACTCAGTTTCTCCAATGGTTACATAGTAGGTAATTGTAGTATAATAGTAACGGGAATCTTATTCTGGTCCAACCCTACCTTCATTTTTAAAAAAATTATGTACCATTTCTATGTCACTTTCATCGCATGTGTGGATTCCTGAAATCACCATCACAATCAAGATACAGAACTGCTCCAACACCACAAAGCACAAAAAGGCTACTCCTTGATAATCACACTGAGCCTCCCCCCCCTCCCTCTACCCCAAACCCCTGGCAACCACCAATTTGTTTTCCATCTCCGTAATTTTCTCATTTCAAGAATGTTTTACAAATGCAATCATAGAGCACAGAATGCTTTGAGGTTTTTTTGCCCCCTCAGCATACTGCCCTTGAGATCCATATCGAAGTTATGTGTATCAGTAGTCCATCCCTACAACTTGCTAAGTAGCACCCCATAGTGTGGACGGACCACAGTTTAACCAGTCACTCATTAAATGACATTTTAGTTGTTTTTCAGTTCGGGGCTATGGCAAATGAATCTGCTGTTAACAATCCTGTACACGTTTTTGTGTGCACCTAAGTTTTTATATCTCTGGGATAAATGCCAAGTATTTTCCATCGCTATGTCATATGGTGGTTGCTGATTTTCTTTTTAAAGAAACTAACAAACTCTTGTCCAGGTGGTTGCAACATTTACATTCTCAAGAGCATTATACACGTAACCCGGTTTCTCTGCATCCTGGCCAACAGGAGGTATGGGATTATTTCCTCGTGGTCTGAATTTGTATTCCCCTAACGGCTAGTGATGTTGAATATCATCTCATGTGCTTATTTGCTATCTCCGTGTCCTCTTCAGTGAACTGTGTCTTCATGTCTCTGCCCATATTCGAATTGGATTTTTCAAACATGTCGAGTTGTGAGAGAGCTTTATATATCAGAGATAGGAATTTTATCAGATACGTGGTTTACCAATTTTCTCCCCGTTTGTAGCTTGACTTTTCATCCTCATAACAGGGTCTTTTGAAGAGTTAGAGTTTTTTCATTTGGATGAAACCCAGCCTTTCAATTTTTCAGTTGATGGATTATGCTTTGGCGTCATGCCTGAGAACTCTTCACAAGGCATAGGTTTCAAAGATTTTCTTTTATGTTATTTCCTGAAAGTTCTATAGTTTTATGTTTTACATTAAATCGGGAATCCCTTTCGAGTTACTTTTTTAAAAAATGTGAGGTTAGGTTGAGGTTAGTGTTTTGCCTATAGATATACCATTACTCAACCTCAGTCTGTTGAAAAGACAGTGCTTCTTCTAATGATTGCCTTGACACCTTTGTCAAAGTCAATTGGCTCTTCTTGGGTGGGTTCTTTATTCTCTTACATCATCGTATGTGTCTCTCCTGCCAATCCCACACAATCTTGATTACTGTACTTAACATAATAAGTCCAATCCCACACAATCTTGATTACTGTACTTACATAATAAATAGGGTGGAGTGATTTCTCTCATTTTGTTATTTTTTTTTAAACGTTGTAGATATTCTAGTTCCTTTGCTTTCCATATAAATTGTAGAACAATCTTGTCTGTATCTGTAAAAATCTTTCTGGGATTTTGGAAGGAATTATGTTAGACTTATATATCAATTTGGGGAGAAGAGACACCTTTATTATGTTGAGTCTTCCAATCCACGAACATGGTAAGTCTCTCCGTTCATTTAGATCTTAGATTTCTTTCCTCAATATTTTGTAGTGCTCAGTATACTCATTTTATACAGGCTGTGTTAGGTTTACATCTAAGTATTTGCTGGGTTTGTTTGGTTTGTTTTTTTTTTTTTTTGAGTGATTATAAATGGTATTATATTTTTAATTTTGGGGTCCATTCCTCATTGATAATATGCACAAATAGAATTTATTTATGTATATTTGTCTTGATTCCTGTGACACTGTTGAAGTCACTTACTAGTTTTAGAGGTGTCTGTTTTTTGGTAGATTCCTTGGGTATATTCTCCATAGACAATCATGTCATCTGCGAGTAGAGACCATTTTATTTCTTTCAGTCCAATATATGTGCATTTTATTTCCTTTGCTTGGCTTAGTCCACAGGTAGCATTTCCTGTACTATGTTAGCTAAAGTGGTAAGAGCAGATATTTTTGCCTTTTTCTCAAACTTACAGGGAAAGCAGTCAGTCTCTCACCATTAAGGGTAATGTTAGGTGTAGGTATTTTGTGGATGTTCTTTATGAAGTTGAAATTTCCCTCTATTACTATTTTCCTGAGAGTTTTTACCATGAACGGGTGTTGAATTTTATCAAATGTTGAAATTTTTTATTATCACATTGGCTAAATAGATAGCCAGGTAGTTTCTTAGTGACCCAAGATCCTAGTTTCTAAGTATTCAAACTTTTTTTAATATTTCTGACAACTTTTGATATTTTGCCTTCCCAAATCAAATCCTAAATGAAATCTTGGTTCAGGCTGAACTTGAGATTTCCTAGAGGGTCCTTGAAAAATCAAAAAGAATTTGTTCTTTCACCTTGTAAAAAGAGAGAGATGTTAAAAATAATTAGATTTATTTGATATGTTGAGTTGCATGGGAAGCATTGTCAAATAACAAGAAATGTCTAAACTTCACTAGGTTATATTTGTATGGGTAAAATATTATTAATATAAATATTGGGGGCACCTGGGTGGCTCAGGTGGTTGGGTGTTCACCTTCAGCTCAGGTCATGGTGTCTAGGTCCTGGGATTGGGCCCCGGGTCAGGCTCCCTGCTTAGTGGGGAATCTACTTCTCCCTCTCCCCCTGCTTCTCCCCTCCATTTGTGCTCTCTCTCTCATGAATGAATGAATAAATAAATAAATAAAATGAATAAATTAAATCTTAAAAATACATATAAATATTGTATTGATGGTCTGACTTTCCTAGAAATTTTTAGTGCCCTCTCAGTCCATGATACGTCCAGGGGCTACCTTTTCTGATATTAGGCAATAGTTACCAGTCATAATTACAGCTATTATTTTTAAAAGTTGAATGCCACAGAAACAACCATATTTCTTTGCCAAAGGAACACTAATCAGATCTTTAACCACATCATTTTAAGTCTTCTGTTATCTACAGACAGTTTTTAATTTACTCTGATGCTTCCCTAAGAACATTTACAATCGACTGTAGGCCAAAATGCTTGTCATCAGCCAAAAGGGACTGTTTCATCTCAGAAACCGATGGAAAGAACTATGTCAGGTACTCTGGGGCACAGGCTTCTGATGGTTACTTAAATAACTTTGACCCGTACCATTGGACTGAATCAGGATTTCCAGAACTCTCAAACAGAAACTGATGGTTTCATGAATCTGCTAACTGAAAATCAAGCATAACAAGAACTAATAACATAAGACTAAATTATCTGATAAAGGATGATTTCTCACTTTTGTTTGGACTATCAGTGATGCTTTAGTGTTCTATTTTCTGGATATAAAGAATTCGTTTCTCTTTTTTCTTAAACTACCTATAACTCATGACAATTTAGTAGATTATACTTTTGTAAGCAGAAATTAAGCATTTATATTTTTTCTCCTTGCCAGAATTCAGAAACTCTTATTGAGTATGCTTATTTTCATAGCAATACAATTATTTGCATAGGTTCAATAAGAATCTGTCTTCCTTGTAATCACTAGGAAAAAAAAGATTACACAACCAAGACTTGGACTGGAATGTCATATTTAAGAAAGATGGATAGAATCAGATATGACCTGACAGTTTTAAGGAATGAATGATGACTTTATGGAATCAATGTTTACAAAGCCCTCTTGAGAAAACAGTCCTGGTTTACAAAACTCTCTTGGGAAAACTTGGCTTACAGTGTTCTCAAGCCTTATGAGTGAGCAAAAATGTCACTTTCTGGCAGGCCCAGGATATTTTGGGGGCCCCAAGAAGTGAGGAATTCACCTTAATCTGTAAGTATTGCAGGTGAAGTCTAGTGGCAAGTTCTTGGATTAATGTCTTAGCCTTCAGAGGCTTTTAAAAGTTCAATCTGAGATTTCTCTTAGCAAAACAAACTAAAAAAAAGCCTATGTGGTCAATAACCTTTCTTTCTGCATTTGTGTAAATAATCAGGCTATCTAATGAGATTGTACATATTTTGTAAAAAAAGAATAATCTTATTTTGATTATCTGAGCCAAAGGGGAAGTGACCATAAAAATGTTATGTTTTAATAGAAAACGATAACACATCCTATGCGTTATCAGATCCTGGTGTTCATTGTTTTTGAGCTATTTTTTAACTCTTTATAAACTAGGTGGTTTTGTTACCTACCTGTAAATTGGACTGGAACCTATTATCTTACACATTTTGTCAGTCATTACCAAAGTCTCAATTCTTCTACTATGCTTCAGTGTCTAGATCAACTGTCCAAACTAATGTTTCCAATTTTTCTCCCATCCTCCTGAATTGGTGTTGATGAGAGCTAAAACCTGACTGTCCAGATCTTTATTGGGAGTCCCGATTGCCTTGTAGTTAGGCTTTCCCCTCCGGGTCTAAAGAAGCCTCATGAGCTGAAGCCGGATGGCTTAATATAGGACTCATCACCACAGCAGATCCCGTGGACAGTCTTTGTGCCTAGAGCTACTGCTCTGTGGGCCACTCAGGGTCACCTCCTACTTCATCCATGCTCTGTTCCAGGAAATATTCATGACTGTGGACAATCTTATCAAAACTTCTTTAATGTTGATGCCACCACCAAAAGTGTTCAAGCTGCAAATAGGGAAATCTGTCACATTGCCATCCTCATTCAACTGTCCAAAGATTGTTCGAGTCCAGTGTCCACAAATCTCCTCAACTGGCTGTCCTCTGAACCCAGAAGCTGGGTTTATAATGCTCCTATCATTAGTCTTCTTTTTCTTTCCATAGAAACCACCCCCCTCATTGATGCCTGCTTTCTGGCATTGTTATGTCTGAACACATGATTCAGTTAGTACATCAACAACAGAAATATGCTGAAACAAACTACATAGGCAAACTTTCGTATGTAAATCTTCTCCCAGCCTCATGTGTTTTATAAACCAGGAATGTTTATCTTGAGGACTTGGGAGCCATCCTTTTGAAATGTCATCATCAAGAAAGACAAGGCACCCATCTCCCAGTCTCCTTGGGAGGGCAGGAGCCTAACCTTGATAAGCACCAATTGCAAACATAGATGGTCTTAATCCCATTGACCACCCAACTTAGATCCTCCAGTACTTTTTCACTGTCTCACTCCAGCACTTAAGAACTCTCTTGCTTTTTATTTCAATAGAGTTGAGTTCAATCAATCTTCCCTAATGCAAAAGTTTTGATCTCTAATAGAGATCTAATAGAATCGTCTTGAATAAAATCTTTTTTGCCTCTTTATCTCTATCTGGCAATTTTTCTTTGATATCCTCCAGTCTACTGTTGAACTCACCCTCTGAAGATTTTGTTTTTGTTTTTTTAAGTTTGGTTATTGTATTTTTCAGTTCTAAAATTTCCATGCGGTTCTTATGTTTTCTATTTCTTTGCTGAGACTCTATTTTTCTTTTTTTCCAGGGTGCTCATAATTGCTTGTTGAAGCATTTTTATGATAGCTGCTTGAAATTGTTGTCAAATAATTGTAAATCTCTTTAAAAATTCAGTTTCAGATCTTCCTGGTCCTTGGTAGGATCAGTGGCTTTTTAATTAAAACCTAGAAGTTTTGATAGCTATAAATGCTTACATTAAAATAGATGAAAGATCTCACATCAACAACCTAACTTTACACCTTAAGGAACTAGGGGAAAAAAAGAGCAAACTAAACCCAAAGCTAGTAGAAGGAAGGAAATAATAAAGATTAGGGTAGAGATAAATGTTTTTAAAAGAGAAAAACAATAGAGAATATCAACAAAACCAAGATTTAGTTCTTTTAAAAAAATAAAAATTGACAAATCTTTAGCTACATTGACAAGAAAAAAAGAGAACAAGCTCAAATAACTAAAATCAGAAATGAAAGTGGGGACATTATTACCAATTTTATAGAAATACAAGGATTATAAGAAAGTAATATAAACAACTGCATGCCAGCAAATTGGATAACCTAGATGAAATGGATAAGTTCCTAAAGACACACAAACTACCAAAATGAATCATGAAGAAATAGGAAATGTGAACAGACTACAAGTAGTTCGGAGATTGAATCAATCATCAAAAGCCTCTCAACAAAGAAAAGCCCTGGACTAGATGGCTTAACTGGTTAATTCTACCAAACATTTAAAGAAGAAGTAACACCAATCCTTCTTGAACTTTTCAAAAAAAAATTAAAGAGGAAGGAATAGTTCCTAATTCATATCTATGGGGCCAGCGTTATCCCAATACCAAATTCAGAAAAAGAGACAAGAAAACTACAAACCAATATCCCTGTGTATCTATGCTGTGAAAATCCTCAACAAAATTCTAGCAAACTGAATTCAGCAGGATATTAAAAAGATTATATACCACTGGCCAAGTGGGATTTATTCCTGGAATGCAAGGATGGCTCAAGATACAAAACTCAAACAATAATAATACATCACATTAGTAGAATGAGGGAAACAACTCATGCGATCATCTCAATTGGTGCAGAACAAGCATTTGACAAAATCCAACACCCTTTCATTACAAAAATACCCAAGAAACTAGAAAAGGAAGTACCTCGACATAACAGAGACCATGTACGAAAAAATCACAGCTAACATCAGACCCAATGGAGAAAAAAGAAAGTTTTTTCTCAAAGATCAGGAACAAGACAAGGATGCTTGCTTTTGCCACTTCATTTTAACATAGTCCTGGAAGTCCTCACCAGAGCAAATAAGCAAGACAAAGAAAGAAATAAAAGCCATCCAAACTGGACAAGAATTGAAATGATCTCTGTTCACAGATGACGTAATCTTATATGTAGAAAACTCTAAAGATCCCACACACAAAAAAAACTGTAAGAACTAATAAATGAATTTGCAAAATTGCAGGTTATAAAATCAATGCCTCTAAATTAGTTGCACTTCTATACAGTAATAATGAACAACCTGAAAATGAAATTAAGAACACAATGGCATTAACAGTAGCATCAAGAAGAATAAAACACCTAGGAATTAACTAAGGAGGTGAAAGACTTACACACTAAAAACTATAAACATCCCTGAAAGAAATTAAAGAAGATACAAAAAAATGGAAAGACATCCCATGGTCACGGATTGGAATAGTTAATATTGTTAACATGTCAGTACAATCCAAGATGATCTACAGATTCAGTATAAGCCCTATAAAAGTTCCAAAGACTTTTTTTTGTGTAAGCAGAAAATTTTACTCTAACATTCCTATGGAATCTCAAGGGACCTTGAATAGCCAAACAATTGTGAAGAAAAAGGAAAACAAAGTTGGAAGTCCCACACTTCCTGATTTCAAAGCTCACTATAAGTCTAAAACAGGACCGTAATGGCATAAAAACAGCCATAGAGATCAGTTGAATAGAGTAGAGAACCTAAGATTAAGCTCTCACAAAGGCTTTTCAACAACGGTGCTGAGTTCTGTCCCCTCCAAATTCATATATGGAAGTCCTAACCACCCCCCGCCACTTGGTACCTCAGAAGGTAACTTTATATTTGGAGAGACAGTCTTTAAAGAGGTGATTAAGTTAACATGAGGCCTTTAGAGTGGGCCTTTAATCCGACATGACTGGTGTCCTTTATAAGAAGAGGAAGATTCATGGGAAGGTTGAGGGGGAAGGGTGTGCAACACCCTATGACCCAGCAATTCTACTTCTGTCCAAAAGAATTGAAAGCAGGGGCTCAGAGATTTGTACAGCCGTCTTCGTAACAACGTTGTTCATAATTGCCAAAGTAGAAAAAAGCCAAATGTCCGCAGATGGGTGAATGGACAAATAAAATGTGGTCTATACATATGATGGGCTATCATTCAACCTTAAAAAGGAAGGAAATTCTGACCCAGGCTACAACCTAGTTGAACCCTGAGAATATTATGCTGAATGAAACTAAGTCTGACACACAAAAAACAAATATCATTGATTCCACTTACGTGAGGTCCCCAGAATTGTCATTTTCATAGAGACAGAAAGTAGAATGGTGGGTGCCACGGGCTGGTCATGGGGACTTTGAATGTTTCACTCATTAGTATCTAATGGGTATACAATTCACTGGGAAGATGAACGTGTTCTGGGGACGGATGGTGGTGCCGGTTGTAGAATCATGTGAAGGTGCTTAATGCCACTGAGCTGTACACATAAAAATGATCAAGTGCTAAGTCTTATATATGTTTTATCACAATTTCTAAAACCTGAAAACTTAGGGCGTTATGTTAGGAGGCTTTGGAACTTATTTGAACCTTCTCTGTGAGCTGGTTTTGGCAGGGGGACGGAGGGCACTGCCTGGTTTCTACCAAGTGGTGTGGAAGCCCAGATTCCCCATTAGGCCTCTGTGGATACCAGAGGGGGTGAGGCTCCCCATTACTGGGCAGAGAGGGGAGTTCCAGCCCCCTGAGAGGCCTCCACTGATAGCTGTGGCCCAAAGGAATAGAAGTGCCTCCTTCATGTGGCCTCCACTGACAACAAGGAGAATGGGGTGGTAGCCTCCTTACTCTTGGTCAATGGTGAAAGTCCTGACTCTCCAGAAGGCTCCCTTTGTCAGGGTGGTGGGGAGTGGAAGGGCCACCCGGTTCCTGTCAGTTGGGGTGGAAGTCCAGGATCCCCACACGGTCTCCACTGACACCTAAGGGAGGGTGGCGGGGTCTCATGACAGCCCAGTGGGGATGAGAGTCCCTGCTCCCTACTTGGCCTCCTCCGACCCCACTCCAGTAGGGAAGTTAAGGAGAGCAGACTTTGGCCAAGGTTTTTTTTTTTTCCTTCCTCCTTGCCTGTTGCCTGTTGGTGTTTCCTGGTTGCCAGCTTCTTCAGCTTTAACCTGGGGATCAAAATCAAAGTCAAAGAGGAAACCCAAGAACTCACCAGCGCATCGTTCCTGGCGTCCTGGCCTCCCTAGTCAGTTTGCCTTCTTTCCACCTTCCAAAGTCTTATGTCTGTCTTTTATACAACGCCCTGGGCTTTCCGTTGTACTTAGAAGAGAGAATAGGAAACAGTATATTGACTCCATCTTCATAGATGTGGAAGTCTCTTTGGGTGTTTGCTTTTTGTTAGGAGAGACGTGAGCCCGCTCCACGTGCTAGAGGGAGAGGTCGAAAGCACAAGACCCTGGGAATCTGCTGCTGGAGCCGATGCCAGGGGAAATGGGCAGGTCGGAGCTGCAGACCACGGGAAGGGATTAACCTTGGGCAGGGGAAGCATAAACCCTGAAAGTGGAGATAAGAATGGGCAGAGGGTGCAGAGAAATGGGAACGAGACAGATTGCCAGACCGTGCTTTAATGGCTTCTGTCTCCTCCATGAAGGTAGAGGATGAAGGAAGAGGCAGGGTGAGGGGCTGAGGAACAATGACGAAGCTTTGGAACAGCTGTGAGGAGATTCAGGGAGACCTCTGCTTGCTCGCGCACGGCAGGCTGGCCAGCAACGGTGATCACAGTCACGGGTGCGGACATCACCGAAGGTGGGCTGTGTGCCAGGCCCTGATTCTCACGGAGGCTCCAGGGAGGAGCACGTCTGGGGGATTCCCACTTGGTGGTGAGGAAACCAAGCTTTACGGAGACGAGGTAACAAGCATTGCATGGCCTGAAATGGCAGAGCTGGGACTTGACCACACGGTTTCTAATTATAGATCCAGCATCTCCTGGGTGCTGAGGGCCCCCCTGAAATTAGATACCGTGGATCCGTGATATCATCACACCTGGGTGAATTTCTCTAGGACGCTGGGGGTACAAACAGAAGTGAAATTGCTAAGTAGAGTCCAGTTTGGGATTCTTCCAGGGAGATGTGTCAGAAGGACGGTGTCAGAAGGACATTGGCAAGAGATGGACTGAGGTAGTGACCATGTGTCCCGGTTGGATCAAGAATCAAGTCGAGACAGCCAGGGGATGATAATAGGGAAAATGGCGGGTCTCAGTGGCCAGAAGTCCAGAGGGGGTGGAAAATAGGTGGGAGGATAAGGGTACGGGTATGAGAGAACAGGAACCATAGGAAATTGTGGTTAGAGAAGAAGAGGTTAAGTTAAAGATTTCTTGGTAAGGCAGATTCTGGAGGTGACAAGGTCTAAGAGTGTGGGTGGCTGAGGGTGGGGGGAGGCAAAGGATTTGAGGTCAAGAAGCTCAACGTGAAAGGTAAAGTCCCTTGCCCAAGATGACACAGTTGTTCACCGGGAGAGGTGGGATTTGTTGGAGAGGATAAAGAACATTCGATGACTTGTTCAAGCACAGTGAGGCAGACTTTACTCCAGGGGAGGCTATCCAGACAGATGTGATGGAATTTTGCAGTGAAGGAGAAAGATAAGGCTCAAGTCCAAGTACAGCATGGGCACGTGGGAGTGTAGAGCGGGGGAGCCAGGCAGGGGCGGGTGGGTGGAAAGTTGCACAGAGGAAACATCGGTGGGGGCGGGGGGGGGGGAGGCGGCTCTTGCTGAGGCAGGTCAAGGTGACCAGATGCCCCTTGGGGAATGATGAGCAGAGGGGCTCAACCACGTGTGGAGGGTGGAGGTCTTTACTCAAATGACTTCCCAGTCCTTGCTCAAACTGGATCTTACAAGGAAGGGCACAGGTGGGCCTAGGAGAAGGTCCAGGAGCCCGACAATATCTGCTCAAGCAGAGGGAGAGACTTTGTCAGATTTAAACCCCACTGGGAATGCAGAAAAAGCTGGTAAAGGGTGAAGAGCGGGTGGGAATGATGGAGAGCAGAGGAGGGAGGCACAGGCAGAAGGAGATTCTCAAAAGAGAGGCGTGTTTGTAAGCAGAGCTGGGAAGTGGAATCAGGGTGGTACCGGGACCAGACGTCACCTCTGTACCAGTCACTCCCAGCGCCTATGTGGGCTGTGCCCTGAGCGAGACATGGAGCTCACAGCTTGGGGTGCGAGGCAGGTGTATGGCCCAATAACCACACAGAATAACCGCAGCCGGGAGCCACAGCCGCTGCAGCGAGGACGCGAAGCTCAGGCCACCCCGAGGGACGTTACCTGGCTCAGCAGCCACAGTGGGAGTGGAAGGACACAGCCCAGAAAGACCTGGTGTGTTCGGAGGCTCCCAAGTGGCCCAGCGTGGGGAGAACAGGAGCCACGGGCTAGGGGTGGAGGGCAGGCGGGGCCGTCACAAGCCACCTGGGTCATGACTGCCCCTGAGTCTAAGTGTTGGGGGTGGAGAGGAGGAACAGGGGGCAATCTGCATTACAGAAAATGTGAAAAAGCAACCACCAACAACAAAAAAAGTACAGTGACCAACTATAGAAAATGCAAGACCAGTCCATAGAGAAGGATTGTGTTCTCTTTCCTTTTCAGGAAGTTTCCTTCATCATGGCCAGCTCATTGTTTTTACAACAAAATGCGGTTAAGGTAAAAAAGGGAACAAGCATGGGGTTACCCCAATCACATGTTCCTGGCTGGAAAGAAGTCACAGCAAAATGCAGAACACTTGGGTCTGTGGCTCTTCTCTTACCCCAAGGGGAGGCTGCTGGGTGGGACTTCCTGCCATGCCCCACCAAAGATTAGGGGCCTAAGAAGGCACAGAGGCTCTAATTGGGGCCAGCCGCAGGTGTGGCAGAAAGGTGAGGGGCTCTGAGCCCTGAAACCCACCTGCCTGAAGATAAGGTGTGAGCCAAGAGAGGCTCAGGGCTCTTCCGGACAGACATTAGCTGCAGAGACGTGATGGCTTGCTGCGAAACACGGCCCCAGATCGGAGCTGGGTAGTGGGGAGACACCTGTCACAAAGAGTGTTTTAGGGCAACTGGCAAAATGCAAATACGGACCGTGGGTTGGAAAACCACATTGGATGAACGTTCCATCTCCTGATTTCAATCGTCAGTCTGTGCCTACATCAGACAACATCCTTGTTCTTCGATACGACACCCTGGAGTGTGTAGACAGTCTTTGGGGACACGACATGTGCAACTTCCTCTCTGACGGTTCAGGAAAATCATAGACCCATTCAAGACGGAAGAGGAGAAGAACGAACACACAAAAGCAGGCAAAACACGAACCACGGGTGGATCTGGACGGCATGTTCTTTGAACATGAGTGCTTTGAACGATTCTTGAAATTTGGGCGTTGACTGTGAAAAGTTACGAGGAAACAGAGGCAGGGCTCGGAGTTGGGTTGTTGATGGCTAGAACTTCAACTCAGGGCTGAGACTAAGCTAAATTTAGGAGGGGACAACGGAACCAATACTGGGTTTTTTTGCTGCGTTTTCTTAAAAATCCTCCTCCGCGGAAGATCAACGTAAATGTATTCTGCAGATCGTGATACTGCTGACTACCGGGCGTCTTCACGGAGGTTACATTGTACATTAGGTTTTGACCAGAGGCTTCCAGAATGATGACCTGGGAGCCGTTTCTTCGGAGGGTCCCTGTTCAGTCACGCAGACTCATGGCAGCAAGGAGCATTGCTTTTGAAGAGGGTACAACATACACGTGCCTTGTGGGGCTTTGATAAAAGCAGCCCCTTCTGGGACTCCTTGCTGCCTGGAGCTGTAGGGAGTACTTACAAGGAGAAGCGGTCCTGGAAAGGTCCTGCCAGGAAAGGACAAGGGCTTCAAGGTCAAAGGCAAATTCACCAGGGGGAAGGAGATCAGAGGTTAATGCAAGAGTCTAAGGCTCTGGTGTGTGTGTGTGTGGGGGGGTGTGTATGATTCTGGAATAGCGTGCCTCTGAGACTAGCAGCCCTGGGGACAAGTGACTGTGGCATGGTGACAGTGTCATGCGTTGGGAACGAGGGCTGAGCATGGGTGAGTTGAAGGAGCCACAATCTTGGAGGCCACCTGTACAGCGGTCTAGACGGAGCCGGAGCAGCTGGGCTGTTCCTTCATGAGCAGGCAGGTGTCCCTGCGGCTAAGCCCGTTGGGCATCCACAGTGACCTATGGGGTATTTCTAGAACAGAGATGCAGTGTGGCCAGTGTGTCCCTTTCGGCTCTCACCCAGTCTGCATTCGGAAGAAGGACTAAAGCTTTGCAGATCCTCAGGGTTCTTGCACGACTCGAGGGGGAGCCTCAGACAGGAGATACTGTGTCTGAGTCTTCTTGACTATTAATTGGGGAAATTAAAAAAATATATATATATATATGCATTTGTCCCAGGTGGTAGCTAATTCTCAAAGGAGGTCAGTATCAGTTCTGTCCTTCCCCGCACGCATCAAGGGCATGGGGCGTATTTCCCCGGCCTCACACGTCCGCTGGCCCTGTGACTGCTTTGGCCAAATGTGGTGGGACTTCTGGTCCCCGGGTTGCAAGCCTGGCAACTTCTGCTTTCATCTTCCCAGAACATTCGCTCTTAGTTGTCGCCTCGGGAAGCCAGTGCCCTGCCGTGAGGAGGTCAGGCTGGCCGCACGGAGAGGCCACGCGGAGGGCTGACATCCTGGGGGACAGCCAGCATCAACTTGGCGGCCATGTGAGGGAGGCCAGTTTGGACCTTCCAGCCATGCCCGCACCCTGACCAGCACCTCGGGAAGCAGAAGAAGCCCTCGGCCACCTGCAGGATCCTGACAGATCATAGTTGGGTTTATTTTAAACCACGAAGTTTTAGGGCACTTTTGTTGTTGTTGTTTTAGTGCTGTGACTGACAACACATACTGTGAGTGGGTCAGATGAGTGAGAGAACATAACGCAGCCTGAATGCTGAGGTCAGTAAGAGCCGCTTAAGGCTCGGTGACAGACTGCACCAGCTGACTTACCTGCGAGGGCTCAGGACACCCCGGATCTCTGTTCCCTCGTCTGCAGCTTCCCAACCCTGGGGCTCAGAGACCCAGAGATGCCAGTGCTGGGTCCAGTGGCTTCCTCTTGTAAATGAAGACATGGGGGCCCAGGGTGGGAAAATGACCCCCTCAGGACACGAAGCTGGTGTTAAAGCTGGACAGAGGGCCAGAGCTCCTGAAGTCCCCTTTTCCTGTCTCCATATCATAATTCGAAACATGGGCCCTACTGACGGTTGGCCACACACCGTGCACTCCAGGGCCTTGGAAGCTTCCTGCACCCTCTGTAGTCAGTACCGCAGTCAGGACCCATCTTCCAGATGAGGTAACTGAGGCTCAGACCAAGGTCCCACAGCTAAGAAAGTGGAGCAGGAATTTGACCTCAGGTTCCCAGTGCCAAGGGCACCCTACCGTCTTTTCCTATGTCACAGGAGGCGGGGGTGGGGTGGGGTTCAGAATTCTGATTTTAGCTTTCCCTTCACAGGGTAGCTTGGGATAACTCGTGTTTCCCCGAAGCCTGACATAGCTGGCTGTGGCATATCCCTTAGGGCATTTACACACTCCTTTCACCTATGCCTCTGCCCCACCCCCACCTTCTCTGCCATCGTGAGGTGAAATGGGAAAGCAGGTGCTACGAGATCTGTGGGATTGTCACTAAGTGTGGCCACTCTTGTTAAAGCAAAGACATAATGGCGGCTCCTCGAAAAAGACAGAGAGAAATACCATCAGTTCCGCTTCTGGGCGTCTATGCCAAGAAAACGAAAGCACCAATCCGAAGAGCTATCTGCACCCCCACGTTCATGCAGCATTATCTGCAGTAGCCAAATTATGGAAGCAGCCCACTCGGGGATGAGTGGGTAAGGGAGATGTGGTGTAGACACCATGGACTATGACTCAGCTATATACAAGAATGAAATCTTGCCCTTTGGGTCAATCTGGGCGGGCCTAGAGGGCGTTATGCTCAGGGAAACAAGTCAGACAAAAACAAATACTGTATGATTTCACTTATGCATGGAATCTAAAAATAAATGAATAAGCAAAACAAAACAGAAACAGACTGACAGATACAGAGAACAATCTCGTGGTTGCCAGAGGGGAGGGTTTTGGGGCAATGGGCAAAATAGGGGAAGGGAATGAAGAACTGTAATCTTCCAGTTTTAAAATAAATTAAGTCCCAGGGGATGTAAAGCACCAAGTAGGGATTATAGCAAACACTACTGTAATAATTTGCATGGTGACAAATGGTAGGTATACTTACCATGGTGAGCATTTCATAATGTATGTAATGTTGAATCACTGTTTGTACATTGGGAACTAATATACTTCTGTATGTCAATTATACTTGAATTACAAATAAATAAATGCAAACAGCCACTTGTACCTAGGAAGACCAATTAAGAAGATATAGAGCGAACTGAAGAAAAATGATGAGCTACTTGGCAAATGATAAATTGGAACTCCTGTTTAATTGCATTGGTTTTAAGGCAAGATTTTAAGAAAGGACTCCTTCTGCTTTTCTTTTCTTCTGCTTTTTAAATTGTACACATTGCACATTTCAAAGAAAGAACTTGTATCTCCTTTCACCGAAAGTTCTGGTTGGAGTATGCGGATTCGAATGTTTGTGTTTGCCAAGAACTCTGACTTCCTGCCAGTTCACACGTACAGTGTACCTGGAAGGAGGGAGGGGAAGACGGTCATGCCTCGGTGACTCTCGGGCTCCTGTCCACCAGGCCCAGGCTGCTCCCTGGGCACAGGGGAACACAGTGAAGCCTAGAAGAGTCGGAGTGCCCACGAGCCACAGCCTCCAGGCTTGGTGGACTTCTCAGAGGCACCCAGCAACTCTTCTGAGTTTCCCCATTCTGGGTCACATGTGTCTCAAACCTTTTTCATCTACAATTCTCCAGCTTTCCCCCTGCCCTCATCAGCAGGTGGCCCCATCATTTATTTCAACAAGAAAGGAAGCCATCAGGATAAAACACTCTTAACTTGCTACAAATCCTCCCACTTCACCTGCACCTTCACTCCTCCCAGCCTTGTTCTCACAGGGCACATGGTGAGGGCGAGTCCTGCCTGTCCCTGTCCCCTCAGCAGACTCTGCTCCAGCAGCTTTGCCCCCACCTTCTGCCTCTCCGTCTCTGAGCTCCAGCCTCTTCCGGTTGATGAAGTCTTTCCCTTGATCCCTCCAGCTGCTGCCCCACCTCTTCCCCTCTTCACAGCTACACTTCAAGCCACCTATTCCCCAATCCACTCCAATCTGATATCTGTGCTCCCAGTTGTTCCCCATCCCATAGAAGCTCAGGGCCCCACATTCCCTCAGCAAGCCTCCCCCACCCAGCCCAGCTGCTCGGCTGACCCAACACCCTGTCCACCACTCGTTTCCTGAAATGTTCTAACTCCTTACCTAGTGAACCTTCTTACCTAGGAAACCCTCCTAGCGTTCCTCCTACCGCCCTGACTGTTCTTTCGGGCTTCTCCCTGCCTATTTCTGGAAGGTTGTTTGCCTTGGCTTCTGGCCCATTTCTCACTCGTCACAGTACCTTAGTCAGGGTCCAGCCGGGGGCCAGGGAGAAACCGCATGTGAGTGAGTCAGGCTGGGTGGAAGTGATAGGGAGCAGTGGGGACTGGGGCAATCGGGGAGCATGAGAGCCTCAGAAAGGTGATGGCAGCAACGCAGCATGAGCAGATGACTGCCAAGAGCAGCATGGGCACACGTTTTTCTAAAGGGCCAGAAAGCAAGTACTGTAGGCTGTATGGGCCACATGTCATCTCTGTCACTATTCTTCTTTGTTTTAACAACCATATATCTATCTATCTATCTATCTATCTATCTATCTATCTATCTATCTATCTGTCTATCTTAGCTCTACGAGTCATAGAAGCACAAGCCCAGGGTCAGATCTGGTGTGCAAACTGTAGTTTGTTGAGCCCTGGTAAAGAGTGAATGCAAGCCTGCGGTGGCTAGAACTTCTGGTTTTCCAGAGAAGCCAGCAATCTAGATTTCGTTTGAAATCTTTTGGTTACCAAACGCTGACATTTAGATCTTCTGGAAGTGCTTGTCTCCAGGTACCCCCTGAGCATCTTGCAGCAACTAGAAACATATCCACCCAGAACCCAATTCATTAGTACACGCCCCCCCTTCCCACCCAGCTGCGAACCAGCAAATGGCAACACCCTCCACTAGAAACAGACACCTGGGGGTCCCTGCCCTTCACGCCCACCTCATCAGCACAGTGTTGCCAATCCTTCCTCCTAAATTCCTATCTACCTGCTCTGTCCTCAGTGCCACTTCCCTATGTCAGACCATCATTTCATCCCTTGGGAACCACAACCTCCTCTTGATAAAGAGTCCCCATGTCCTGTCTTACCCTCTTTTAATCCTTTCTATGGCCAAAATGATCTTTCTAAAATGCAAATCTGGTCATGGCATTCCCAAGCTTAAGACTCATCATTTGCTGATTGGGTAAGGTCCTAACCTTCAGTGGGTCTACAAGGCTTCTGGAGGTCAGGCCCCTGCGGGACCCTGGTCTCCTCTCTCTCTTCTGGATCATCCCATTCCATGGTGTGCTGCTGTTTTTGTGGGCTACTTGTAGTTCCTGAAACGAGCCAAGTTTCCTCTCACTTCCAGGTCTCCTCATCTGCTGATGTAACACATCCTTCACTCCACCCCACTTCCTGCCATGTTCTTCTCATATCTCACTCCTGCCAGCTGGTGTCCTATTCCTTCCTTCCTTCTTCCTTCCTCTCCCCCACTCCCTCCCTTTCTTCCTTCCTTCTTTCCTTCAGTATAACAGCTTTATTGGTATATGAATCACATGCCATATAATTCACCCATATAAATCACAAAGCTCAGGGGTTTTTAGTATATTCTGACTTGTGCCGCCATTTCCACAATTTTAGAACACGCTCATCATCCCCAAGAGAAGCCCTGTACCTGTTAGCTGTCACTCCTCCGTTCTCACCAACAACCCTCCACCCCTGCCCTAGCCTTGGGCAACCACTCATCTACCTTCTGTCCCTACAGACTGGCCTATTCCGGACATTTAGCATAAATGGAGTCATATGATAAGTGGTCTTTTGTGGCTGGCTTCTTTCACCTAGCTCATTTCAAGGTTTCCCGTATCAGAACTTCATTTTTGGTTGCTGAATGATATAGCTTTGTGTAGATACACCACGTTTTATTTACCAGCTCATCACCCACAATGTTAATGTTATCTGCTGTTTCCTTGTGTTCTGATACGTAATAGTCTTTGGAAAGGAGTCTGGTTTCTTTTCAGGTCCTGTAGACTGAAGGAGAGGAGGAGCCTCTGTAGCTCTGAGACCCTTTGCAGAGAGATCAACTCAGGGAGGAGGGGAGGCAGAGGCATGAAAGTTGATGTGGGTAAATCCAAACCAGTGAAGGGAGGAAGGAGACACTTGGATCCCCAGCTCAGAACCTTTGGCAGAGCTGTCCCTATACCACACAGGTGAGGTGTATTCTTCTCAGAAAGGGAGGCAGCAGGATAGAATAAGAAGCAAAGGACTCCACACTTTTAACTAAAAGCTCCTGTCAATAACCTGAGCACATCCCTCCAACATATGAATATTCATGTTGCTATTGAGTTGTATGGGCTCCTTGTATATTTTGGATATTAACCTCTTATCAGTTAGATGATTTGCAAATATTTTCTCCCATTCAGTACGTTGCCTTTTCATTCGCAGACTCCTTCTTTTGCTGTGCAGAAGCTGCTTAGTTTTACGTAGTTCCCCTTGTTAATATTTGCTTGGTTGCTTGTGCTTTTCATGTCATCCAATACATTTTTCCAAGGTCAAGGTCAAAGAACATTTTCCCGATGTTTTCTTTTAGTGGTTTTACAGTGTCAGGTCTGATGTTTAAGTTTTTAATCCATTTCAAGTTGATTTTTGTGAGTGGTATAAGGTAGCGGTCCAGTTTCATTCTTTTGCACGTGAATATCCAGGTTTCCCAGCACTACTTATTGAAAGTATTGACTATTCTTAACTCCCTTGTCAGACAGTAGTTGATCATGTATATGTGGGTTTATTTCTGAGCTCTCGATTCTGTTCTGTTGGTCTGTGTGTCTGTTTTAGTGCCAATACCATACTGTTTTGATTACTATAGCTCTGTAATAAAGTTTGAAATCAATAATTGGGGTGCCCCCAGCTTTCTTCTGCTTTCTCAGGATAGCTTTGACTATTTAGGGTTTTTTATGGTTCCATACAAATAAAAAAAAAAACCACTTTTTTTCTCTTTCTGTAAATAATGCCATTGGGATTTTGATAGAGATTGATTTGATCAATCTGTTGATGACTTTGGGCAGAATGAATATTTCAATAATATCAATTCTTCTGATCCATGAACACAAGGCGTCTTTCCATTTATTTGTGTCTTCAATCTCTTGTAATTTTCAATGTACAGATCTTTCACCTTCTTGGTTAAATTTATTCCTAAGTATTTCATTCTCTTTTGATGCAATTGTAAATGGGATTATGTCCCTGGCCTAGCCCAAAGTCTGAAGATTTCTTCTGTGTTTTCTTCTGCAAGTTGATTGTTTTATCTCTTACATCTAAGTCGATGATTCATTTTGAATTAATCTTTGTGTATGGTGTGAGGTGAGGGTCTAAGCTCATTTCTTCTGCATGCACATACCATTTTATGATGAGACATTTTTTCCCCCATAATGTGAATATCGGTATCAGCTTAATATTCCATTTCACAAACATGTTACCCACATTGGGGGCCTGGGAAATGTTTAACAACTGGCTTTCAGAATAAGCCCTGATCTGTAGCATTTGCCAATTTTCCTGGTGTAAGTACTCCAACCACGTCTGATTTCAAGGTACCGATGTTATATAACTCATCACGGAATTGGGAAGAGGTCGCGATTGGTTCTTGTGAACTGTTATAAGCTGACTGTAGCACATTATGGGGTGGGTTGTTTTTTTGGTTTTTTGGGTTTTTTTTTGTTTTTGTCTGCCTCTTGTTTGTCCCCTTGTTTACCGTCAGTATACAAAAGGTGCCCCCCCCAAAGCAGGAAGAAGCAGTCTATTTTATTCACTGCTATAAATGAATACTGACCCTCCAGGGAGTTTCTAGTTCTCCCTCGTGATGAGCGCAGCTGTGGACAACATCCTTACAGCTTTTCTGTGGTCACATGTAGTGATGCCCATTCAGGACAACTCTGAGCCTTGCTTCCTGGTGAAGATAAAGAAAATTGAGTTTTGACAAAACAGGATAAGTACGAAGCTGCTTGAACTTCTGCAATTTTATAAAGACACATGTTCAAAATTTAAACTATGGGAGTGACTTCTCCTTTTTCTTCTCCCTTTTGGGAACCAAGTAAAGCAAAAGCTGCAGGGTGAAAGAGCTGTCTTGACAAGGCACCAGGGTGAGGTCAAGTGTGAAACGCCACAGTGCGTTAGCAGCTTCCTGAAGGTGTCTCAGGCATCAAAGTAACCGGAGGAAATCACTGCAGTGTGACATCGTTTCAAAGAAAATGCCCCAAACCTTCCTTCTGAGGAGAACTTGTAAGAAGTGCAAAGAAAAGGAGGGGACATTCTGGGGCAGATGCCTTTCGTAGATGATTGTTAAACGTCATTTGCCACATCCTTACCTGCATTGGGTATTTTCATTAACGGAATGAAATAAACTCTCTCCACCAACTTATCAGGCAAAAGAAGTATCTCATTTTCATCAACATTTCTCTGCTGTGATTAGTATTTTTATATTAATGGCTATAGCATTTCTTCTATGACCTATGTATTTATATCTCTGTTTCAGAAAACAGTTGGGTATACAGAATAATTGTGTGATAGGAAAATCCCAATGGTCTTCCTATCGATTTTGTAAGATTGCCTTATGTAATAGGGGTTTCGACCTTTGGCATCTTTGTCTTAATATTGAGTTTTGGTGGGTTTGTTTTGTTTTTTGCGAAACATCTTTGTATTGCATGCTTTGTATTGTGTGTCATTCTACAAGCAGGCACATTTCTCCCTCAGTAAAATACTTCTCTTTTCTGAAATTTGCTTAGAATGTCTCATACTTTGTACCACCAAGTGAATTTTAGACTTGTTATATTAAGGACCAAGACAAAATGCTCTGGAGGTTGAACAAAAGCCTCAAAGTCATTTGGTGCTGGCTTTCCAAGTCTCTGGCCAAAATCAATTCATTGGGCCTGTTGCCACCCTGTTGAACTGACCGTCTCATGCAGCTCCTGCCCCATCCCAGCACACGGAAGGCTCCAGTGTCTGTGGGGGTGGCAGGTGCTTCTCCCAGTGGTCTATGTACCCCAGGTGTCCGGCTCAAGGAGCTTGTACTGAATGAAGGAATGAATGAATGCATGCATGAGTCGTGGCATTTGGGTGAATGAATAAACACATAAACAGATAAATGAAATTTCCTGGTAGCCCTTCTTTTCCCCCTTCAGTGCCCTGTTCCAGGGACTGTTTCTCTTGCTTTCCTACGAAGACAGGTAGCAAAAGAGACGTACAGGGTTTCTGTAATTTTAACTGTGTCCAAAACTTCTGCTGATGGCTTTAGAACATCTCACAGCTCCAGGCTTCCAGGGTCCCTGTGCTTTAAATGATCCCAAAGCCTTGGCACAAGGCAAGCAAGCCCACCCACCCATGGCGGCTGGAGGATGGAGATGCTCCAGAGGGAGGGGGCAGGGTAGCAGCTGCACAAAGCTAACATTGGAGGGAAACTCTAGTTGAGGAAGTGCACATGGGCAGGCGGTCTCTCCCATGGGGCATGGCAAGGGAATGGGCGAAACCTAAATAACCCCTTCCTTCTTCCAAGAGGCACAGTGCTCAGGAGTGGGGACAGAATGGAAGCCCTACTGGCTTTCCTTAGACAGTCATGACCCTTGTTCCTTTACTACCATCCAGGTATTAGTCCTTACACCATTTCTCAGCTCCTACCACAGAAAGTGGGAATGGGAAATGAAGGAGTGGAATAAAGATGGGACAACTTCAGAGCAGGAAAACCCTGCTCCGTCCAGATTCTTCAATGACAGAGATCTGATTGCACTGAACTATGTCTGAATAGAGTGACAGCTAAGGACTTAAAAATCAGTTTTCCTTTTTCAAAATTTTATCCAGAAAACTTCGTGGTAGAAGGTGTTAGTTTTCGCACTGAGTTTGGGGTGCCCCATTAAGAGGAAGAGTAAGTGTGACAGGGAGGAGAATGTAAAATCAGCTAACATCAGAGTTTCTATTTGCTCCCCCTCCAATACTGAGTCTTCTACATATGGAAAAAAAATCTAAATCTATTCCATCTTGTTGGTGTTTCTCAAGCTTTAGTTATTAGAATCCCCTTTTTAATAACTTGCTAAATGTGGCACTTAAATAAAGAAATGTATTTTCACTATAATAGCAATCCTTTATATGGTACTATGTGCCAGATACTCTTCTAAACACTTCAAATGCATTGACTCATTTAATCCTCATTACTACCCTATTAGCTAGATATCTTAGCCTTAAAGACATTCACAGACTGAGAGTAAAGGGAAAGAAAAAGACATTTCAAACAAATGGTAATCAAAACAAAATGCAGGAGTAGCTATCCTTTTATTACACAAAATAAACCTTAAACTAAAAATGGCAAAAAGAGACAAGAAGGTCATTATAAAATGACAAAGCGGTCAATACATCAATAAGATAAAACAATTGTACATATTTATAAGCCCAACATCAGAGCACCTAATTATGTAAAGCAAACATTAACAGAGCTAAAAGGAGAAATAAACAGGAATACAATAATAGTCGGGGATTTTGTTGCCCTACTCTGAACAATGGGTAGATCAGACAGACAGAGAATCAATAAAGAAACAGCGGACTTGAACAACACTGTAGACCAAATGGACCTAAGAGACATATACAGAACATTCCATCCAGCAACAACAGAGTACAAATGTACATGAAACATTTTCCAGGACAGACCATATGTTAGGACACAAACAGTCTCAGCAAATGAGAGAAGATTGAAATTGTACCAAGTATTTTCTCTGACCACAATGGCATGAAACTAGAAATCAGCAACGAGAAGAAAACTCCAAAATTCACAAACATATGGAAATTAACCAGCACTGTCCTGAACATCCAATGGATCAAGGAAAAAATTAAAGAGGGAGATTCAAAATTCCCTGAGACAAAAATGAAAACAACATACCAGAACTTACTGGATCTTACACATAAAAGGATGAAACTCAATCTCTATCTTACACCACTTAAAAAATTAACTCAAAATAGGTTAAAGACTTAAATATAAGACCTGAACCATGGAACTTCTACAAAAAAACACTGGAATAAAGATTCTTGACATGGGTCTTGGTGATGATTTTTTTTTAATATGATACCTAAGCATAAGCAACAAAATAAAAAAACAAACAAACAAGTATGTCCGCATCAAGCTAAAAAGATTCTGCCCAGCAAAAGAAACCCTCAACAAAGTGAAAAGACAAGTTACAGAATGGAAAAAAAAATATTTGTTAACCATATGTCTGATAAGGGGTTAATATCTAAAATCTATAAAGAACTCGTGGAACTCAATCACAAACAAAACAAAACAAAAACAAAAACAAATAACCCAATTAAAAAATGGGCAAAGTACTTGAATAGATATTTCTCCAAAAAAGACGTATGTATGCAAGGCCGACAGGTGTATGAAAACATCAACATCACTAGTCATCAGGGAGACACAAATTAAAATAACAATGAGATATCCCTCACACCTGTTTTAAAGACCATCATCAAAAAGACAAGAGATAACAAATGCTGGTGTGGATGTGGAGAAAAGAGAACACTTGTGCAGTGTTGGGATTGTAAATGGAACAGCCACTATGGAAAACAGTATGGAGTTTCCTCAAAAAATTAAAATAGAACTATCATATGATCCACCAATTCCACTTCTCGGAATATATCCAAAGTAAATGAAAACACTAGCTCAAAAAGATATCTGCACCCCCATGTTCATAGCAGCATTGTTTATAATGGCCAAGCATGGAAGCAACCTAAGTGTCCATAGGTGGATGAATGGATCAGGAATTGTGATATATATATTTCAGCCATTAAAAACAAGGAAATCCTACCATGTGTGACAACATGGATAGACCTTGAAGGCATTACACTAAGTGAAATAAGTCAGGCAGAGAAAGACAAATACTGTATGATCTCACCTATATGTGGAATCAAAAAACAACAGCAACAACAAATTCATGGAAAAAGAGATGACCTCTGTGTTCACCAGAGGCAGAGGGTGGAGGAGAGGGAATTGGAGGAAGGGGGTCAAAAGGTCCAAACTTGCAGTTAAAGGACTAATGAGTCCTAGGGATGTGATGTATGACATAATGACCACAGATAACACTACTGTAGGATATATAGGAAAGGTGTTAAGAGAGTAGGTCCTAAGAGTTCTCATCACAAGGAGAAAATTTTTTCCTCTTTTCTTCTCCTTCTTTTTTTAAATTGTATCTGTATGAGAAACTAGATGTTGGCCGAAACTACTGTGGTCATCATCTCACAATATATGTAAATCAAACCATCGTGCTGTGCGCCTTAAACATATACAGTGATTATATATCAATTATTGCTCAATAAAACTGGGGGGGGAAACCCTTAGAATGGGACTTCTGCTTTGGGTCATTCCATTTTCTTCACTCATCTGTTGATGGAGACTTCCGTTGTTTCCATACCTTGGCTATTGTGAATAATAATGCTACAGGGAACAGAGGAGTACAGACATCTCTTTGAGATAAAGATTTTGTTTCCTTTGAATATATATGCAGAAGTGGAATTCCTCGATCATATATGGTAGTTCTATTTTTAATTTCTTGAGGAACCTTCATTCTGTTTTTTAGAGGGGCTGTACCAACTGACATTCCCACCAAAAGTATATAGGGTTCCCTTTTTCCCACAAACTCACCGACACTTGCTATCTCTTGTCTTTTTGATAATAGACATTCTAATGGGTGTGAGGTGATATTTAACTATGGTTTTGACTTGTATTTCCCTATGATGACGTTCCCTGAGTGATGTTCAGCACCTTTTCATGTATCTGTTGGCTACTTTTATGTCTTCTTTGGAAAAATGTCTATTCAGATTCTTTGCTTATTTTTTTTAAAGATTTTATTTATTTATTTGACAGAGAGAGAGACAGCCAGCGAAAGAGGGAACACAAGCAGGGGGAGTGGGAGAGGAAGAAGCAGGCTTCCAGCAGAGGAGCCTGATGTGGGGCTCGATCCTGTAACGCCGGGATCACGCCCTGAGCCGAAGGCATACGCTTAACCGCTGTGCCACCCAGGCGCCCCTCTTTGCTTATTTTTAAATTGGGTAATTTGGTTTTTTACTTTTGAGTTGTATGAGTTTCTTCTATATGTTGGATATTAACCCCTTACGGATATGTGGTTTACAAATATTTTCTCCCACTCCATAGGTGGCCTTTTCATTTTGTTGATGTTTCCTTGTGCTATGCAGAACCTAGTACCCTATGTGCCAAAAAGTAAGAAAGGGCTCAAAAACTGGTAGAAAGAATAGCAAAAGGATGTAGGATCCAGCTTAAAGGGCTCCCACTTAATAAATCTGGGACAACTTGTGTATCAAAACAATAAAGATAATATCAGATTCTATCCCATTAAATAGAAAGGGAATCTATGAGGTCGTGATGATACAAATAGATGAATAAATACATAAGTGGAAGAGAAAAGATGCTTTTACTATACAGTGAAATGCCCACTAATAATGGGCACTTATTAACTAATAAGTACAATGTACTTTACAGTGGAGAAACCTGGTGGAGATTTTCTAAAGCAAGTGATAAAGTTTAACATCCTTTGTGATGGGACAGGTTGGCACCAAATGCCTCCCAATATGAGGCACTGAGCACAACACAGCATCACTTCTGTAAGATTCCTGCTCTAGCTGCATAGCCCAACCCTCATCATCAGGAAACATCAGGAAACTCACAACAACGAACCATCTGCCAGGTAACTGTGGCATTCAAGATGCTGAGGTCAGGAAGGACAAGAAAAGTCTGAAGAAGTGTTCCTGATAGAAGGAAACGAGGAAGGCATCCCAACTAAGTAAAGGATTCTAGGTCTCGGGACTATGAAGGACACTATTTGCAAAGTGGGCAAAATTGGAAAGAAGGTTACAGATTACCCGGTGATATTGTGTCAGTTAATTTCTGCTTTGATTGTGTGGGAGAGTGTCCTCGTTGTTAGTAAAATCATTCTGAAGTACCAAAGGCTGATGAGACATCATATTTGCACCCTGCTCTCAAATGGTCCTGGAGAAAAATAGTACATCTCTATCTATCTATCTGCCTGTCTATCTTTGGAGACAGAGAGGGAGGGAGAGAAAGAATGATGAATTAGAGCAAATGTGGAAAATGCTGACAGCTGGGGAATCTGGATGAGAGGTATGGAAGTTCTTTGGGCTCTCCTGGCAACCTTTCTGAAGGATGAAATGCTAGCAACAGCAATAACAAGGAAGCGGGGCATGACCCACACACAGGAGCCAGGAGTGGAGCTGGAGGCAGGAAGCCAGCTCCGGAAGGGCTGGAGGTGTAACTGAGGAAGGGCTGGAGTAACTGAGGAGAAGCACTGGCAGGGGGCGTCAGATCTCTTATCTGATAGACTTGGAGAAAGAGCTCCCAAAAAACAGACTTAACTTGTTAAGTGTGATTGCAGATGTGTGTGTAAAGCAACACAGGAAGGGCGTGCGCTGCGACACTGGTGTGCTAAGAGAGGCTGCATGTGGGTAGTGGCTAGTGACTACAAACGCTTCCGGTTTCTTTTTTGGCTTTTTTATCTGTTTCCATTTTTTTACCATGAACATTATTGCCTTTGTGACAAGTTAAAACATAAGCATTATTTCAAAAATGGACCCAGAGGACGTTATAACGACCACCTTTCTCATTAGGATATTTTTGTGGATCAAACATTGTTTCTTGATGCAGTCTTACTTGACCAAAGTGGTAGACAAATGTTTCTTTCTTTTTTTTTTTTTTTAAGATTTTATTTCTTTATTTGACAGAGAGAGACAACCAGCGAGAGAGGGAACACAAGCAGGGGGAGTGGGAGAGGAAGAAGCAGGCTCCCAGAGGAGCAGGGAGCCTGATGTGGGGCTCAGTCCCAGGACTCTGAGATCACTCCCTGAGCTGAAGGCAGACGCTTAACAACTGAGCCACCCAGGTGCCCCTAGGCAAATGTTTCTTAATTCCGTTATGCCTTCTTCTTGCCACACTGTAGAGATGAACTGGGAGGTTTACAAATGGAAAGCTGACTCCCCTTGACAACCCAAAGCCTGGATTTGTCTCCATTTTCTGTGTGGAAACATAAGGCCAGGGCAGTGTGACTGCCTCCTTCCCAGGAAAAACAGTCCAAACCTTCATGGTACCAGCGTCTTTACACAAAGAAAGCACGCACACGTAGTAGGTCCCTGACTGAAGGGGAGGGTGGCTGGATAAAAGCACAATTCTAGGGTCCAAAAAGAGAGGAGCCAGCCCAATGTTGTGGCTGTGCTGTAAGATGGGACACCCACTCTCTAAGGGTACTTCTGGCTGATGGATTCCTTCCTCCCCTTTGCTGCCCAGTGCCATGGGCTCCCGCACAGCCCCATCCATTCCGCCTGGGGTCTCCCGGCGTCCCTATGTCTGTGTGCCTCCCACGGCTCAGAGAACTCAGAGAAGTCGACACTGGTCACCACTGGATTGAATTGCTTTGTGCAAGCAATAATGGGGAAATGGGTGGAATAAATTAAGGTGTAGCCCTGTTGTGGAATTCAGCGCAGCCTTCGGAAACAGTGCTTTAATATGTTTATTCACCTGGGAAAGTGACCCCAACATATCGCTACTTAAAAATAAAAGCAACAAGAGTACAGTTGAAGTCTGTCTTTGTCATCATTGTAAATACAGGAGAAAACAAACCCCAAACTACAAGAGAATACATAGAAGAGTGCTCAGTCATTGTCTTTGGGTAGTGAGAATTGGGTGCATTGGGTGTTTTCTTTTTCCCTTTGAGTTTTTAAGCTGGTTTTTTTTTTGTTTGTTATTGGGAAAATTATTTTTAAAGAAATACATATCCTAGGGAAAAGGGAAGAAAGACGTGATGACCGGGAAGTCCCTGGTGAGAGATCAAGTGTTAAGGACATCTAGGGGAAATATGTTTCTTTGAGTTAAGGGTCCTCTCAACCTCCTACATGAAGGTAGGTGAGTCTCCACCTTACCCTCCGCCCTCTCGGCCTCAGACACACACGGTCATTTTTTCTGCAGATGGGTCCAAGGCAACAGTCAGAACTCTGATCGGTAAAACCAGAAGGCTTGGGTGGGGAAGCAGAGCAGGGAAATCGACACTGTCTCCTTTTGCCTGATATTAATTTCTGCAATAAAGCCATCAGAATGTACTCCCACCCCATCCAACTTACAAGGAAGGGAGATTCTGGAAAATATTCATTCAGAAAGAAGAAACTGATAAATGGGAATAATGACTCCCTCCCCTCCGCGGCTATTTCAAGAATCAAACGTGTTATGCCTGCGATCCGTGTCTAGTCTACCGCCTGAATTGTTTGATTTTTGCAAATATAGAAATTCTCGCCAAGGGCTTTCTCCCTTCCACTGCCAAAGGCAGTTCCCCAATCCTATTTCCCACTAAGGCTCCAGTTGTTCCATCACAGAGTTTTCCATTCCTCAGGGTTTCCAAGAGCCTAAACCCTGCAGTGGGGGGTGGGGTGGGGGAGGTGAGGGTGGGAGGAGGCTGTGGGCTCCGGATCGGCTCCCCACTCATAGTGGAGTCAGCAGGAAACCACTACCAAGTTCACTGGTGGTGGGGGGAGGGGGGGCGAGGGGCAGGGGCAAGGACGGGAGGTGGGGGGCTCTGTGGCTCTGTTTACAAATGTTAATGCTCACGAATCTGAAATCCTGTTTGGGCCCAAGCTCTTCCCTGGCACCCTCCGTCCTAGTCTTCTCGAATGTCCTATTCCGCTCATTCACCACCTTTCTACCAGGGAGGCAGAAAGCCCTCTTGGAGAGGACCCAGTGGCCCCGGAGTTGATTTAGTCTAGATCACCTTTAAACTGACTGACCCCCACACGGCTGCAATTCCGTACTGTGCCAGGTGTCCGAACCTGGTGGGGAGACCCAACCTGCCTCGGCTTGGGTCAGTGTGCCCGGTGGGTCACCCTTGCTGGGTCCCGGATCGGCCTCCAGCGGCCCGAGTCAGAACCCAGCGGAGAGTTCGTGCTCCGCCGTGGAGGGGGACATGGAGCTGGTCCTCTCGAGCCTGTCGGTGGAGAGGAAGGGGAGCCCTTTCGCCAGGCGCACAGACAGTAGCCGGCGGAACAGCTGGCGTAGGTACCTGCGGAACCGCTCCCCGACGAAGGCGTAGATGACGGGGTTGACGCAGCAGTGTGTGTAGGCGATCACCTCCGTCACCTGCATGGCCAGGTCCAGCTGCTTGCTCTGCCTGCACTCATCGGTGAAAAGTCTGTCTTGGAAAGCAGAGACCAACACGGCCAGGTTGTAGGGGGTCCAGAAGAGAAAGAAGACGATCATGATGACGAAGATCAGACGGACGGCTTTGGCCTTCTTCTCGTTGGGTCGTTTGAGCAGGATCCGTATAATCTCTGTGTAGGAGATGATCATGACCAACAGAGGCAAAACCAGCCCCAACATGTTCAGTTTCAGAGCCTGGAACTGTTTCCAGCCTTTGAGGTTCCCATGAGGGAAGTGGAGGCTGCAGGTGGTATGGGAGAACTCCCGCTGGATCTTGGAAAAGTAGAAGCCTGGGATGGAGGCCAAGATGGCCAGGCCCCAGGCGCCAGCGCTGGAGATGATACCGAAGAAGACAGTCCGGACCTGCAGGGCAAACACGGCATGGACGATGGCCAGGTACCTGTCGATGGTCAGCAGGATGATAAAAAAGATCTCACTGTACAAGCCCGTGTAATAAAGCCCCGAGAGCAACTTACAGGTGCCGTCACTGAAAACCCAGTCATCCTTGAGCTTGTAGTCGATCCAGAAGGGCAGCGTGAAGAGGAAGAGCAGGTCCGAGATGGCCAGGTTCAGGAGGTAAATGCTGGTCATGCTCTTGAGCCTCTTGTATTGCATGAGGACCAGGAGGACCAGGATGTTGCCGACCACGCCAATGATGAACACCAGGGAGTACAAGGGGGGCAGCAGCTGGGCTCCAAAGGCCCTCACCTCTCCCTTCTGGCACGGGGTTATGCCCTCATAGTCATATTCTGTCGTCACATCATAGTCATTTGTGGGGGCTGAGGTTTGCATCCTGGCTTCTTGCACGAGTTGAGGAAAATGGGTTCTGTGTTTACTTTGCCGGGGGAGGCAGTGGGCTGTGGGCGACAAAAAAGGACCGGTGATTATAGGTCTTCAACCACCTGACAACTGTTTACCGAGTACTGACTGTGTACCAGGCCCTGGGATGCAACCTTGAGCAAGGGGGATCCAGGTCCTCTGTGCCCTCGTGGAGCCCGGAGTCTAACAGAGGGCGTAGGCAGTAAACAAATGAGCCCGCCCATTGTTAAGTCAATTACGTTGGCGCGAAGCGTCGTGAAGGAGAATTCCACGGGTTGCACAGCACAGTGCTCCGAACCAGTGCTGCCCACGGTCTTGGCATTGGACTTGGTGCTAGACAACTCCTCCCGCCCCCAAAGGGGGTGCCACTATTGTTCCCCAGTTTAGAGGTGATGATGCGGGAGTTCGAAGTGGGAAGGACACAAATCTATGTGAATGAGAGCTGGACTTGCTTTTCACGTACGTCCCCGCCTCCAATCACGGAGCAATGAGTATGCATTGTGGGGTCCCCAGAAGGAAGCTGAGAGTCTAAAACTTACACATAGATCTTCGTGGCCATAGGAGCCAAAAGGATTCTTGGCCAGGGATGACGTAGTATGGTGGGGGCACATGAAAATGTGTGATTTTTTTTTTTTTTTTTTTAGGGGATGCTACTGTCTGGTCATTCAGTAGGCAGGACCAAGGATGTCCTGTAATGCAAAAATTGTCCTACCCCAAAGGCACATAGTGCTGTCACAGGGAAATTCTAGAAGGCCAGCCCCACCCCTTCGTAGATGAGGACCCTGACGGCACCGGCGTGGGTCAGCTTGGCTCACGCCGTACAGCCCTGATGCGGCACAAGTGGGTCCACAGCTCACTCAGTAGGCCCCCCGTGAGGGCCGTGCGGAGGATTCAGAGGCCAGTACAGTCTGGGAGGAGTGGGGTGACCTGATGGGAAGATGAGGGGATCAGAGGGCTGGGGAAGAGCTCAGAACAGCCTCGAACCATGAGGTGTCATGCAGCAACCGGGAGGTAGCTGGAGTTCTGCTGAGATATGCTCTGAGATATTTTTACCCAGGGTTGCCTTGAAACAAAGAAAAACAAAAAACAACCACTAGATAGCTTGCCTTCGCAGGAATTCCCCAGCCCCCAATTTTCAGCACTCCTTTTCAATCCTTTCCACTTACTACAGACACCTCCCCAAAGGGAGCATGGGCTTTCGGGTAACCTACCAGCGGTGTGACTTTGGATGAGTTAATCTACCTCTCTGAGCCTCAGTTCCTCATCTGTAATGTGAGAAAGTAACACCTTGCAGGGCTACTGTAATGTATGAGAAAAGCCACCCCCTAGTACCCACTGGGCCCTCAGTAAATATTGGGGCTCCTCCTTCCCTACACTGACCCTTCTCTGAGGCCCGTCCCCGGCTCCTATCCTATTCTGGCTGATGTACCCTGCTCCCTCAAGTCCCCCCACGCCGTACAGCCCTGATGCGGCACAAGTGGGTCCTCTCTGTGGTTAATCTGGAAAATGAATTCTGCTTGACAGTGGTGGACCGGGACAGTCCCATCCATGAGAACTGCACTTTGAAATTTTTAGTAGGTTGCCACCAGCCTGAAAAGTAGCCAGTACCTACATCATAATTCCCACCCTGAATCTCGAGTCTCTAGCACTCTTCCTTCTAAATTTCTTTTTTTTTTTTAAGATTTTACTTATTTATTTGACAGAGGGAGACAGCCAGCGAGAGAGGGAACACAGGCAGGGGGAGTGGGAGAGGAAGAAGCAGGCTTCCAGTGGAAGAGCCTGATGTGGGGCTCGATCCCAGAATGCCGGGATCACGCCCTGAGCCGAAGGCAGACGCTTAACGACTGAGCCACCCATGTGCCCCTCTTCCTTCTAAATTTCTTAATGAATGTTTCCTTCCTACAAAATTCACATTTCCGCGGTGGCCATTGGAAAATAAGGCACATGGGGTGGGGGGGACAGTGTCGTACACTCTGGCTGGGGGACTGTCATTTCCAGTCAAATCCATCCCTATGGCTGACTCCTCCAGCTCTGGACTTGCCTCTACCCGACCAGCCCTCCTTCTGGAGAAACCCAGGCTGGCAGTCACTTAACCAAGCTGTGTGGACAATTTCTGATTTCTACTGTTGTTGCCGGATACGGACAGGTCGGCTGGGCAGACAGCACTTTTGGGCGGGCTGGCAGGTTTATGGAAGAAGCTCCGAGCAGCTTGGAAACACAAAGAGCACCTGATGCAAGACTGCGCCCAGGAGTCCAGTTTCTGGGGAATTTTGGCAAAGGTGAAGGCAAAATGAGTCAGTGTTGCTCATGCCATTTGAACAGAGAATCACCTTCAGCAGCCCCCTCCCCCCATCCACCTCCAACTGCATTTGCTGTTTTCCCAACCTGCCAGGCACCGCGCAACAAAGCTGGGAGAGAGATGGCCTGGCGTGGGGCCGTGGAGGGAGACAGAAGGACCCTGTGTCCACCTAGCCCCTTTGGGGTCTGCGGCAAAGTCTGCCCCAAGGCCATTGCGCAGCAGTCAGCTGGATCCTCTAGCCTGGGAGTTGGTGAAGTTTTTGAGCAGAGAAAGGGCAGTCTGCAGTGGTAACACACCCGAGCCTGGTGGTGTGCAGGGGCTGGCTTATCCTGGTTCATAAAAACCAATCGTGTGCATCTCTCCCCAATTCTGCATCGGGGGCTTGGTAGCTTGAAATCAACCAGGGTGAGGATATGCACACCACAGAAATCCACAAACACTAGAAATCAGGGCTCCCCCCACCCCCCGGAGAGCCAGTTGTTAAACATTTAGGGGCCCTGCACTCCCCACAGTCTGCGTAGCCTAGAGCTGTCCTGCTAGTCGGAGTGGGGACTCAAGGGTCAGGGAGTGGTACACAGCCTGGTGAAAACCTGTGCAAACTTCGGAGAGTTTCTAACTCTGAAACTCTGGGCAACTCCGGAGTTTATGGAGGAATAGTTGAAATAGTTACCTCCAAGTAGCCCCCAGGCCCCTCTCTCTTCAGAACAAATTCTGACCTGCCTCTTCGTTAGTAGAATAGAATGGATGAATCTCAAGAGGACATGTCCCTGCCTCTGGGAGGGTAAAATCCTACCTCCTCCAAAGACAAATCAGCAGTCCTGATTGTGAGGCTCCTTGGTTCTAGTCTTCTCAAGAAACTGGTCCAGTATCAAATCATCCTGGCATCTGCAATGTGTTTCTAATTAATATTTCCCTTTTGCTACAATTTCTTCATTCACCGTGTTTGGTTTTTGTTTACACAGGGCAGTTTGGCAAGTGATTTCCTCTCGAATGGTTTTTCACAGAGATCCTCTTGTTTCCTCACTGACTTTAGAAAGGTTGATTTTCTCCATCAGTCACCAACAACCAATCATTCAGGAAAGCTTTCCTTTTTTAGCAAAAAACCCCATTTTACATCTGAGCACCCAGTCTTAGAAATTCACCCCTTGTCAGTATTGCTATATAATTAATTGTCTTATAGATGTATCAATGGGCTACTTAAGCATTTGCTTGGCGCTCGAAGAACTCCTCACCTTTGAGGAGACAGGACAGGTAAAGAATGTCCCGCAACACGAGGACCACAGTCCCACCTGGTTGCATGCATGTCTGCGAGCCACATTGCCCTCACTGTAACTGACAAGACAGAAAAGACAAGTGCCACTTACACTGGTCCCTAGGGATTTGGTCCACGAAGTCTTTGTTTCTGGAGCTTTTAGAATCTTTATGAAGTCAAGGTTCAACGTCCTGATCGAGCAGGAAGTCCTCAGCTTCCTGTGTGATGATTGAGGACTCCAGGGTTCACAGTCTTTCAGAATGACAAGAAAGGGACAAAGTTCTTCTTTTTGTATCTGGTTGGGTGTCCGCGAGTGGCCACGGACACCCGCCAGTGGCTGTTCCTCGAGGCTGTGTTTGCTCGAAGGATTTTCTCCGCTCACTCAGCTGTGCTTCTCCCTGGGGAGCTCTGCCTTAAGGGGACTGGGTTGGGTGGGGTTGGGTGGAGTTGAGCGGGGGAGAGGTGGTATGAGGCGTTTCCAGAATTTGTGAAGCAATCGAAGGCTGAGATTATGCGTGTGTGTTGAGGGTTGAGGGAGGGCGGGGCATGGAGGGCTCGTGGTCAGTGAGTAGCCTTTTTTTCTTAAAGCTTGCAAATGGAAGGGTTTAAACCAGAACCCAGGATCCTGTTCCTCAAAATGAGCTGGCCGATAGCCCAAGAGAGGTGGCCGTTTCTCTTTGGCGCCCCCTAGGTCCTTCACCTCTGACTGTTTGCTGTCCCTCTCTGCACCCCATTCTCTGCTGCACCAAACCCCACTAACCAGTTTCACCTCAAGGACCCTCCAGCCCGGAGGGAGCCCAGGTGTCTAGGTTGGGTTTCGGCCATTCCTTTCTGATCCCAGCTTCCTGTTTCATGAGATGGTCCAACCAGGGGCCATGGCCAAATCCCAGCTCTGTCCTGGAGACAAGGGCAGGGAACTACGCCTCGATAAATCTTGGCTCCCCCTGCATCAAATGAGAATGCAGGATCATAGCAGGACGCCCAAGGTCAGCTTGTAGGTGAAGAGTGTCACAGAGCGCCTGGCCCCAGGGAAGGTGTCTGATGAAGGATGCTTCCTGGATTCTCCCCACGGCGGCCAGCACCTGCTCTACGGCTGTGCTTGCGTCCCCCTCGTGTTCCACTCCATTCCCTAACATGGGACCCTGCTAGCCCTCTTCACAGATAGTGCAAAGCCCTGTTTCAGAAAGGAATGTCCATGTGCTTTGAAAATGTCACTTGTCCCTTCAAGGCTGTTTCCTCATCCATAAAATGAAGCCTTTAGACAAGGTCTTCAAAGGCACATTCCATGAGCCTTTGGGGTCGGGTCTCCCCTCTTTGGCTGCCTGTCCACAGAGAGATGGGGGAAGAGGGAGGCCAAAGGCCACCAGACTGACAAAGAGAGATACAGGCCTAAGAACGTGCTGCCTTTGCGCGGAGAGCAGGGCACGAGGGGAGCGCTGTGATGAGCCTGGCAGATCCGACAGTCCTGCGTCACAACCTGGGTCCACCTCTCGGTAACTTTGGGTGGATTATTTATGCTTTTGATGGTCTCTTTCCTCTTCAGTAAAACCAGGCTAATACGACTAACGTTATAGAGGGTTAAATGAAGATACAGACATGCCTATGAATGAATGATTGGTGGAGGGCTTGAGACCTTATCGATGCCTGTCTTAATTTGGGTTCCCCGTTAGGTGCAAACCCTGGGCAGAATGCAGATGCAGGGGATGCCAGGAAGGACTGTGGGGGAGGGGGAAGTGGGCCAGGGAAGGGAATGTGACCACGAGGGGACCATTGTAGAAGCCAAGTGACACCCGGGGCTACTGGGGAGCTCAGAGAGCCCCCCAGACTCACCCCCACTGTGGGGCCAGAGGTGAGGAGACTGGGCACATATCTATCAAATCTCTACCTGCACCACTGGCGGGCGGTTGCTTCTCTCTGGCTTGTGTTACTGAATATCATCCCCAGGAGCTCCCTCTCCTCCAGCACACAGGGCTGGCCATTCAGGCAGTGGCCGTAGCCCTAGACGTAGGGGGGACAGGTGGAAGTATCAGTAAGGTGCACGCCCCAAGATTCTAACCTTGACCTCGCCTAGGTCTCTGATGCCTTCATTGGGCACCCCCTTAATTTGTGTCAACCCCTGACCTAGCATGCTGATCTTCTTCCTTCCTCTCGCACACTTCCATTGTGTGGAATTTTGACATCTGATGCTGGCCGCTCTTTTCCCGTCTCAACCTCAACATCCCAGAAGTCTCATGTTCTGTTTAGCCAAGACAGGGCAAGGCCAGGCTCCTGGACTGCGTGGAGACTGGTTCTCATGGAGGCTCACCTTTCAGGTTCAAATGCTATGCCCATAGGTGAATTTCCAAGATGGAGTGGCAGCGCCAGGACCACGGAGCTCTCTCTGCTGCCCAATGTGTCATCTTCTCTCCCCTCTGTTCTGCTTGGCTGCCCTGTTGTGCTGGGTCATGTCCCAACGTCAGTGAGGGTGTTGGGCACACCCATGACCCTTCTCGTCCTGCTTGGGTCATCTAAGACGCCACCTCCTCCCTGAAGCCTTCCCACACTGCAGCAAAAAGTCATCCAGGAGGGGCAGATGCTGGAGCTCTGAGAGTTTTAAGTATTTTGGGGGGGTGGTGGAGGTCCCTTTATTTACACCTAATGGTGTATGTTGGATACTTCTTCTTTTTTTTTTTAAGATTTTATTTATTTGACAGAGATAGAGACAGCCAGCGAGAGAGGGAACACATGCAGGGGGAGTGGGAGAGGAAGAAGCAAGCTCATAGCAGAGGAGCCTGATGTGGGGCTCTATCCCATAACGTCGGGATCACGCCCTGAGCCAAAGGCAGACGCTTAACTGCTGTGCCACCCGGGCGCCCCAATATGTTGGATACTTCTGACAATAAGAAGCAAGGCAGTCCACTCAAAACAGCTCAAAAATTTTTAAAAAAGAATAGAAACTGTTCTCTTCTAACAAACCTAGATCTTCACTCTGATTTGTTATTAGTCTCTAATAGTCTCATAATAATTGTCGATGATTTCACAATCCACACGGGTCTCCATCTGCAGCCCGACACCCTCACACTCAGGGGCTAAACATTACAATGATATTGTGGTGTGAATCTGTGGGTCGCACGGGTGTCCCTGTGTGGCAGTGGGAGCTGGTGCTCAATGGGGGTGCCCCAGTTTTCCATGCGGCCTCCCGTCCTCCCCTGGCCACATCGCTTCCTTGCGGGGGCGGGGGAGGGGGTCTCAGGCATAAGCAGAGATTGAGGACGGTCTTCGGGCATAGCGTCAGAAGTCACCTGATGTCCCCTCAGCTGCAGCCCGTCAGTCACAGCCAGTCACAGAGCCCTGCTGCAACCAAGGACTGTTTTAGCTGGCGCCGTCGAGTCACGCTATAGAAGGCCCTGTGCCCCA
This sequence comes from Ursus maritimus, assembly GCF_017311325.1. Taxonomy (NCBI): domain Eukaryota; kingdom Metazoa; phylum Chordata; class Mammalia; order Carnivora; family Ursidae; genus Ursus; species Ursus maritimus. The sequence continues at coordinate 42,062,190 of NW_024423786.1, read as the reverse complement.
GGGCAGAAGGGTCTGGAAGCCCTATTTTACCCTCCACCGAAAGGCAGGTTTCCCTTGAGCTCCTCCCCCCAAGGCCACCGTGTTCCACGTTCCCCAGCCGCTCAGCCCCGAGATCCTAACTCCTGGGTCTCACCATCACCCCATCCACGGCCCTTCATACCTCAGTTCCCCGCACGCCAGCCTCTGACCCCGCTCCCATCTTTCCTCCCTCCTGCCACTCGGCACCGGTGGTTCCTGGACCCGTGGGTTGTCAGCTTTCCACAGACCGTCCTCCTGCTCCTGCCCTTGCTGTCCCTCATTATAGTCCCCCCCTAACCTACGCCCTCCCTCCCTTCCTGGGCTCCTTTCTGACCTTGTGCTGTCCGCCCAGCAAAATCTAGCCCCCAGGGCAGAGCCAGCTCCGCACCCACACCCACAAAGTTGATCGTGGCTGGAGGGAACCCGGCAGGCATCTTGCCCAGAACCATTAAAGGAATGAGGGCCCCACAAGAGGTCCACGGTAACCCGTGGGCAGCGTGGGGGCGCTAGAGTGCCGCTCCACGCGTCTTTCCGAGGTGCTCAGACCAGGACAGGGCTGCTGGCGTCACCTCCACGCATCGTGACCTCTACCAGAAAACAGGGCTGCCTCTTCCTTTTGTCGATTTGTAAGAAAAAGGAAGCTCTGAAGAGCTCTGTGAGAAAACAGCCACTGGAGAGGTTGAGTCTCTCCAGCGCCACCAGGGGCAGCCCCCCACCACGCGCCCCTCGGCCTGTCCTGGGCAGGGCCTGGGTGAAGGCCACAGGAGGGAGAGCAGCTCCTCGCTGTTCTGCCACAGGGCGATGCTTAGCAGGAAGCAGACAGTGGAGGGCAGGGTTTGCAAGCTTAGAGCCAACCAACAACAGGGAAGGAAGAGCCGGAGATCCCCACCCAGCCTCCTTCCTCTCCCCCTCCCGCTCACCGGACAGCCAGGTCTCGGGGGGTGGTCGAGAGCCCCCGGAGCCTGGCCACTGGGCCTGCAGAAGCTGCTGACCAGACCACGGCAGGCCGCCCCCGAGAACTGAGTAGTAACTCACTGTCGGAATGCAGGGGGTGTGAAGAAGGCGGTCATAACCCTCCGTACCTCCGATCGAGGTGTGTGTACCTGTTGCCTCTTCCATCTCGTCTGAAAGCTGACCCCATGGTGGGCTCCTGCGGGCACCGATCCCCTCCCACTTCATCCATCCCACACCCATGACATGCCCTCTGTCTCTGTCTTGCCCGGGGCAGTCACAGGCCCCAGGTGAGTGAGGCAGGGCCTGGAACTCGTGTTCACTCCAGGGGAGGTCCATGGGCCTGGCAGCATCAGCATCACGTGACAGCTGGTTGAGAACAAGGATTCTCAGACCCCACCCCGGAAGCTGCCAAATCAGAATCCCCAAGAGCAGGGTTTGGACCCAGGAAGCTGGAAGCCCTCCAGGGCGTCTTATGTATGCTGCAGTTCGAGACTCGTTGCTAGACACTTGCTGATTAATGTGTGATGGCAGGACCTGAACGCGCATCTGAAAATGCAGACCACAGGCCCACTGAAGGAGAAACTGTGTTTTCACCAGATCCCCCCGGGGATTCATTTGCACCTTACGGTGTGAGACACCCTGGTTCTAGAACGTCACCGTCCAGTGGGATATGTGTGTCGGGTTGAAGAGATGCCCAGAGGAAGGTGGGTGGCGTCAAAAGCATCCCGCAGAGACGTTTCCCCCTAGTCCAGGCTAGAGAGATGAGTCTGTCGGAGAACCAGGGACAGGAGATGGGTGAAGGATGGCCCTCAAGGTGTAGACGCTCGGTAAACATTGGGTGACTGCTCGTCGCACAGAAGGAGCCCACTAGCTGGGCTGCCCAGATAGACAAGACTTACGAGCCCCACCCTGAGGCTTCATGGGGACGCCCTGGGTCCTGACCTCACATCTGGTCCCTATGCCGTGTTGGTGAGCTTGAGGAAGGATGTCATGCCTACCCATTGCTGGCAGGAGTAGAAATCGGGTCCCCCTCCAGGGAGGGCTGTTGGGCCATGTCTATCAGAAATCAAATGTGTGCATCTTTCCATCTAATTCCACTTGTAGGAATTTATCTTACAAATATTTACACCGATGGCAGAAGACACAGGTGACAAGGATGTTCCCTGGGTTGTGGGGTTGGTGAAGAAATATTGTGCAGACTTCTGTGTTGGTACAAAATGCCCCCAGGCTGGAGGCACCGAGCGAAGGCCGTGTGCAGGACTCTGCCTGCAGGGGAGACGCTGCTGGTGCAGGCTCCCCGTGTCTGGAAGGAAGCACAACGGACGCCTGGTTTGTATTCCTGGTCTCTGGCGAGGGAAACGGGACGGGGGAGAAAAGCAGCTTAGTTTTCACTGTGTGTTCTTTTCTTTTCTTTTCTTTTCTTTTTAAGATTTTATTTATTTGACAGAGAGATAGAGACAGCCAGCGAGAGAGGGAACACAAGCAGGGGGAGTGGGAGAGGAAGAAGCAGGCTCCTAGCGGAGGAGCCTGATGTGGGGCTCGATCCCATAACGCCGGGATCACGCCCTGAGCCGAAGGCAGCCGCTTAACGACTGAGCCACCCAGGTGTCCCCACTGTGTGTTATTTTCTACCTCTTGGCTTGCATCTGTCTGGCAGTTCTCCAAAGGTGCTCCAAAGACCCCTAGGGGTCTCCCAAACCCATCCAAGGTGCCTCTAACACCTTTTCCTCTTCCAACTATGCAGCTGTGTGTGGAAGGTTTTCCTTCACAGGCTTCGGCCAAAGCAATCCCAACAGACGGGGGCGGGAGCAGCTTCGGGGATCCCGCCCATCTTCCCACTGGCATCTTTTTCGTCTGGGAGAATATAATTATTTTCACGAAAGTATTATTTATGTTATTACGTAACAGTTTCCTTACTGTTATTTTAAGGGAATTACTGACATTTTTTTAAGATCTCAGTTTTGATGTCTGGGACAGTAAATATTAATAATCTGTGGAAACAAAAGCTCTTTGGCATCTGCAGTCACCGTAGAGCATACGGGTCCTGAGACCAAAACCACGGGTGCGGGGCCATCGTGCCCTTACGTTCTTCTCAACTCCCGGTTCCACCCATGAGTAGTGAGGGACCCAGGGCAAGTTAACTATTTCTCTGAGCCTTGCTCTGTGTGCGCGAAGAAGATGATGCACGTAAAGTACTTAGCACGTGGTATACACTCAGTAAGGGTTATGGTGGTCCCTAAACCCTACAGGCGACTCGGGCTACCCAAATGAACCCTCAGCGACATTAAGTTGGCAGCTTGAACTTGGCCCCCGGGATTGGCCAACACTACACGTCAATGCCTTTTTCATACTTCCCTGCCCCCGAGCTGATAGGGAACCAGCTCACCACCGCAGGGCAAGGACAGGCCATGCACGTAGGGTTGGCGGGGGTGGGGGGTGGGGGCGTAGGGGGGGTTTGCACGACTTTAATCGTACATCTGTGACGGCAGAGGGACATAATAAGAAATTCTGCATCTGAGTGCATACAGACCTTTGGTCTGGGCAGAAACTAGCTTTTATTTGAATGTCTGCCCCTTGCACAACTAGCTGGGGCCCAGTTCCTTCATCACAGGGGGATTCCCTCCTGTTTGAGGTGCACTCGCCCACATCACAAGACCACCACTCATCAGCAGAGTGCCCTGCGGGGAGGGGAGTGAGGCCAGGGCCTTGCCCACTGCCTTATGTGGGGGCAGGGGGGAGGGGGGCTGGGGGAGGGGCTCTGGTTCAGGTCACTGTGTGTGACCTGAAGTTCTAGCCCCAGGTTTGTGCCTCTGGGCAAGGCATCTTGTAATTACTTTGTACTTCTCTTTTCTGGACTTTCTAGTCCCCCTCCTGTCTTCCTTTCCCTTCTGTGGGTTTTTGCAGGGGAGTGAGGAAGGGATGGTGCTAGTTTGTTCTGTTTTCTGGCCTTCGTTTTTGCTGTTTACTCTCCCCACCAGCACCAGCTGGCAGCTTCCCTGTCATTGAAGACCATGTTTAAATTTTTCATCTGAGAATCTTGTGTTCTTTTACTCCTTGCATACAGGGACTCCCCAAGGTCCCTGAGGACGGCCAAGGGGAAGATCCAGGAAGGGAAGCATCTTCCGGCCTCCTTTGCCCTGCACCAGCATTTCCTCCCCCAGAGTGCCTGCAACGTGCCCCCCCCAGCCCCAGCTCCAGGGCCTCCCCCCCCAGCATGTCCCCAACCTCTTGCTCCAGGGCCTCCCCCTCCCCACTTCACTGCTGTCCAGACAGCGCTACTTTCTCATCTTTAATTCCCACTTGGAGTGTCCTGTCCCCTTTCTGATGCTTCCAGTCATGTCTTTTTCATGATGGCTCTGTAAGGAGGACCCAGAATCCCTTCAAAGGCCTTTACAAAGATAGCTGTTTGGGGGCCTCCCCAGGTTGGGTGAACTGGAGGCCAGTTGGGCCTCTCTACCCTGGGCTTTCGTTTTTAGTGGTCTTAGTGACACAGAGCAGTGGGGAGGGACTCTCCCCGGGAGAAGGGGCAAAGACTTCCAATTCTTCTTCCTGGAGCTCATGGGGGGAAAGTCTGTCCATATGGCCCACTGGGGGTCTACACGAATTACCCCTGGGAGACAGAGAGAGAGTCAAGGCCTGCCCTTCCCAGAGCTGTACAAGAGTAGAGATAATAGCTCTGGCTCGAAGGGCCATGACCTCCTGGGCCCACCATGACCCAGTCTTTTCGACGGCAGTCTTGGACCCTGGCAAAGGCTTCGTCCAGGGCTCTGACACTGAAGATCTTCCTGAGGTCTGGGCAGTAGAGTTCCTGTTTCAGATCGGTGAGGCTGGAGGAAGCAGGACCGTGTGCCATGCCATCACCAGGGATCCCCATCAGTGCAGCAGCCCCGCCCCCACCCCGTAGCCCCAAATCTTGGCCCCAGCCATTCCTGGGTGGGCAAGGTAGAGGGGAGTTGATGGGGGCATTATGGGGACAGATGGACTTCCAGCCCAGTCGGGCATGTGAGGGATCCAGTTTTTCCAGTCTGGGATGTGGCAGGGAGAGGGACTGACAGCCTGGCTGTGTTACTCTCTCTTATCTCATCGGTCTCTCTCTTGCTGCTGCCTTGCCATCCAGAGCCCGGGTCAGGCAGCCTTAGGCTGCCCCTCGAACGGTGCCACCAGGCTGGTGGAGAGCTCAGGAGAAGAGCTTCCAGGGTGCCCTTCTGCTGGGCCCCTGCCTCAGAGAACCGGTTCCCCGGGGTCTGGCTTCTACCCTCTGCACACTGTCCCTGCCTCCCCTCATTGTCCGAGCACCTCCTCGCAAGCAGTAAGCACCTCGGCATGCCAGACTTGGGTTCAAATGATGGCTCTATCAGATGCCAACTGTGTGATCGTAGGCAATTTTCTTTACCACTTGTCTGAGCCTCAGTTTCCCCACCTGTAAAACAGGGATAATGATAGTATTTCCTTCTCTGGATTGTTGCAAGAATTAAATGTGATTTACTGCGTGCCTGGCATTTGGTGGGTGTTCAGCCGACGGGAGCTACGCAGCTCTCTCTGTCTTCAACCCCAGCCTCAATCAAAACAGCCATCGTGGGTGGAGTGCCTCCTGTGCGCAACAAAAGCTATCCGAGGACCCCCTTCCCCCACCTCCATGCCGAAAAGGGGAAGGAGAGAGTATCTCAAGGAAGTGCCCTAAAAACCTCCCTCCTGCACCAGCCCAAATTAGCAGTTACGGTGGCACATGGCTTGTTTCAAAACTCAGGTTCTGAACTTATTTATGTATGGACTAAGACACACGATTTTATGATATCACGAGGCTGTGTTACATCTTTTCTTTCCAACTAGATTGTAAGCTCAGCAGCTGGACCTGTCCTTCCGCGTGGGTTTTCCACGGTGCCTGACACCCAGCTGCATGCACGAGAGGTGCTGGAGATCCAGACCCACCTTCAGATTAAGATTGAGGCTTTTATGTGTGTGCGAGACCCCAGGTGAGGGTGGGGTTTGACGTCTTTTGTTCAGAGTGACATTGTCAGGCATCTGCTTGAATAAATTCATTGTCCCTTTTCATCCTGCCTCAGTGTCGGGAGCGAGAAATCTTCCTACTCCTGAGAAAGAAGTGAGGGGAGAAGGGAAAAATGGGAGAGAATTGTGTCCCGTGGCTGGCCCAGAATCTGGCTGGGCAGGGGCTGGCATGAGGCTGAGACCCTGGCAGAGGTATTGGAGAATGACTGGTGTCTCTAGCAGGGTCCAGAAGCTTCAGCCTGGGCATTGCTGCAGCTAGAATCAGCATCCAGTGTGACCGGGGATGCCAGGAGCTGGGTAGAAAAGGCCAGGGGTGCCCATGGCCAGAAACAGCCCGAGATACCTCTCTTGGATGAGGGACTCATAAACAGAATAGATTAAAAACTCCTAGGAGTCAGTATGGAAATCATAACCTAATTTTCTTTTAGATAGGCAAAAGACTTCACAGAAGAGGATACCCAATTAACCAACACATACATAAAAAGGTACTCGATATCACTAAACATTTGAGAAATGCAAATTAAAACCACAGTTTTAGATCCGTAGTTTAGAGATAGCAGCACATACCCACTGGGATGAGGAAGTGAAGGAGGAAGGAAGGAGGGAAGGAGGGAGGAAAGAAGAGAAGGAAAGAGGAAAGGAGGAAAGGAAGGAGGGAAGGAGGGAGGGAAGGAGGGAAAGAAAGAGGGAAGGAGGGAAGGAAGGAGGGAAAGAGGGAAGGAGGGAAGGAGGGAAGGAGGGAAGGATTCGGAGCAGTCAATACCAAGTGTTGGCGAGAACATGGGTCGATCAGAACTCTCACACACCGCTGGCGAACATACAGATGGGTACAACCACTTAGGAGACTGTTCAGCAGTAGGTGAAGTGAAACATGTTACTTCCCTACCACCCGGAAATGCGACTGCAAGCTACACACCCAAGAGAAAGAAGTGCATATGAACCCAAAAGATATGCACCGGAGTGTTGCTAGTAACTTTATTCAGAAGAGTCCCAAACTGAAAATCCCAAATTCCCATCAACAATAAAATGGGTACATTGTGGTATATTCATATGATGAAATGCTACGTGACAATATGAAAGGATAATCTGCTGCTACTATATACTATATTACTCCATTTCTATCGAGTTCAAGAACAGTTGAAACTAATCCATAGTGATAGAAAGAAAATAGCAATGATCTCTGTGGGTCCTGTCGGGGAAGTACTCAATCAGGGAACGTTCTGGCTTCTGGCAATGTCCTGACTGGCAGTCACACGGGCGTACACATCTGTGAAAACCCAAGATTAGTGTGCATCAAGCACTTTACTAGGTGCATCCTGTATTTCAATGTAAAAATCTTGAGATATTTTTTAATTTTGTGATAAATCGCCCAGAACGTGACTGCCGGGTTATACTGTAAGCACATGTTTTACTTCTGTAAGAAACTGCCATACTCTTTTCCAGAGTGGCTGTATTCTTTCATATCCACAAGAGCAATGTGTGAGTGACCCAGCATCTGGTTTTGTCACTGTGTTTTATTTCAGGCATTCTGACAGGTGTGTGCTACCATCTCGCGGTAGTTTTCATTTACATTTTTCTTTTTCTTTTTCTTTTTTTGAAGATTTTATTTATTTATTAGACACAGATCGAGAGAGAGAGCATAAGCAGGGGGAGCAGCAGGCAGAGGGAGAAGCAGGCTCCCTGCTGAGCAAGGAGCCCGATGCGAGACTTGATCCCAGGACCCTGGAAGCATGACCTGAGCCGAAGGCAGATGTTTAACCGACTGAGCCACCCAGGTGCCCCTCTTTTACATTTTTCTAATGTCTAATGATATTGAAGATGTGTTCCTGTGCTGACTTGCCATCTGTATGTCTTCTTCTGGAAACATCCGTGTATGTCTTTGCCCGTTTTCTAACTGGATTTTTTGCTTTTGAGTTTTCAGAGTGCTGTACATTTTAGATACAGATATTTTGCTGGATAAGTTGTTTACAGATATTTTCTCTGAGTCTGGAGCTTGTATTTTCATCTGCTCAATAGAGTCTTCCACAGACAAAAGGTTTTCATCTTGATGAAGGCTAATTTATCTGCTTTTCTTTTTACGGATGGCACTTTGGACGTTGAGTCTAAGACCTCTTGGCCTTGGCCCAGATGCCAAAGATTTCTCCTTTGTCGTCTTCTGGAGCCTTCTAGTTTTACATTTTACAGTTAAGGCTGTGATTGAGTTGAGTTAACTTTTGTGTAAGATCTGAGGTTGAGGCTGAGGCTTATTTTTTTCTACCTGCCCATGGATATCTACTTGCTTCAGCGCGATTTGTTGGAAAGGCTGTCATGGCACATTCGTCAAAAAGCGGTTGGGCATCTTTGTGAATCCTGTTCTATATTTTGTGTTTTGTTCCATTGATCTGTCCGTCCCTCTGTCAAAACCACACTGCCTGGATTACTGTAGCTCTGTATGACACCCCGATATCAGATAAAGTGATTCCTCCTGCTTTAGTCCTCGTTTTCAAAATTGTTTTTAGCGGTTCGAAGTCCTGTGACTTTCCACGTAAATGTAAGAACAACAGCTTGTCTATGTCTTTTTCTACAAAAAGACCTCGATGGTATTTTAATCTAAATTGTTTTATTTTTATTTATTTTTATTTTTTTAAGATTTTATTTATTTATTTGACAAAGAGAGAGACAGCCAGCGAGAGGGAACACAAGCAGGGGGAGTGGGAGAGGAAGAAGCAGGCTCCCAGTGGAGCAGGGATCCTGATGTGGGTCTCGATCCCAGAATCCTGGGACCACACCCTGAGCCAAAGGCAGACGCTTAACAACTGAGCCACCCAGGTGCCCCAGTCTAAATTGTTTTAAACCTATAGATCAATTGAGGGAAAAACTGACCTCTCTACTATGTTGAGTCTCCCAATCCATGAACATAGTCTGTCTCTCTCCATTTATTTAGGTCTTTGGTTTTCTTCACCAGCGTTTTGCAGTGTCCAGCACCAAATCCTGTTGTTAGAGTGATACCTAAGTATACTCTAAAAGCCTTTTGGAGCAATTGTAAAGAGTATCATGTTTTCAGTTTTGGTTTCCAAGTGTTCATTAATATACAAAAATGTGATTGCTTTTTGTTTGTTGGGGTTTTCTTCCCCCACAACCTAGCTAAAGTCCATTATTAGTTCTGAGTTTTTTTGTAGATTCTTCTGGATTTTCTCCACAGATGACCTTGTCAATTTTATTTCCTCCTTTTCAGTTGATAGACCTCTTATTTCTTTTTCTTTCTTATCACTGGCTAGGATCTGTGGTTGGTAAGAGTGGTGAGAACGGGCATCTCGCCTCATTCCTGATAGTAGAGGGAAGCACCCAGTCTCTCACCAGCAAGGGTGAGGTAGTCGCTGGGTCTCTGTAGTTGCTGTTTATCACGTTGAGGAAGTTTATGTTCATAGTTCACTGAGACTGTTTACCATGAATGGGTGAGCCATCTTGTCAAAGGGTTTCTCTGTGTTACTATTCGGCAAACGGACCCATGTCCTGTAAGAGTTTGCATTTACGAGCATAAGGTTGTTTGTAGTATTCTCTCTTGATCCCTTTTTTTTCTGCTGAAGAATCTATAGTGATATCCCCTCTTCCGTCCTGACATAGATTCATGACTGGTGTTCTCTCTCTCTCTCTCTCTTTCATGTCTTGCTAGAGGTTTACTACTTTTCATGATTTCTTTTCTTTCTTTCTTTCTTTTTTTTTTGAAAAAAACAGCTTTTTGTTTCATTGATTTTGTGTGTTGTTTCTGCTTTCAGTTTTATTGATTTGTTTTGTCCTTCTTCCTGCTTCCTTGGGTTTATTTTGCGCTTTTTCTAGTTTCTTGAGAAAGAAACTTAGATTACTGATTTGAGGCTGTTCTTTTCTAACCTAAGCATTTCGTGCTGCATGTTGGCCTCTCGGAGCTGCCTCAGCTGCACCCCGCCGATCTCAACTGGTTATATTTTTGTTTTCGTCTAGTTCTATGCATTTTTTATTTCCTTTGAGACTTCCTCTTTGACCCATGGATGGCTTAGAAGTGCATTTTGAAATTTTTAAATTTCCAAGTGTTTAGAAACATGCCTGTGATTCATTTTTAGTTGATTCCATTTTGGTCTGAGAATGTATTCTGTGCAATTTCAATTTAAAAAAAAATTTTTTTTTTGAGGCCCTGGATGTGGTTTATGCTGGGAAATGTTCCACGGGCACTGGAAAATGTTTGCTAATTGTGAAGGCATTGAAATCCTATATTAATTCTCTTCCTGGCCAAAGTTACCTGCAGACGCCTTTTCCATGAGCAAACCCTGACTGGTACAGGACGGTTATATCCCACACCACACAGAAATCCCTCCTGAAATCCCTTCTGCACTTCCTGTCTTCTTTTCCCAAACTCTTTCTCAATCTGCTGCCCCATTGCTGGGTGTCTCCCCTGGGCCTTGCATGACATTGTCAATCCCCCGGGTGTCAGCCGCATCTTTCTTCCCAGACCACACATCGCACCCACTCCCAATGCCACTCAATCCTTCTCTTACCTACAGAAATTTTTCCTCTCTCAAATTAAAAAGTTTGTGCCCTTCTTGATCCCATCATCTCATTAAGAACCTTCTTTGTGATTCATCCTCCTTAGAATGCAGAGGGGACTGTAAGTAGTCAATAACTTCCTCCACTTCTTGGGCCGTTATGCACTTGCTTTCTTGACCACCTGCCCTGAGGTCCACGTTGCGGGAAGCTTACTCTAGAGTCTAGAATCCTTCTAGAATCTTTGAACAACAACAGAATCTTGGTATCTTGATGGCCTGGGTTATTTTGAAATCTGCTGCTGCTATTTCTTAGCTCCCATGGGAGTGGGAAAATGCTGTTGTTGATTTGTTCTTTCCATGCTAACAGCAGAGGCTTAGGAGTCCAGAACGACCCGGGCACAAGCCTATTCTCTGCCACTGGATGGCTGTGCAGCCACGGTGGGTCATGTAATCTCACGTGGCTTTCATCCTCACCTGTAACCTATAAATCGTGACGATAACCTGACAAACCATGGTGAACACTTGGCATGAGACTGTTCAAAAGACGATAGTTGTTCTCACCGTGTGCTGTTTATGTGTAATGAGGTTGCTGTCACACTGTATGCCAATATCTCTTGCTCCTTCTTCTTCTTGGCTTCCCCTTCACCTTCAGAGAGCTGCATGCAGACCTGACAGTGTTAGTAATTCCTGGGCACGGGGATTGACTACCCGTCCAGCCTCTCGTGCATTTACTCAGTGGTCATATCACTGAGTTCTCGCCCGTGCAGTTGGACAAATGTGATGTGAGAAACTTCTAGGCCTGCTCACAAAACCCCTTCCTCCTCTTTCCCCAACCTCTTGGGTGAGGCGGCTGTATACATTGTGATCCTGGTGCCAGCTAGAGCGATATGTAAGGTGCCTCGCCCCCTGAATGAATGATGGGAGGCAGACCGCCGCTGCCGAGTGATCCTGATCCGCCACCGGGATCCCGAAATTCCTGTTTAAGCTCGTTATGCATTTTGGAGTTTGTGAATAGCTAGCATTTTCTTAACTGATGTAGAAATCAGTACCTTGAAGTGGCCCCGTTCAAAAACCTAGACTATGTGGTCTTGGCTTCATGTTCAGATGGTGGGATGCAGAGAAACTGATCTTAGGACCTGGAAAGATGTGGTTGCTTGGAGTTGGGGGCAGAGTGGGGGATGGACGGCAAAGGGGCACAAGGAATCTCTTGGGGGTGATTGCAAATGTGCCATATCTTGACTGTGGCAGGTGTTCCCCAGATACATACGAGTGTCGAAGTTCATCAGATGGGTGCAGTTTATTGTCCAAAAATGGTATCTTCCTAAGTTGATGTAAAAAAGCAGCTGTCATCTATGGTAAATTCCTTATGTTCTATCAGGTTCCCAGACCCTTGAGGTGAGGATTCACATGTTAGTGATTGATCTATTTTTTTAAATTTAAATGCTAGTAAACATAGAGTGCAATATTGGTTTCAGGAGTAAAATTCAGTGATTCATCACTTACATACGACACCCAGTGCTCACGGTGACAAGTGCCCTCCTTAATCCCCTTCCCCCGTCTAACCCATCCCCCCCTCCCCCACCTCCCTCAGTCAACCCTCAGTTTCTTCTCTGAGTGTTCTCAGAAGCAGCCAGCTAGCAAGGGAGTAAGAAAGCAGGACAGGTCAGGAGGAAGTCAGCACGAGTGACCGCAGGCCAAGCCGCCCCCCCCGCCCCGCCCCATGTGCACAATATGCAGGTTTTCTTCCGATTGTTCTTGAAGAAATGTAGAATTAAAGCACAGGTGTTGGGAGGTAGAAGCCGGCGGCTGGCTCTTGGGCATGGGCTGCTGGAGTGGCCGGGGGTCCGGGCCAGCTGCACACTCCCCCAGCCCAGCCCGGTGCCACACCCTGAACTCCAGGGAGGCAGCAGGGTAGGGGGAGCAGGGGAGGGCTGGGGATCCGGTGCAGGGGGATCGAGGCCCAGCCCCACTGTGCTCTGGCTGGGCGATCTTGGGCTCATTGCTTAACCAACTCGCCTCAGTTCCTCCTCCAAGCAATGGTAAAAACAAGCACACTTACCTCATAGGCTCACGGAGAGAACTTTACTCAAGACCAAGCACGTGAGGCCCTTCGCGGAGGCCCTGGTGTGACCCAGGTGCTCAGGAAAAGCTGTGTTTATTATTAAACCATCATTTCTCTGCCCCTCCTCCCCTCCTGCAAGGTCCCCATGGTGGACAACAGCCCCCAGCCCTGTCACTCCTGGCAGCTGGGAGTCCCTTTTGTCCTCTTGCGTTCCGGACTAACGGACCCTTCCTCTAACCCCCACACTGGCCCTTTTATCTTTCCCGGAGTAGAGCCTCGGGCACATTTTTAAATTCAGGCAGGATTCACACTGCGCCAAACAGAAGCTCGATACATTTAAAAAGGACGCAGACGAATCTCATTGTGTGAAAACGAACTGTCCATCCTCTCCACCCCGATGTCCCACTTCGGGTGTCCTCCCCTGGGGCTCATAGAAGTCTCCCAGACTCCATACTCCTGGGTCGTGAACAAAGCAGAAAAGAACTTTTCTCCAATGGGAGGCACATTTCTGGCTGCTGTTTGGAGAAAGAAGAAATGAGCGTAAAGATCTCTCATCTACCATCCTTTTAAGCTCCTGTTTCTCTTGTCTATTGTATCTATTTTTTCCCTCCTCCTCCTTCCACGGGCATTTCCAGGGGCCCGTCCCAGAGTATAAGGGAACAGGGAAGAAAAAGGTCTTCACTGTTCTACTCCACTGACATTATGCAAGTTTGCTCCTGCTTCCTCGGGGGTGTAAGGTAGCCCCTACCCTGGGGAGAACACTGTATTTTCTGCACGGTTTCTAAATCATTGCACACTTTTTCCCTTCACCATCCTATTGATTTACTCATTTGCACACCAGATTTTTGGTGTTTACACCAAAGAATAAAAAAAAGACCCAAACAAAACACACAAATGGTTGGAGGCACAGTGGCAGCAGCCCAGAGCCTCACAGGAATGGCCCAGTGGGGCCCGGGGTCTGTTTCCAGGCCCATCAGAATACGCAGGTAATTCGAGTCCAGATCCCTGAAAAGTGGACACCCAGGAGGTCTTATACCTGTCGGGGCTTGGGAGGGGAGGCACGGTGAGGGGGAATGGGGGAGGCCTGGGGGAGGGGGGACGCTGGGAGAGCTGGGAGGCCCCCGCGAAGCAGGGCGGGCTAGGGGAAGCATGCTGGCCATCACGCAGACGCAGACGGAGGGATGTCTGGCATCGCCCTGGGAGTCCTCGTGCTGAAGCCAGTGGGCAGAGGAGGAAGGTGTCCCAGGAATGGGCCTGCCTCAGCATCCCCGTTGCCCTAGGTCACGGGCGGATGGGGACCATGGGACATGGGGCCTTAGGGCAAGCACAGCGCCGGTTGCAGCGCCCTATGGGGGCCCGTGGTCGATCCCACACCCCGCAGCTGGAGGGGCGCGAGGTGCATGCTCGGGTCCCCCAAATGGGGGTGGGGTTTGCTCCAGCTTTGCTCTAATTCTGGATTTGAGCAGGAGGCCTGTGCTGAGGCTAGACTACGCTTTTCCCTTTTCTGCACACCCTGCCAAGTCCACTGCCTCCCCATGTAACAGCTTCCACGTGCTCCCTCCAGCCTCTCCCGTGAACCGGCCGGAAGGGGGCAGGTCACGTTTGTGAAAGCTTGCTTCTGGAGCATTTCGAGCTTTCCAGAAGGGCAGCACGCTGTGGACGGAGGGAGCTCAGAGATAGACTGGGCCACCAGCGAGCCAGAGGCAGGCCGGGCCGTCTACCTCCACCTGTCCACTTAACCCCACTGGGAAAATGTTGGCCACGGGATGTGTGTGGTCCGAGCTCAGCCTCTGTGTCCCAGATGGGCCCCGAGACCCTGTACCTAGGAGTTGGTGACCAGAAGCTGGGTGAAATTCAAGGAAGCGCATACTCTCCCCGCTCTGGCCATCACTTCCTTTCACACGCTCTGGCTGAGGCTGACCTGACCCATCCTGCAAGAGACTTCGGGCCCTCTCCTAGCTTCTGAAGGTTCCTCGTTTGTTCCTTTCTCCCGCCCATGCTCCTATACTCCCAAGCTGCCCTCTGTGTGCTTTGTGGTGGCCGTGGTGGTTTTGGTTGTTTTTCCTCTGAGATGTTTCTGCTTTAGTTTATGTGACATCAAGAATCTGTAAGATCACAGAGTATTAAGTGTTTGGGGTTAGGTTTTCCTGTGCACGTAGAGCCTTGAGCGGCTGAAGGATGCACCAAAATTCTCTGGCCCCTCCTGGGAGGAGCCAAGACAGAGCAAGCCCCTGTGGACCTCAGGGAAACCTCCTTGGGCTCTGCCTGGACGTTTGGTCACAGCCTCAACCTCGTGGTCAGCTGAAGCACAGCGGGCACTTGTCCTTCAGATGGGGGGACTGTGCAGGAGAAGAGAGTTCTCAGTGGGGTAGTCTACACTCGGGGTGGAGCCCAGCACTGCCCTTCATCCTCCCTGTGGCTTCTGTCAAGCCCCTTGATGCCTCTCAGTTTTCTCGTCTACAACGAGGGGTAACAAGAGTGTCGTGGGCTGCTCCAGAGATCCCCGCGAAAATGATAGAATGGGCCAGAAAGCAGTTCGCAGCTAGCTGCACTGTGCTGTGTCCATATGCTGAGCAACCATCAGACCAGCAACTCCCAGAGCCCCAAGGAATTCTGGTCTTGAAGAATATGAACAGGTGTTATTTGAAAGAAAACAATTTTTTCCCCTACATTAAGAATAGGCTTGGGAAAGGCTGGGTAAACAAAGCTTAAACTACTTCTGCGTTGCAGGATTTCTTAGAGACTGTGGATCTCCATGAATGTTTTCCAATAGTGTCTGAGAGGATTGTCTTTATGTGGGAACCCGTCCCACACAACACCCTCGAGTAGAAATGCCGTACGAGGTAATGCAGCGATTCCTGGAGGACATAGGTGTCAGACTTGGGGCCGGCTGTCACGCTAACACCGGCTCATATGACACATCAAACACACTGGGACGGGTTAGTTAGTTTAACCAACAGATGGGTAATGAGGAGCTCCAGCCTGTAGGCTCTGAGGTTCTTGGTACCAAAACAAGCCCAGGAGAAACCTTGATGTGTGGAGTCTGACCAACATATCCCAGACTCACCATGTGCCCCATGCAGGCTCCCGAGTCCTGTCTCCATCAACATCATATGTGGTCGTCTTTTTTTTTTTTTTTAAGAAATTTATTTATTTATTTGACAGAGAGAGAGAGACAGCCAGCGAGAGAGGGAACACAAGCAGGGGGAGTGGGAGAGGAAGAAGCAGGCTTCCCAGCGGAGGAGCCTGATGTGGGGCTCTATCCCAGAACGCCGGGATCACGCCCTGATCCCGGCGTTCTGGGATCGAGCCCTGAGCCGAAGGCAGACGCTTAACCGCTGTGCCACCCAGGCGTCCCCATATCGGTTGTCCTTATCCTTATATAAATGAACCCCCATCCTAACTTTCTCTAAAGCTTAATCTCTCAACTGATGAGAAAACATGCCCCTGACCAGAGCCCCCAGGGGAAGGGCTCCCATGATTCATGGCCTGCACACAGAGCGCGCTGTGAGGTCCCTCCCCGGACTGGCCAAGCCCCCGCTGGATTCCACACTCCCCAGCAATCCACCCCCAACTACTGTTTTCTGCCCGAGATCCACCCCCTTCTTAGACCGCTTCCTGTCAGCTTTCCTTGACCACCATTCACAGCACTTGGCTTGTTCCACAAGGTCAAGAAGTTCTTCGGTTGCTTGAATCATTCCCGAAGAATTCTAAGTCCATGGTGAGGGCGGAAGACGGAGCTCAGGGGCGGTTGTCCACGTACCGACAGAAGGCCAATCCCTACCCAGCCCTAGCCCTGCCACCCACCTGCCTCCTCCCGAAGGCCCCTCGGCGTGAACACCCAGCTCCCATCCTCCCCGCTCCAGGGGGCACAGTGACTTGAATTTGGAAAGTTTGGGAAGAACAGCAGGGAAGGCTTGGCTCGGCCCCGTCCTCTTTCCCCGGGCAGGAGAGCTGCCTCTGGCTCTGGGTGTTGCCTTTGCCTCAGTAGATAAAGCATCCAGCTCTGCGGACTGGGCAACAGGGTCATGCGTGGCCTCTCAAGGTCTTCCCTTGCTCAGAACCGGAGAGGAAAGGGGACAGGCTGGGAGGGTAGGGGTGCTGACTTCTCTTCAGATGGTGCTGAGCACCAGAAAACTAGGTGGGCCATAAATGCCTCCTACGGGGTGAGGCGCCATAGTCCTGGTCAGCACTGGCTGGGCCTTTCCCGCAAGCAGGCACTGAGTGAGGCATCTGCGTGGGCCACCTCGCCTGACGCTCCCGTCCACGTGTGCTGTTTGCAGCTGGGGAAGTCAAGCACGGTGCCAACTACCTGGACTGGGAGTCCAGTCTTTCTAAGCAGAAAGGGTTATCCTCCTAGGGGAGCTGGACCTCGACTGCAGAGCCTCGACTGGGGCGCAGACCAGCAGAGGGGAGAGAGGCAGGTCTGAGTCCCCCCATGGGTCTCGAGTGGGAGATTGGGGGCAGAAAGAGAGTCCTGAGAAATGCAGCTGGAGACCCTGGGATTTTCCAGTCCAGCCTCCCACGTGCGGAGAGTTGTCCTTATTCTCCAATAAAATTTGCATGACTGTTCTATACAGATGGCCGTTTCTGTGATTTGTCCTGCAGAACCGACCACCTGCCTGGCGCGTAGTAAGCAAGCTGAGGAATGTGGCTTTGAGACTCGTGCTGTGTCAATGACCTTGGGGGCCCGGTTATTTCAAATATATTATTTGGCCTCCAGGTCAGAACTGGCCCTTCTGTTCTGGACGCCAAGAGCTACAAATTTGGGCTCACATCACCTCCTGCTCCAGGCTGGGCTGCGACCCCCGCCCCCCACCCCGCCCCAGAATGGAATCCAGGAGCGGGGTGCAGACACACACAGCCCAGGCTCCTTGAAACTCTAAAAACATGATAACAGAGAAATGCAGCTTGCTCCAAACGGCACGTAGGCCAACAAATGCTTAACTTCAAACCCTGCCATTTGCCCTATCAGTAGGGCCCTTCTGGGGAGGGTCGGTGGGAAGGCTCACCTGAGGGGAGGACGCTCTGCCCAGGCCTTTCAGTCTGCACTCCAGCCCGGCTGTGTCCGCCTGGCTGCCCCAGCTGATGACGTGGGGTGTAGTAAGTACCCGATTTGATGTAACTTTGCCTTGTTCTCATTTATTACCTCCTATTCCCTTCATCTATGCGGAGATTCTTTTCCTCTTCTGTTTCTATTAGGTGTCTGTAATACTCATACAGTTTTCTTTCCTTTTCAAAACCGAAAACTCAGCTGTTGTGAATCTCTTTCCCAGAACAATTACAAAAATGAGGTCCTTTCTTTATTCTTTCCCTTGTTCCATGGGTATTCACCCAGGACCATTGGTGTGCAGGCAAGGGTGGGGGGGGGGACGGCTGGCCCCGGGCCCCGGGGAGCTGCCCTCACAGGGGTGAGTGCACAGTGCCCCTGGCTATGCACCCCCAGCTTCTTCAGGGGGCTCCCAGGATGGGCCTCCCTGGCAGGACCCCCCGCTGAGACTTCTAGTTCTCTGGGGCAGAAATCTGCCTCCCAGAGGCCTCTGCACTTTGGCCTTAGAGAGCCCCAGGGAAAGGCCAACTCCATTATAATGTAAAACAACTTCCTATTTTATTCTTCAGACTAGAAGCTTGCAGTTCCTCTAACTCTGCTCTGGCAGGGCTGCTAGGACCCGCCTGACCCTGAAGGCTGGCTGGCAAGCTCCCTCAAACTCCAGCCTCCAGGATGCCCGTGAGCCGTCTTTGGCAGAGTCCTTGCTTTTTTCTCTCTCTTTACCCTTCGAAGCAGGTAGTGCAGCCCTGCGTACATAGCAGACGTGTGATACACTCGCTGAACTTTACTGACACATCCACGTAGCCGGTTTATCAGAGCTCTTCCCACAAATGTTGGGTGGCGCGTGCTCGGTGCCCAGCATCACAATAGGTCCCCTGGACACCGCGGCAGAGCAGGCATGTGTCACAGCCGTATTCTACCCAGAGCTTCTGTGTGCTTAGCCCTATATATCCCACAGAGCCTTTTCCCATATTTTAGTTGATTCCAAGTCCACCCTATGATTCACAGATGAGAAGGCTGAGGTCCAGGAAGACCTAATGAGGAGCGCAAGGTTATGCTGCTGTGGGGGCCACAGCTGAAAGGCATTCTCGGGTCTTCTTGGGACATCTAACCCTGGGCTCCACTTTGACTTATTGAAGTCTCCTGCTGAGCTCTGTAGAATAATTCGGGTATCCCACAGTCCACATGTTCCCTTTCATAGGAAAATTCTGATCTCATTTACAAAAAATCCTTTTGGTATTGGGGTGCCTGAGTGGCTCAGTCGGTTGGGCATCTGCTTTCAGCTCAGGTCGTGATCCTGGAGTGCCAGGATCGAACCCTGCATCAGCCTCCTTGCTCAGTGGGGAGTCTGCTACTCCCTCTCCCTTCGCCCCTCTCCCTACTCGTGCTTGCTCTCTCTCCCTCACTCTCTCTCTCAAATAAATAAATAAAATCTTTAAAAAATCCCTTTTAGTACTGAAGAGCAGTGGACATAAAATGTTACATTCATTTAAGGTGCACAACATAGTGATTCGACCGTTTTATATGTGATGTGACGCTTGCCATCATCTGTCAGATGTAGTCACCATCTGTCACTCGATTTTGCTTTTTACCCTGCCTTCCCCGGGTCAAGGCAATGCTTATTCAAGAACTATCTCCACTTTCTGGGGGAAAAAAAAAAAAAAAGAACAATGTCAAGAGAATGCAGAACCCCTAAAATAGCTGTTGGACTCAGCAGCGCTCATCTTGACGATTACTCAACTGAGGGCTTTAGAATGTCATGTCAATGGTAGAAAAGAAGAACTGTACCAAACTTGATATCTTCTGAACACTTGCAAAACCTGAGCAGCTAGTCTGTTTAAAAGAGGAAGCCGTATTGTTTTCTACCTTACTAATATCTCTGATCAGATGGTATCTTCGTTTCATGAGTGGCCAGACCTCAGCTGTCACTGCATGCACAACGGACTTTGCCGAAGTAGCAGGTACTTCTTGTCTCCTTTCTGTTCTCATCTGGGCAAGAACTTACTAAATGCAATAGATGTTTAGACGTGATTTCTGGGTAGACTGTCGGGTTTCTAGGAACAAGGAGCTGGAGAGAGGGGTTTAGGCAGGTGGGAGCCCTACCTCCCAGGAGGGCTCTTGGATTGAGAAGGCAGAGGAGAGGGGCCTTACTGCAATTTAGTAGGTAGTACGGGGCCAAAGTGGGAGAGTTTGTTGTGACATTTATCCATTTTCTTCTTGCTTTTCTCCCATTTTCTTTTCTTTTCTCCCACCCATGACCATGATGTGCTTGCTTCTCCCAGTCATCCCGATTTGGCCCTTATACCTCTTTAGTCAACATGCCCTTGGCTGTGCCCCCAGTGTGTTCCCTGTGCTTTCATAAATTCTCAGTTGTTGAGAGCGTGACCAATCCGGAAGGATTACACTTAGTAGTTTTGTGTTTATGGATATTGACTTGCAAGAAACGGTCAGTGAAAATAGAATTTACATATATATGTGTGTGTACATACATTTATATATTACATTTGTATACAATTTGTGTGTGTGTGTGTGTGTGTGTGTATAATGTATTTTTTTTAAGTGCTCATTGAAAATCCACTCTAAGGCAATGAGATGAATCAGTTGATGAACTGATTTGGTCTTTGTGTCTGGATTTACAAGGTTGACTGTTTTTCCTGGACCCGTAACTAGAGGACAGGGATAGAAAGTCCTTCTAATCTTCTGGGAAAACTTAGATTGATGAGGATGGAAGTTAACTGTTGTTTGACAGGCGTCTTCGGGGAGGGGGATGGGAAAATGGCGTCGTTGGTACATGGAAGCTATGGGGGTATTTGTCACTCTTTTCAGAAGGTGGTGAAGATGACATTGAACCATGCAGGCTGAGTTATTTCTCCTGGGGGAAGAATCGTATGACTCAATAAGAAAAAAGCAGATGTACCCAACTGAATGAAATGGGTAAAGGGCACAAACTGATAATTCACAGAAAAGGAAATACGAATGACTACTAATTACAGTTAAAAAAAATTCTCGGTAATTAAATAGATGCTAGTTACACAATAATGACATCTCTTTTGCCATATAATTGGCCAATTTTTTTTCTTTTCTGTCTTCTTGGTGTTGATGGATGCTTGCTGAAACCCCCACCATCAACTATGAGTGCCAAGAATATATATACATTGCTCTACACTTGCTGGAAACAATATGGCAAAGTGCATCAACAGACTTAGAAATATGATCACAGGTAGAAATTGTGCTTTGGGAAATCTACTTTAAGGAAATAATTTTAAAAAATACGGAGATGTCTATTGCAGCATTATTTATAAAAGTGTAGACCCGGAACAACTTGGCCACATAGTAATAAGACAATGATTACGTAACCATGTATATCTATACAATATTTTGGAGTCTTTACAAATTATACATTTAAAAAAATATTCGAGAGAGAGAGAGAGACAGCATGAGTGAGAGGGGTAGAGGGAGAGGGAGAGAGAATCTCAAGCAGACTCCATGCTGAGCACAGAGCCCAGGATCCTGAGATCATGACCCGAGGCGAAACCAAGAGTTAAGAGTTGGACGCTTAACTGACGGCATCACCCAGGCAACCCTACAAATTACATTTTCAAACAATTATTAACCATATGGAATGAGGCGCAGAATATACAGTTTAAAATGTCAGAATACAAAAAATGGTATAAAAGTGTGATATCCATTCTAACAAACACGGTACCTCGAAAAGAGGCAGAGACACCAGTTCTTTCTCCATGACCCAGGTGGAGGTGGTAGTATGAATGGCCAGGAAGCTGAGCCCTCCGGTCATGCTGAACACCCCCAACCACGTTATTTTGACTATAGTCATGCCTTCCCTATGAAAACATATTCTTCACAATCATCTCTTTCAACTACATAACATGTCAGCCTGTATCCAATTAAAATTCAACCACATTTGAAACACCTGGTGTTGAAATATGGGGAGTAAATCTAATCTCTTACAAGGAAGTTGGTGAAAATATCCAAAATCATTTGGCAGCTGGATAAAACCAAGGCACTTAACATGAACTGACCACATTCCGAGGATGGGGTGGAGCCTTTGCTCCAGTCACTAGTGATAATGATCGGCAGTTGTGGAAGTCCACATGCTGCCCTAAAACACAGGGCTGGGATGTGTCTGCCGCTAGCAAGAAGATTGCATTGGTTCATGATTTCAAGCTTGAGAGGTTCTTGTGTGTTTCCAGGGAGGGAGCTTCCTGGCTCGCCAGGCAGCCCGTCCTGTTCCCAGGCAACCTGGTAGCTCCTGGCAAGCCCTTCCCCACGTGGGGTTAAATGCGGTCTCCTTCAAAGTTGTCAGATTGCTGTGCTGTGGGGAGTCTACTTCCTCCTCTGCAGGAAAAACTATCACATCAGTCTATCTCAAAGGGACTCTTCCATCTCAAAGGGACCTAAAACATTGTCTAATTCAAACCTTTAATTAAAAAGATTAGAGGGGCGCCTGGGTGGCTCAGTCGGTCGGGCATCTGCCTTGGGCTCAGGTCATGATCCCAGGGTCACGGGATGGAGCCCCACTTTGGGCTCTCTGCTCAGCGAGGAGCTTGCTTCTCCCTCTCCCTCTGCTGTTCCCTCTGCTTGTGCTCTCTCTCTCTCTGTGTCAAATAAATAAATAAAATCTTTTAAAAAAATAAAAAAGATTAGAAAACTTTTTTTTAAGATTTTTTTTTTATTTATTCATGTGACAGAGAGACAGCCAGCGAGAGAGGGAACACAAGCAGGTGGAGTGGGAGAGGAAGAAGCAGGCTCCCAGCGGAGGACGCCGCCCAGGGCTTGGAGCAGCCACCAGAGAGCCATCTACCCAATGCCCCCACAGGAGAGGGACAGCATTGCCTCCTTTCAAAAATCCAGGAATAGTAAAACTAAAGCCACCGCTCCCCCAAAAAAAAAAAAGGGGCAAAAAAAAAAAAAAAAAAAAAAAAAGGAGGAGGAACTAATATTAATCTAAGAACTAGAAGACTTGTATTTTTCATACAAAACATTCGGAGTTCTGTCAACTGTAGCTGATGTTCTGATGTTTCTGGACCTTTCTCATCCTAGCCTGTCCTATACTCCAGGTACCCCACTCTTAAAATGGGGTACCTGGGACAGAACATAATATTTCACAGGTGGAGTCTGCACAGTAAAAAACAGTAAAAATAATTCTGGTCCATCCTTGTGTCCATTTCAGAAGTGTTTATTAAGCAGCTATTAATTGTCGGGCATTATATGGGCACAAGTCACTGGTTCCACCCTGTCCGGCATGGTGACTACGTGTGGCTACTTAAATTTCAATTCACTGAATTTCAATAAAATGAAAAGCTCCGTTTCTTAATAGCAGTAGCCACATTTCAAATGCCCAACAGCCACTTGGCTAGCGGTGCCTTGCTGGACAACACAGAAACAGAACGTTTCCATCCCTGCTGAGAAGTTCCATTGGATTGTGTTGTGCCAGGTAATTATTTTTTTTTTCTGACTACTCCAGGTTCTCTGTAAAACAAAACAAAACAAAAAAGTGAAAGGAGTGGGAGGCCTGGCTTAACTGTATAGGCGGGAAGCAATTTGAGTAGCTAGTTGGATAGGTAATTGGGTGGATAAATGAAGGGGGAGCTGGGTAGAGATGTGGATGGAGAATCACGTGGGTAGATTTCTCTTGTTCTGGATGATCTACTGATGCAGACTGAAACTGAATTAGCTCTCGGGTTTGCTGTGTCACAGTGTTGACATTCTTCAGTCTACCCCTACATTTCCCCTTTTCTTCTCCCCTAAGCTTAAGGAGGTTGGAGGGTATATAACTCGGAGACAGAAAACAGATGCATAAAATTTAGGAGAGACTTCATGTCATTTCATCCAAGGGTGGGGGAGCTTTAAGAGTCACTGTGGCTTGGATCCCACCTCCAGAAATTCTGATTTAACTGCTCAGGGGTACAGCCTTGCATTGGGATTTCAAAAGCTCTCCCACCATGCAGTCCGGGCTGATAACCACCGCTGGAGTCAAACGTCTTCTCACTGTGGAAATCCCCTTCTGTGATATCCCTGCCAGGCAGCCACCCACCCTCTGCTAGGGTCACAGTGTGCTTAGTGCCGCACGAGGCACCCATTTCATTTTGGGTAACGCTGCTCCCAAAGCTCCTTCTTATGTAGTGTTTGAATTTGCCTCTTGGAACGACCTCCCGTGGGTTCCAGAGGGCACCGCTGGGAATCACATTCTGATTCTCATCTACACACCACTATCTTGCTCTCTTTCCTCCCTGCGGCGTCTTCTCTCCTGGATGGGGGGACACCTCTGGCTCCTTCAACTCATCTTTATCGGATAGGGTTTCCTCTCCGCTACATTTCAGTCACACAAAGTTCCCAGTAAATGGCTCGCCTGGGACCTAGCACAGCGCTCTGGAGGTAGTCTTAGACCACTTGAAAATCCCATCACATGCTGACCTGTAATTCTAGTGGACCATAAAGTTAGCATGGGATGGGTTTTTTTAAATTTTTATTTATTTTTTAATTTTTATTTATTTTTTAAAAAGATGTATTTATTTATTTGAGAGAGAGAGAGAAGGCACAAGTGGAAGGGGCAAAGGGAGAGGGAGAGAGAATCTCAAGCCGACTCTGAGCTGAGTGTGGAGTCCGACACTGGGCTCATAACACTGAAATCATGACCTGAGCTGAAACCAGGAGTCGGACACTTAACCTACAGCACCACTCAGGAGCCCCTGGGTTTTGTGGTTTGTCTTTTATTTTTTTTTTTCCAAAAAAAACCTTCCCGTGTAAGATTATCAATTGCAGCATTATTTGAAATAACAAAGAGTATCTGTCTACAGGGGACTGGCTAAATAAACTGGAATAGCCGCACAATGGGTTTGCGACAGCGGTAACAAAGAATAAGAAAAACTTATGCTGTGAAGTGGAAAAAGCAAGGTGCATGATGATGAATGTAATGTTCTGTTTTTATGCAACCGACAGGGTAAGATTAGAAAATATATTTATATTCGTCTACAGATGCATATGGAAATGTTTCCCTCCCAGGCAAAGAATGGGCGGGTTTGTGGTCAGCCCAATGTAAAACTTGGGAGGTTTCTACACTCAGAGTCCTCAGCTGTGAGGCAAGCCTGCTGCGTGCAGCGGCCCCGGGCCACCCCACGTGGCCCCCGTGCAACTTGGCAGCACGAAGAACCCATGAGGACACCCAGCCACATGCCTGCTGTGCCGTTACAAGCCCTTCGTCCTTATCTGATTGTCGTGTGCTTTCCTCCGGTACCTGTGAACAAGTGGCAGGCTTGCTTGTTAGCTGCAGGTAGGGCAAGATCTTAGACCCTTCACAGTTCTTGGTGGGGGAGAGGTGTGCGGGGATGAAGTAGGATGAGACTACTTATTGTGTATCTTCTCATAGTATTATGTTTTGAACCATACGATTGTGTGTATTACCTACTCAATTACGAATAGCACGGAATTTGAAATAAACATGTTACTCTTGTAAAGAACACAACTTCTTTCATATAAATATAGATTAAGTTAATGGAAGTGTTGTGTGCAGATTACGGGAAGTGATCATTTCTCAGCATCCTAAGGTGGTCAGAATGAAATGCCCAGTAGAACTCCCTCTGATTCCTGGTTGTCCTCAGTTTTCTGGGAATTCTATCTATCTATCATCTATCTATCTATCTATCATCTATCTATCATCTATCATCTATTATCTATCTATCTATCTATCTATCTATTATCTATCATCTATCTATCTATCATCTATCTATCTATCATCTATCTATCTATCATCTATCTATCATCTATCTATCTATCTATCTATCTATCTATCTATCATCTATCTATCTATCATCTATCTATCATCTATTATCTATCTATCTATCTATTATCTATCTATCATCTATCTATCTATCTATCTACATATTTACCAATCATCATCTATCTCTACTTATCACCTACCTGTCATCTTTGTGAAAGATAACCCGACCTCTGATATCTTTCCATTGGACATGTCAGTGAGTAAGTGAATTAATATAATCCGGGGTTCCCATTAGGTTCTTTCATTTGGTTGAGATCCACACTTGTCTGTAGAAATTCAAACTCCTCATTTAGAGTAACTAAAGATTTTAATGAAGGCTGAAATGTCTAGTTAACACAAACGACTGGCTACCAATCATTGTAG
Source organism: Ursus maritimus (assembly GCF_017311325.1). Taxonomy (NCBI): domain Eukaryota; kingdom Metazoa; phylum Chordata; class Mammalia; order Carnivora; family Ursidae; genus Ursus; species Ursus maritimus. The sequence goes on along the minus strand of NW_024423786.1, from coordinate 42,036,442 downwards.
GTTTTCTGGAACCTTTCGTAATGGACTACCGACTGGATATTTGTGGAAAGATAAACATTTCTGTTTAGGCGGAAGAGACACTTGCTCCTCTAAAGTCATATTACACTACGTCGGACAAGATTTAAGAAATTTCGAAAAGTCCTGAGAACTTGAAAGATAGAGAAGGTCAGTGGGTGGGGGTGGGAGCAGAACTGACACACACTTGCCCGGTTGTCTCTTCCACTGTCTAGCTCTCGCGTGTGTTAGCTCTTGTTGTCCTCACCACTCTTCCCTCCTTGACACCTTCTTTGCTTGGCTTCTGGGACACCAGCTCTTCTGGTGTTTCTCCCACTGCCCACTCCTTCTGAGACTCTCTTGCTGTGTCCTCCTTGTTGCTCTGACCTCTGATTTTTGATAGACCTGCGAACGCCACCCTGTACTGTCTACACTCCCTTCATGACTTTAAACACCATCTGTATGACGACAACTGTCAACTTCAGATCTTTGGCCAAGAGCTCTCCCCTGGAGCCTACTTACTAGACGTCTCCACTTGGATGGCGCACAGGCATCTCAGACTCGACATGCCCCAGCCTTCTTTGTCCCAGCGGATGGCAACTCCATCCTTCCAGTCGTGCAGGTCAAGACTTTTGGAGCCTCTAAGCCTTGACCATTTCTCCCTCACATCCAATCTGTCAACACCCCCTTTGGTGCTACCTTCTGCATTTATGCAGAATCTGTCTATTTCGCGCCTTTCGACTCCTACTACCACGTCCAATCCAGTGTCACACCTTGTCTGGATTATCACGGCAGCCTCCTTACTGGTCTCTCATTTCTAACTTTAATTCCATAGTCTGTTCTCCACATGGCAGCCAGAACAGTTTTTATAAAATATAAATGGGGTCCTGTCACGCCTTTAATGGAAACTCTCCATTGGTCCCCACCCCATTCAGAGAAAAGCCAAAATTCTTCAGTGGCTGCATAGCTACTCTGAACCCCTGCCCACCCCTCCCCCACGTCTCTCCGACACCTTCTCCAGATACTCACCCCTCACTCCTCCTCTGGCCACACTGGGCTTCTTGCGCTTCTAAGAACATACCCAGGCACTCTGCCGTCTCAGGACATTTGTACTTGCTATTTCTCTGCCCGGAGCTCCCATCCCCCAGATACCAACTCATTCCCTCACTCCTCCCAATTTTTTTCTCAAATATCACCTCACTGGGCTCCTTGCTGACCCCCCTTCAATTTAAAAGTTCCCACCTCCAACCCACCCTATGGCCTTTCCCCATCTCCTACTTTATCTCTCTCTGTAGCACTCATGAGCATCTGAGGCCCTGTTGTTTTTACTTATTCTCTGTGTCCCCAACTAGAAAATAAAGTTCCATGGAGTCAGGAAGTTTGGTCTGTTCTGGTCCCTGATGTTGCCTGTGTCCCTGGACTGGTGCCTTGCCTATCATAGGTGCTAATAAGTAATTGTTGAATAAACAGCTGAAGAACCCCGTGAGGCAGTAATTCTTCTCATCACCATGTTACCCATAAGAATTCTGAGGCACAGAGAGGTTAAGCTACTTGTGCTAGGTCACACAGTCATTTCTTCAGACCCAGTAATGAATCATTATCCTACACTAAGGAGGACGAGGGATACATGAGAAAGAAAATCTTATAGCTATGAATTCTCTTGGCATCAGATACCAATGAGGTCGAAAGGGTCTCAGGCCCAGGACCTGATCTTAACACCAGGTGTTTATTGCTGGAACAATCCCCACTGGGAGTCACCCGTGGGCAGGGCTCTTCCAGATGGGCAGGTAGAGACAGGGTGACAGGCGGTGACTTCACACCTGCTCTCTTCTCTATATTCTTTGGATGATTTGTCAAGTTCACCTGAGAGGCTGATCCCCTCAAAGAGACAAAGCACTTACACACACACACACGCACACACACACACGCACACGCAATCCAGATTAGTGACTTCACTAAACTGGAATATCATTCAGCACATGGTCTTCTATCTGACATGCCTGGTTTTAACCCAACTCCCCCTACTGTCAAGGATCAGCCCTCTCCCTTAGTAGCATAACGAATTTCCACTTCAGTCAAGTTTTGTTATAAAATGGATCTTAAATCAGCAGTATCTTTTTTTCACCCATCTGACTAGAGTTTGTGGGCATTTACTTCTAAAAGCATTCAGACGAGCCCGAGAAGTCCAGCAAACGATCAGCTCAGAGCATCTCTGGCTTTGGCTGCCATAGACCACAGGCTGTAGCATTGAAGCTATGGCGGGGGCGGGGGGGGGGG